>NC_092724.1:7667884-7984586 GCF_047496885.1 Scyliorhinus torazame
GGTACAGACCTAACACTAGTGATGTTGAAGCCATTTAAGGTGATAAATTAAAAGCATCAAAGAAGATTGAAAATGATCCTTTCCTCCTCGGTGTGTCTGATGACTACACCAGTTAAATATTTGATTTTGCCAGAGTGTTTTTTCCCCTTTAAAGCCAATATTTATCACTATGCCGACATCATTAAACAAGCAGATGATTTGCTCATTTCAGTTCGGCCCTGTTTGTTAAAGTTTGCTGTGTGGAAATTGACTGCACCATTTCATACCTTGCATCACGCCACGGGGTGGCACAGTGGTTAGCACTGCAGCCTCTGAGCGGCAGGTATCCAAGTTCAATTCTAGCCTCTGGTGACAGTGTGGAGTTTGCACTTTCTCCCCCGTGTCTGCGTGGGTTTCTTCCGGGAGCTCCGGTGTCCTCCCAGAGTCCAAAAATGTGCAGGTTTGATGGATTGGCCATGCTAAAATTGCCCCTTAGTGTCCAGGGATGCATAGGGTGTGTGTGTTTGCAGGGGGGGGGGGGGGGGGGCTAGATAGGGTGCTCTTTCTACGGGTCAGTGCAAACTCAATGGGCAGAATACCACCACCTGCGCTGTATGAATTCTATTATTCTATTCTATGATTCTATGATGGAACAGTGACAATATTTGATTGGCTTTCAAGCGCTATACAAATGGAAATATTTTAGTATAAACGAGTGCAGTGAAATAATCACTCGATAGTTAATACTGGATAACAACTCTGGAGAAGGATTGCTCTTTGGGGTCTTGGGTAATCCTTTTGTTTTGCCAGGAGGAGAATGAGAAGATAGATTGTTACAAGGAGGGAAGGGAATAGCTAAGCCAGTGCACGGGCTTTGCAGTCACCATGTCCGAATCCTATCCTAACAGTTGGAGCTGCAAAATTCTCCAGGACAATAAACAGCAAGTGCTGTTACCATGGCAGGTAGTCAACGTTTTATGGAGGGAACAGATGAGTTGATCTTTTGGGTACCGTTTTTATCAGAGAGTATTCCAATCTAATGGCTAAACTGAGTGTTTTGGACGTTTTCTGATTTGGGTTCAGATTTCCAATCAACGCAGGATTTTTGTTTCTGCTTCCTAGAACCATAGAATTCCGACAGTGCAGAAGGAGGATGTTCGGCACATCGAGTCTGCACTGACCCCTCCGAAAGAGCATTCTACCTAGGCCCACGCCCCCATCCTATCCCCGTTACCCAGCGCCTTGATCATGACCAATCCAACCAACTTGCACATCTTTGGACTGTGGGAGGAAGCTCTCATAGACACTGGGGGGAACCCACGGGGGGGGGGGGGGGGGGGGGGGGGGGGACACTGGGAGGCAGTGCAGATTACACACAGACAATAACCCAAGGCCAGAATCTAACCCGGGTCCCTGACACTGAGGCAGCAGCAGTAACCGCTGTGTCGTCCCTTAAGGAATTAAGTGGTGTATTGTGTCACCATGGAGTGTCACTTGAATTCTACGGCAGCAGGCCCATTTGATGACTAGCCCTTGCTTTCTGAATAGTACTTGGCACAGCCTTCCTTTGTGCTGTGCAAAGATCCAGTTTGGCAGTTTTGAATAGCATAACATTATTTGTAGGGAGACCAGATTTTCAAAAGTGAAAACACCCTGTGCTCCCTCCACAGCACAAACTGATTTCTCTTTGCAACTCCTCCAGGCGCGCAGCACCTTATCTGTTTGCTTTACAATTAAATCGGTGCTTTTCCTGTTCAAAGTCAATTCCCAAGGAAACCAAGGTTTGCGGATGTAGCCAACTCCGACAAGCGCTTCCTGCCGCCCATATTCTGCCCGCCTCCCCCAGAAGTGCTTTCCACATGCTATCCAGAAATTTAACATCATGCTGCAGGGCAAAGGGACCACGGGCTGTGCCGTCTGTGGGGCAAAGTGGCAGATCTAGGGTGCACGTCTAAATTAAATTTGAACTCATTCCGCTCCTATGGACTAAATGGGACGTCTGAAAACAAGAATACTTCTGGAAACACCGAGACGTTTGACAAAAATGAGGGTCTTTACCCAGCAAGACTAGGCTGTCTACTCACCCTAATTATTTAGATGTGATAATTTTGGGTGGTTTGTGATACTATTTCAACTCAAAAAAAAAAAAAAAAAAAATTTTTTTAAAATGATACCCCTTTAATAAAGTGTATAATTTAGGAAAAACAATATAGGGGACAGGATTTCCACAAAGGGGTGAGAAACTTGAGGTTGGGATGGTTTCCTAGTCCTGAACCCACCTGGGGCGGGGGGGGGGGTTACAGTTACAGGCCCTAACCTTTCACTGGGGGTGATAGATTAATGGCCAAACGGTCATTAATTACCATGCAATTAATGAAGGTAGCTGGCCTCTTTCGACTGGAGGACCTTCCACCTTGAAAGGAATAGCAGGCTGCAGTACAGGGTAAGTAAGGGAGAGGGTGCTTAAAAAGACGAGGTCCTCCAACCATTTTAAATTTCAATTTTAAAAATGGATCTTGTAACCTTCTGTAGGGTGGCCTCTGACCTCTTGTGGCAGCCTGGGCCTCCGAGAGCACCCAGGCAGGCAGGGAGGGCCTCTAGACCTCCTTGGAGTGTTCATAGAATTTACAGTGCTGAAGGAGGCCATTCGGCCTATCGAGTCTGCACCGGCTCTTGGAAAGAGCACCCTACCCAAAACCACACCTCCACCCTATCCCCATAACCCAGTAACCCCACCCAACCCAACACCTAAGGGCAATTTTGGACATTAAGGACAATTTAGCATGGCCAATCCACCTAACCTGCACATCTTTGGACTGTGGGAGGAAACCGGAGCACCCGGAGGAAACCCACGCAGACACGGGGAGAACGTGCAGACTCCGCACAGACAGTGACCCAAGTCGGGAATCGAACCTGGGACCCTGGAGCTGTGAAGCAATTGTGCTAATCACAATGCTACCGTGCTGTTGGTGCCCACCACCCCTCCATTCTTCAATCTGATGCCAGAGGTCTGTTTCAAGGCAGCTCAGCTAGCCCCTGCCATCTTCAGGTGGAACCTGGAAACCTCCGAATATGTTGAGGAGGTAATAAACATTGCAGACGGAAATGCGGTGGATATGGTGTACATGGATTTCAGAAAAGTCCTTGAGGGGATGCTGCCCAGGAGATTATTAGAAAGGATTGAATGACTCGGACCGAGGACCAAACTGGGCTTCGATATTGGTTCGCAGGGAGAAAACAGCAAGTAGGTGTTGTGTTCTCTATTCTGCTTTACCTGCATGGCTTGGATGCGTAGTGTTAAATAAAGAACACCAAGCTTTGTTAACGAACAAAACTATAAATTTATTACACTACTAACTAAGATTCGTTCACATTCCTAAAGTAGAAGGTATTAAACTATGCTGTCTCTAACAGAACAGTACAACTGCTCTCTATGCCTGACACTCTTCTAACTCCTCCTAACTCAGAATCACCACGTCACATGATATATATGACTTTTGTGGTTCCCTATAGCGGTAAGAAGCATTATCATGAACTTGTTAACTCTTTATAGCCCAGTCAATATACATATCATTACAATAGGAACAGCAGTTTTTCCAACGTGGTTAGTGGTGTCCCTTTGGGTTCAGTTCTGTTCACTGTACGGATCTTTGGACTTCAGGGTCCACTGAAAAAAAATCATTTTAAGTGCAGGAACCTTGACTGATTTTCTCCTCTAATTGACCTGGGCCTGGCAGGGTTATTTTTGATGGTTGTCCACCTCCAGCCAGGGCGGGGGCTGGGCGGTGGCTAAAAATTAACCCAAGGTGTCTGATGCAAATGTCAAGTGTTGCCATCAGGCCACCTGCATGGTAAAGAATGAATCAATAATGGGACTACTTGCTGTGCAATGAGGGTGGCTTTTCTTCTCTCCTGTCTTGACTTCAGTTAATTGACCTTTTGCCGCAGTAAAACGTGCTATTGATAGGCCAAGAGGAACAGGCTATCTTATTATTCTGTTCCCTATGTGTAACTTATAATCCAAACAAACTGAAACTGCTCCCTGATTAAGGTCACGTGTGATGCCCACCTTTTCTCTTACTTTGCTCCTTTCTTGAAACAACCAAATTCAAAGTCGAAGGCTGCCCTCCGCTCCAAAAACTTGTTTGCGTTTCTGATAGATGCCATCAAGCCATTCAAATGACATGATCACAAAAGCACGTCTGTATTTAAATAGTGAACTGGCATTTATACGCACGCTGCTGCACCCAGGTGATAAGATTACGGAAATATTTTCTCAAGGGCCACTATCGCTTTTAGAAAAAAAAATGTCAGTCCTGCCATTGTCCTAAATATGAAGGGGCTGCCGTCCACACCGAGGGATCTTACAAGCAATACGATTCCTTATTTCCCCTGTGTATCATGCGAATAGAAGCAGCTAGTTCAGACGCAATTAAGGTTTATCTAGATCGAGGAAATCGAGCCAGCGTTGATTTCAAAGGAATGATAATGCTTGGAACACCTCCGAAATCTTTGAGGTGGTGGTGAACTTGGATAGATTGAAGCGTAATGGATACAGGTGTACATGGATTTCAGGAAAGCTTTCGACAAGACACAGCCCAGGAGGTTATTAGAAAAGATTAGGGCAGCACGGTGATGCAGTGGGTTAGCCCTGCAGCCTCACTGCGTCGAGGACCCAGGTTTGATCCCGGCTCTGGGTCACTGTCCGTGTAGAGTTTGCACATTCTCCCCGAGTTTGCGTGGGTTTTGCCCCCACAGCCCAAAAGATGTGTAGGATAGGTGGATTGGCCATGTTAAATTGCCCCTTAATTGGAAAAAATGAATTGGGTACTCTAAATTTATTTTTAAAAAAGAAAAGATTAAAGGGTTGAGAAAGGGAGAGAATATGAAACTGGATTCATTATTGATCAGAAGGGCGAACCCTTTTGTTTCTGTTCTGCTCACTGTGCAGATCATTGGACTTCGGGGCACTGAAAAATAATTTTTTTTAAATTTGGAGTACCCAATTCATTTTTCCAATTAGGGGGCAATTTAGCGTGACCAATCCATCTACTCTGTACATTTTTGCATAGTGGGGGCGAAGCCCATGGAAACACTGGGAGAATGTGCAAACTCCACACAGACAGTGACCCAGAGCTGGGATCGAACCTGGGACCTCAGCGTCGTGAGGCAGCAGGCCCACTGCGCCACCGTGCTGCCCCTCTGAAAAGTGTTTTTAAGTGCAGGAACCTTGGCTTATTTCATTCCCATTACATGTCAAGGGACACTTGAGAGACCAATTTTTGCATTCCTCTGTTGCTATCAGCCTGTGTAACTCCTCCTAGATTGGCAATCAGACTGGAGCCTTTTGTATAAGTGTGACCGCAATTTCCCAACATGCCACGTGAGTCAGCCTCTCGTAACCCACTGACACTCCCGGAGCATTGCACCACTCCGTTAACCTTGCATTGGCCCAAAATGCTACCAGTGTAAAGATCTGTGGCAAAATGAATCCATTGGTTTTGGAAACATTCATTGACCCGTTTTTCTGTGCAGGAAATACTAGATTAAAATGCTATCAATTGTGACTAACTGTCGAAAGGATTCACTGCTATTTGCTCTTTCGCTTCTGGCAATCTTTTATCAATCAGCTAACAGGATAAGCTCCTGGGAGGTAGTCTGCCAAATTTACAATATTTTTACTTTTTCACTTCCCATTTCCGGGATATTGTGGGAATTTTCTTTTCCAAGAATGACCTTGTTCAAAACGTGAAACAAAAAAAAATGTTTACAAAATATATTTTGCCATCTCTAGGATATTTCCATCAGCTTTTGATGCAGGTTCCCTTGTCATTGTCCCCAGCAGTTCTTCCCCCCACCCTCCACGTCAAACTGCATTATTCCTGCCGTATAAGTAAAAAGTCCCAGTTTTTTTTGGACATTGTTCTCCTTGTCTTGACATGTCATTTATGGTGAAATCCACGATTTAAAAAAAGAAAAGTTCTTTTGTGAAGTACATTTTGTACACTAGCTTTAAAGTACAAGTGAAAACAAAATACTGCTGATGCTGGTAACCTGAGGTGTTTGCTACATTCATTGCTTGTGCTTAACCCGTCAGGCGGGAGCGAGGAATGAATCGTCAGTTTGACACCCCATCCAATATTATTCTCCATCGATTTTGGTGGAGTGTAAAATCTGGCAGGGTGTAAAGTCAGCGTGGCACCTGGCCAGTTTTCCAATGGGCGGGTTTGGTAAAAATTGACTCCCAGTTGTAAAAAGAACAATACAGCACAGGAACAGGCCCTTCGGCCCTCCAAGCCTGTACCGGTCATGATGCCAACCTTGGCCAAAACCCTCAGCACTTCCTTGTGCCGTATCCCTCTATACCCATCCTATCCATGTGGTTGTCAAGATGCCTTTTGAACGCCGTTAATGTATCTGCTTCCACAACCTCCCCTGGCAACGCGTTCCAGGCACTCACCACCCTCTGTGTAAAATTTCTGCCACGCACATCTCCTCTAAACTTTGTCCCATGGACCTTAAACCTATGCCCCCTGGTGACTGACTCCTCCACCCTGGAAAAGAGTGCCTGCCCTTCCACTCCATCCATGCCCCTCATAATCTTGTAGATCTCTATCAGGTCACCCCTCAACCTCCGTCGTTCTAATGAAAACAATCCGAGTCTATTCAGCCTCTCCACATAGCTAACACCCTCCAGACCAGGCGACATCCTGGTAAACCTCCTCTGCACCCTCTCCAAAGCCTCCACATCCTTCTGGTAGTGTGGCGACCGGAATTGTGCGCAATATTCCAAGTGCGGCCTTACCAAGGTCCTATACAACTGTAGCTTGACTTGCCAGTTTTTATACTCGATGACCCACCCAATGAAGGCTAGCATTCCGTATGCTTTCTTTCTTTTTTAAATTTAGAGGACCCAATTATTTTTTTTTCAATTGAGGGGCAATTTGGAGTGGCCAATCCACCTACTCTGCACATCTTTGGGTTGTGGGGGCAAAACCCACGCAAACATGGGGAGAATGTGCAAACTCCTCCGTATGCTTTCTTGACTACCTTGTCCACTTGTGTTGCCACCTTGAGTAATTGAGTCAGTGACTGGAGAGAAAAGATGTGCTTACATTTTGAGTGCAAATCCATCTTCATCATTGAGAGGCAAGAGGCTGGCAGGCATGTAGCAAATTTCTAGCTTAATGTTTTTTCTATATAACCACAGAAAGGAATTGTCCTGGAAATAGTGCCACACATCAACTCGGTCAAGTAATAAATCGAAACACTAAGACTTTGAAGAAATAAAGACTGGGTTGGTCTTGCTCAGGTAGAAAATTCAAAGAGGTTAGAAAATGAGGGCTGACGTCAATAACTAGACCTGAGAGTTGCAGGATGCTGATGAGAAATCTGAGCTCTTTTTCTCGAACCTTTAGTGAAGCTATGTTGGAAAAGTGTGAGTGAGTCGGTGGTTGAGGTTCGAGTGGGAATGGGAGGAGAGAGCCAAGTTGGGAAGTCAAAGAGAAGACAATAAATATCTGGGTTCAGGGGCGGCACGGTGGCGGACTGGTTAGCACTGTTCCCTGAAGACCCGGGTCTGATCCCGGCCCCGGGTCACTGTCTGTGTGGAGTTTGCACATTCTTCCCGTGTCTGCGTGAGTGTCACCCCCACAACCCAAAAAGATGTGCAGGTTAGGTGGATTGGCCCCTTAATTGAAAAAATATAATTGGATACTCTAAATTTATAAATAAATAAATGTCGGGGTTTAGTGAAGTGGTCATCCAATCTGTATTTGGTGTTCCATAACAGAGAGAACCACGTTTTTAAAAAAATAATAATAATAATAATTGTGTCACACGTGAAAGATGTGTTGGGGTCCTGGACAATCATGTGTCAGGAATTCCGCAACCTCCTGAAATCTTTGACAATGACCACCTCATTCTCCACGAGCTCGCTGTCCATCACTTCTTGTCTGTAGTCTATCTCTGCCTGTGTGTATGGTTTCTTCCCACTCTTGTCACATACCTCCAGATCCAATTCGCGGCCGCCTCCTATCCATCGTTGGTGTGCCACCACTTGGTTCTACCTAGCTCTACTTCTCCCCCACCAGGCATTAATATTGACAGTGTTTCGTTCAGCTGAATGGGAGCACAATATTCCAGCTTCTCACTACCTATCAAGCCCCCATGTGCTGATCAAATCCTTTTGGGAGAATGTTACCTTTTTTTTTTTCTTCCCGACACATTTTATTCTGAAGTTAACTTTCAGTCCTCTTACAAAGCTATTCGGCCAAGATTTAGTGCTCGATATAGATTTATGTGGTGTACTTCTGGTAACCACCGTTCATGTTTACTCATGTCTACTTTTAATTTCCCACTCAAGGAGGCTATGTCCCATAATGGGCTTTGCATTGGGGATTTCTGCTCCTGTGTGATTGACATAAGGTTTACAAAACATATCTTGTTTGGGCAGCAACTCTTTATTACTGTTCCGGGAATGTTTAAAATTCACTTTCAAATTTTCGATGGAGGGTTTTTGAAATAATTCAGTATGCTCTTTAATCGCCACATTTTCATTTATATTCAGAAATTTGCAAAGTAATGCCTTTTGCATTAAAACAAATTTTGCTCAATTGAGAGGCCATCGAGCAGCTCCATATTGACACCATTCTGCTTGGTAATGGAGGTAGAATCTCCTGCCAATCACAAATAGGATTTTTTATACGATTTTAAAGGGAAACAAATACTTTTTGATATATGAAGTCTTAAATTGCTTCACCTTGAGGATTTTAATTATGTTGAAGGTGTGACGATAACCACAGGCAAGGAGGACCATTTAGTCCATCTTGTGTCATCAGTTCGGAAAGGATGCTGGTACTCCATTCTGCATGTTCAGAATTGGAATCTTAGAAGACAACAATCTGGTTATTTTTTTCTTTCTTTAATGAATTTAGAGTGCCCAATTCTTTTTGTCCAATTAAGGGGCAATTTAGCGTGGCCAATCCACCTACCCTGCACATCTTTGGGTTGCGGGGATGAGACCCACGCCGACTCGGGCAGAATGTGCAAACTCCACACGGATAGTGGCCCAGGGCCGGGATCAAACCTGCGTCATCGGCACCGTGAGGCAGCAGTGCTAACCACTGCACCACTGTGCTGCCCCAACAATCTAGTTCTGTAACTAGTTTGGTGAGCTTCCAAATTGGGTAGGAATAAAACAAAATGCAGCACAGTGTGATGACTTAGTTTCTGTTCTGCCAATAGTTGACTCTATCACACAAGAAAATAGCTTACAATTACCCCCTTAAACAATGCTAATCAATACAGTGACACAATAACCCTTAACTGCTATCTTTATTTTCATTCAGAAAACAAAAACCATCTCTGGTTCCAATTCACTTTTAAATATAGTTAGCAGACTCGGGGATACTTGCTGTATATAGATGTCTTGGATACTCCACTTTGAGAAAGATAGATTGTTGAGTCTGCTTGGAAGTAAGAGACCTGACGCTCTGTCAGAATAATCTGCTGATTTTCTTCAGAAACCTTCTCAGCTCACCTGCCACTCAAAAACTAACACTGAAAATCTCAGCCCCTGGCTCCTCCCATTAACGACATCATCTCCCTAAACTGAACACAATGCCTCTAATTGTCTACTCTGCAGGGAGCCCTCTCGATATAAATAAAAGTCAATTAACCCAAACTTTTATGATGCTTTAATTGCACTTCTGGCTCCAAAACTCCTCGCTGTCTTCAAACCAGGATTTTTTAAAACACTGCTGCAGCAGTCATACACACAATGACCCAGGGTTTTAATCCTTACTGCACCAAGTACGTATAATCCAATAAATTTGAGATTCCTGCATTCATCACAAAGTGGAAAAGTTGCATGGCATAATTGTGAAGTGTGATTCTAGGATCTGATAAGATCCTTACAAATTGATCTATAACATAACTAACTCCGAATTTGGGGTGGTGGCATGCTTTCAGATGGAATAAATATTGTTGAGATAGATTTTCTCGGTGTGTTGTCAACCTAGTGGGTGCGGTTTTATGGCCATGCTGTGGCCGAAAAGCAGCCACAGCACAGTGTGGCTGAGAAAAGCCAGGAGATCCCGGCATCGCCTCATAAAATCTAACACAGCATCACGAGACGTTGCAATGTGAATCTCTTCCATTGCGGGCTGGATTACGTTTTGGCAATCTGCATATTCGAGCGAGACAGCTGGTCCCAGTATAATGTACAGATTCCCGAGTTACCCAAAGCGTGGGATCAATCTCCTTCTCCTCAGCGACCTCGGCCGAGCGCCGTTTGGTACTGATCTCCATAAATGGGGGGGGGGGGGTCTCCCAGGGGATCGGTGGCCAGCACGGGGGGGGGGTCTCCCAGGGGATCGGTGGCCAGCAGGTGCATGCCCTTTGGGCAGGGTGGTACCCTGGCACTGGTGCCACCTGGCATCCTGGCAGCATCAGCCAGGTACTGCCAAGATGCCCAGGTGGCACTGGCAGGAGCACTGCTAGAGTGCCAATTGGCACTGCCAAGGTGCCAAGCTGCCGTTTGTGCGTGGTAGCGATCTGACCAGCGGTGCCTTGTGCTGGGGATGGGAGGGGGGTGGAGCTGTGCACGGGTTCTGCCAATTGTGCATTGGGGTTTGAGGGAAGTCAGTGGTTGCTTTGGGGGTTCCAGTGCTTGGGGCGTCACTTACAAATGGTGTCCTGATCTCGCGCTACACCGAGGAGTTCCAGCGAGCGCAGCTATGGGGCTATGTGCCGACTTGGCCTTGCGTTCCCTGTGAGGCCCTCTATCTAACACGAGTGCCGTTTTATAATGTTGTGTTTCTCGGCGCTGCGAGCGCTCGCTGTGGGACTTTATTCCCATTTAGTTAAATCCTGCCCACGGTCCTTTCCCCCAGTGCCCACAGGACCTCCTAAAGTTGGCTGCTAATTGGAGAGAGGGGTCGCTAACTCTTATTGGGGGTTTTTCCTGTTCCCCCTGTGGCACTTGAGGCCAATCCTAGCACCTTTACTGCAAAGACAACCCAGGGATCAGAGTTCCATACTGGGCAGCCTGCTTGCCAACTGAGGAATGGGAGCAGCAAATAAACATCCTGCACAGAGAAGCTGGAGAATCTCGATGGGCCGAATGGCCTCCTTCTGCACTGTAAATTCTATGATTTTCAACAGAGAATGTGAAGTAATGTCTACGTGACATGAGTATACGAGCATAGTGTATAAAAAAAGGAAACTTGTCGTGATTTGAATATTTAATTGCCGAATCTTTCATCATATTAATGGAGGCACTCCTGTCTCCTCGCAAGAAGTAATGACCGTGGGATAGATTGGAAACAGGAACCCTCTGTCTGGTTGGCCTTTCCCAAAAATGAATTTCATTTCCGGAAATGCCGTTTTGTTCCTGATTTGTTAATTGTACTGAAATGTGACACCTCTCCTGACAGTCAGGATATTGCCTCACCTCAAAGCTCTTTCCTTCCCAAGCTCATTGCTATCCAAGATTTTCAATTTAATCCTGGAAAATTATGCCTTCTGTTGGGACTTCTGCCTCGTGAGGGAAGAACAGAACTGCCAATGCTGGAAATTGGAAACAAGGCACAAATGTGGAGTATAGGCAGCACGTCCTCACCGCTTCAGTGAAAGGAGGGACAGGTTAACACTTCGGGTGCAGATACGTCGTCAGAACGAATGTTCGGTTAATACTTTTTCATTCAGATCTACTAATGAAGATTGCAAATTTTAAGTAGAGGTTTCGATTACTCCCCGTAACAGTGTTTACCAACACTGGCTGTAATGATAGAGAGAGAGCCCTGAGGTTCGATTCTTGTGAACATACAAAATAGGAGCAGAAGTCAGCCATTCAGCCCCTCGAGCCCTCTCCATCATTCAATGAGAAGTCTTACAACACAGGTTAAAGTCCAACAGGTTTGTTTCAAATCACTAGCTTTCGGAGCACTGCTCCTTCCCCACCTGATGAAGGAGCAGTGCTCCGAAAGCTAGTGATTTGAATCAAACCTGTTGGACTTTAACCTGGTGTTGTCAGACTTCTTACTGTGCTCACCCCAGTCCAACGCCGGCATCTCCACATCATGGCGATCATTCCAATAAGACCTTGACTGATCCTGTTTCTGTTTTGAGCTCTACATTCCCAACTCCCCCCGGTAAGCTTTAGATTCCCTTTCCCAACAAGAATCTATCTAGCTCCACTTTGAGTGCAGCATAGTGGTTAGCGCTGCTGTCTCTCTGCGCCAGTGACCCGGCTTCAGTTCCGGCCTTGGGTGACGGCCTGTGTGGAGTTGGCCCATTCTTCCCACCTCTGCTCCAATTTCCTTCCACAGTCCAAAGATGTACAGGCTAGGTGAATTGGCCGTGCTAAAAGTGCCCCCTTAGTATCCAATGTCAACGTTGGGTGGGGTTACGGGGTAGCTTGGGGGAGTGGACCGAGGCAAGTTGCACTTTCGGAGGGGCGATGCTGACCCGATGGGCCAAATGGCCTCCTTCAGTGTTTTCTTTTATTTAAATTCAGTGACCCCCCACTTCCACCGCTTCTGAGGCAAAGAGCTCCAAATGCGCACAACTCTTGAGAGAAAACGTTCCTCCTCATTTCTATCCCATAAAGGTGACCCGTAATTTTATAAACCGTGCCCCTAGCTTTGGCCTGACCCACAAGAAGAAATATCCTTTCCACGTCTACCTTGTTAAGACCATTCAAGACCGTGTGCACTACAATCAAGTCACCCCTCACTCTTCTAAACTCCAGTGGAAACAAGCCACGTCTGTCCAACCTTCCTCATTGGACACCCTGTTCATTCCAGGTATTAATCTACTAAACTTCCTCTGAACCCTCTCCAATGCATTTGTATCGTTCCTTAAATAAGGAGAGCAAATCTGCCCTTGGTATTTGAGATGCGGTCTCAGCAATGCCCTCTATCATTGAAACATAACCTCCCTACTATTATGTTTAATTCCTCTTGTAATAAAGTGTTGCCTGTGATGTTAGACACTTTGGTCAGTATATATTAAAACTTATTTACCCAGGTGGCCTTACTCATGGGACCAACAAAGGACGAGAGTGAATTTGTGATTCAACCCGATTTTATTTCGGAATCTGTTCTCGAAACTCAGTTGTCAAAACAGCTCTAAATCCTTAACCAAACTTATCAACATTGCACTGTCTACCTGAGACTCTGATTCTACCCGTGCAGTTGAACTTGACCCGTCTGCCACGTTGGGTATGACTCTTCGCTGAGCTCTGCCTATTCCAATCATCTTGCCCCTGAACCTCACGAAGATTGGTCCCACATGCACTGTTCTGTTGTCGCTGGGGTGGATGATATGGAGTTTTCGCTGGAGGGGGGGTGGTTGGAATCTTCACTGGATGGGGTTGATTGGAGTCTTCGCTGGGGGTTAGTTGGAGTCTTCGCTGGGGGGGGGGGGGTGGTTGGAGTCTTCGCCGGGGGTTGGTTGGGGTCTTCGCTGGGGGGGTCGAAGTCTTCGCTGGAGGGGGGGGGGATGGTTGGAGTCTTCACTAGGGGTGTGTGGTCGGAGTCTTCGCTAGAAGGGTGGTCAGAGTCTTGACTGGGGGGGGATGGATGGAGTCTTTGCTGGGGGTGGCTTCCATGTGTCTCTTCGTATACCCCCCTCCCTTCTCTCTTTTGTGTCCTTCTGGGAGGTTTTTTGGCATCCAGCCAATGAGATTACCAGAGGCTTATAGCACCCAATGTGACTGCCAATGTGGTTCCATAGACGGAAAACACCAAGTGCCCCCTAAGGGTCCATCCTCCAGTGCTTGGAGTGCACGTAGCCCTTTCCATGTATGAGGTGCCTGAGTCTCGCTGATCCTGTTCAATGCACAAAATAATGTCCTTATTTAGGTTAGAGTCCCAGTTTCCAGGACAAGTTGAGATTTGCCCGTGTTCACCCCCTGACCAGTGTCTGTGTTTACTTGGCCTGTCCAAATTCCCATCAGACCCGCTTGCTGCTCAATTGAGATTGTCCAATTCTGTAGCTGGCCTAACTTTTTAGGCTGTTGCCCATTTTGCCACAAAAGCATAGCATTCCATTAGCCTTCTTGGTTTCATGACCCGTACTGATCGTAGCCTGGGTAACAAAAAGAAATGTAAAGATTGAAAGGTGGGGGGGGGGGTGAGAATCAATCAACCAGGGTTCCTTTCCCAAACTGTCAGGAAAAGTAAAGTGCTGCAGTGCCAAATAAATGTAAAATATCTTCCTGATTGAGCTAACAACAGTTGATTAATTAGACTCAAAACATTGGGTAATATGGAGCATAAAAGACGCCCTGAGGCTAGATCTGCCAGGCTCCAGTCCAATTGTGGGATTAACGTGTTGAGCAGCGACCTGGCAGTGTGTGCCTTCCCATCTCGCCCCCAACCCAGGCCTCAGCAACCCAGTCTTGACGAACAGGCAATAATTTGCACTTGGGGTTTTTCCATTTGTGTTCTGACCTGTGTGAATTCTGGTGACCTGGAGGGTTGGAAAGCATGTTTTTATGCTGTTCCTCTGTGCAGTGATAGATCTCAGTTCCAGTTCTTATGAAGCATTTTTACATTTATCCTTTGATTTAGGAGACTCCCCTCTTGTCATTTCCTGGTCCTTGTTTCCCCCTCGGAATGCCCGCATGCTAGTGTTGCCAGCCCTGCAACATTGTAGTTGAGTTTCCCGGAATTCAATGATTATCTGCGGGACACTATTGCAAGCAACCCTGGAGCAAAATTAGACATGCATTAAAAAAGTGTGGGCACAGCGCTGCAGTGACCAGAAAAGTATCAGGTAGTGCAGCACTCAGTCTTGGGACCGTTGGAAAGATAGGTCCGGGGCCCTGGTCAGGAGGGTAGGGGATACTGAGTGTGGGGGGTTGGGAGGCGTGCGATTGCAGATTTGGAGGAGGGTAGGCCAGGGGGCAGGAAGGGCATGGCTCATCTGTTTGTGTTTTGAGTTCTACATTCCCAACTACCCCCAATAACCTTTGATTCCCTTTCCCGACAAGAACCTCTCTATGTCCACCTTAAATGGGTGGCACAGTGGTCAGCCCTGCTGACTCACAGCTCCATAGACCCGGGTTCAATTCCGGCCGCAGGTCACTGTCTGTGCGGAGTCTGCACATTCTCCCTGTGTCTGCGTGGGTTTCCTCCGGGTGCTCCGGATTCCTCCCACAGTCCAAAGATGTGCAGGTTAAGTGGGTTGGCTATGCTAAATTGCCCCTTAAGTGTCCAAGAATGTGTCGGTTGGGTTAAGGGGTCGTTGGGATAGGGAGGGGTGCTCTTTCCGAGGGTCAGTGCCAACTCGATGGGCCTTATGGCCTCCTCCTGCACTGTAGGGATTCTATTACTTTACGGGGCCGTTGAATATTTAAAAAAAACAAAGATCAAAATTCAACAATACTTCCCTCTCTGAGGGGGAATAAAATCTATTTTTCATTTCATCACAAACAGTGGAATTTCAGAATATGGACAGATAGAAGGAACATTCCAGAATTGTGACTGTTCCTTTGTAAATCCACATTCTTTCACCAAAAAGTTATCCATCCTCTTGTTTGAATTCAATATGATCGGTGCAGCTGGGCAACGGTGCATGAATCGACCAGTGTGTGAAACAATTAAATCAAAACCATTCACTTTTTTTTCATTCTGTCTCCTGCATTTTCTTTCACGTTTCGCACAGCTGCAGAAAGTTAGTTGCTGCTAAGTCAAAGAATGTGAGCTCCATCATGTTGCTATGCAGCATCTGAGAATGGATCTTACAAGGCCCTTAGTCAGTCAGAGTCGGCTCTTTAGGGGCATATGCGGATCCCAGTTTACCATCACTGCTGCCAGATTCCCAACTCCCACTAGACCTTGTATTTTGCCAAACAATGCCTGGAATGTGAAACATCCTAAAACTCATCACAGGCAGGCTATCAAAATTTTTTGACAATGAGCCACATGGGAGATATTAGCCTACGTGACTAACAGCTTGGTCAAAGTGAGGTTTTGAAGAATGTCTCATAGACCAGTGTTCTTCAAACTTTTTTTCCGGGGACCCATTTTTACCAACCGGCCAACTTTCGGGACCCAACCCGGCCGACCTGAGCGACCCACCATTTTCTCTTACCTTATTTGCTGCTGATAAAAATGGAGGAAATGGTTTTGGGTCCCTTTGGCCCTCGTACACGCTCCTCCAATAGAACCTGGTGGATGAAGGAGACGCCTTCCGGTGTCGGAAAGTATGGACTCTCCAACTGTCCAAAGTTCTGCATTTTGTTCCTGTAAGAAACTTGTAAAAAATAAATAAAATGAATAAAATAAATGAAAACAATAAAAATAAAATAAATGAATAAAACCCACCCCGAACTTGTAAAAAAAAATGAATAAAATAAATGAAAAAAATAATAATTAAATGAATAAAAAACCCCAGAACTTGTAAAACAAAAAGCTGCGACCGTTTTAAAAAAATGTTTTTTAAGCGGCATGCGCAATGCAGCCGAATTTTTTTTACATGTTCGCGGCCATTTTAAAGGGATTTGCGCGATCGGGAGAGCCACGAAGGACGGCTCCGCAACCCTCCCGACACCCGTCCGCGACCCACCCGCGGGTCGCGCCCCCGACTTTGAAGAACACTGTCATAGATGATGCAGAATAAAGGGTTAACAGATGGGCTGTGCCAACGCAAAGCTAAAGTCGCCATATGACCGTAGGCTGCTTTCCCCTTTGAGGGGGAGAGCTGGCTGGTGGTGGTTTAACCTGATGATCAGGCGAGGGGCAAACCTCAGCCGGGAATGGGAATTGAACCCACGCTCTGCATCATGAACCAGCTGTCTAGTCAACTGTGCTAAACCGGCCCCTGCTGATGTGTGATATCGATGGTGGTGGACCATTGACATCAGTCAGTGATGTCAAAGCAAAATACTGCTGGTGCTGGATATCTGAAATAAAATTAGAAAATGCTGGGGGGAAAAACTCAGCAAGTCTGGCAGCATCTGTGGATGTTTCCAATCGAAATGGCCCTTCTACAAAACTGAAGTGAGGTAGAAATGTAAAGACATTGAAGATGCACTGCAGGAACTCACCAAGGCTCCTTAGTAAAGACCTGTAGAGTTGGAAAGGGTGAACTTGTAGAGTTGGAGAATAAAAGAACGGGGATAGGTCGGGGCAAAGGAGAGAATTTGCCACAGACACGAGGCAATAAGGGGGTGTTAATGGTGCCATGTGGGGTGAGCTGGAGGCTGGGACAGTCGCTGAGGTAAGCGATGTGGCTGTGGGACTGAGTTTTGGTAAACACCTTGGGTCAAGCACCAATAACGAGGTGGAAACCAATGAAGGTTGTGACGTTCTTTGTTGAGTTTCTCAGGATGGATTAAAGTTGTAGTTAGCCAAAGAACATCAAGCTCTGTTATCAAACAAAGCTAATTTATTTACACTACACAAATTATGATTCAAATACATTACTAGGTATTAACTAAGAAATAAGAGGACTATAATCTATGCTACAGAACTCTATACTAATGATGTATCTTAACTCTCACCTACTCTAAGCTTCTCCTTACTCCTTCTCCCAGAAGTCTGAGAGGCATTCCCTTTTAGAAGTCTGCTCCCCAGCTCCATCTGGGGCTGTTTAGCACAGGGCTAAATCGCTGGTTTTGAAAGCAGGTCAAGGCAGGCCAGCAACACGGTTCAGTTCCCGTACCAGCATCCCCGAACAGGTGCCGGAATGTGGCGACTAGGGGCTTTTCACAGTAACTTCATTGAAGCCTACTTGTGACAATAAGCGATTTTCATTTCATTCATTTCATCTGGTGGTAGAATATAGTATCACATTAACTCTTAATATGCTGACATTACTCATAATGTCACTAAGGTGAACATGTTAAAAGAGAAAAACAAAAATCCTGCTGGAATGAAGAGCAGAACTTCAAGGTAGGTGTTATTTGTTAGACGGGAAAGAGAGGGAGGTTGGGATCATATCTCGGAGCATCGTGCCTCTGCTGCAACCAGTTTAGATAAAGGGGTGTGGAGCAGAATACGTCTACAGTTTGTCTAAGTAGCCGGTCCCACGCCTCTAATCCAAGACGGGGACCAGTCTCAGAACATAGTGGCAGCTGTGGAGACATTGATGCAAAAGACACACTGATGTTATTGAGGGGATCACAGAATGAGAAGAAACCATTGAAGGCAGCTTAAGAACTTTGGCAGATGAAGGAGGGACATTGAAGAGTGGTAACGATGGCCATACCTAGTGCGCAGTGCCTGCCCTTATCCCATCTGTTTGATTGCCCTGAGGACCCAGAGAGAGGCCAGCAGTGGGAGTTATGGAAACACCATTTTTCTCCAGCAGCAATCAAGCAGTTCTTCATGAAAAAGAGCCTGAGCTTTTAAAAAAACTTACGGAATGTGTACATCGCTGGCTCGGCCAGCATTTACTGCCTGTCCCTAATTGCCCTTGTGAAGGAGGTGGTGAGCTGTCTTCTTGAACTGCTGCAGTCCATGTGGTGTAAGTACACCCACTGTGCTGTTAGGGAGAAAGTTCCAGGATTTTGACCTGGACACTGTGAAGGAATGGAGTCCAAGTCAAGATGGGAAATGGCTTGGACAGGAATTTCCAGGTAGTAGGTTTCCATGTGTCTTCTGCCCTTGTCCTTCTAGATGGTAGTGATCATGAGTTTGGAAGGTGCTGTTAAGGAGCCTTGGTGAGTTCCTGCAGTGCATCTTCATGTCAGTTCCCTCTTTTATGCAGTAGATCCAGTGGCAGACGGTGTTCTTCTGAGGCCAGGGGTGCAGGAACCCACTGTAGATTTTGACTCCATTTTTAAATTAAGCAGATACCAGAATATGTCTACAGTCTATCTACTGTGTCCTATGCCTAGGGTGGGACTTCCCAGCCCTTCCTGTTGGCGGAATCTTCTGTTCCCGACGAAGGTGACCCCCCCCCCCCCCCCCCCCCCGTGACGGGTCACTGGCGGTGGGATGAATGAGTCGGGCAAAACACCAGAGGAACCAGTGGGACCGTGCCAATGCAACTAAAGGCATGGCACCAACGGTGGAATGGAGAAAATGAGGGCCATGCAAAGGAGCAAAATGGGAGGAGTTCCATGATCCCGGGGCTGCAGGGCCAGAGGAGGTTACAAAGATGAGGGCCGACGCCATGGAGCGATTCGAAAGCAAAGATTACGTTAACAGTGTAATTCTTTTTAAGGATCAAATTGGATAATAGAAGTTACAAACCTGAACTGCTGGGTTAGTTTTTCATGGGGTCCGAAACAACCTGACAGGAAAAAAAACGTCTGTTAAAGAACAAACGACAAAAGGTTCTTGTACAGTCCACTCTCCTTTTTCTGAGGCTTTGAAGAACATTCCAAAAATGTGTAAACTTTGAAAAGTTGTCAGTATAAATCATGAAATTGATCCAAGAAAAACAATTTCTTAACATTGCCAGTGTTTCCTGTATCCTGACTGTTTTGTTTCTTCTGAATGTTCTTTGAGCAGAAGTCTCTGGTGATAGTTAACAACCTAATTTCCGTTTCCATCTTAATGCCCCCATTGCCCCTGATAACCCTTAAAATCTGAGCTTGCACCATGATCCAGATGGCTAATTGATGCAATTGTGGATGTATAAAGTAACCATTTGGTTGTTTGGTCTTCTTTCTCAAAAGCATGATTTTTATATGGCTGCATAATTCATTGCAAGATTGCTCTTGCCTTATATAGCATTTTTCATCTCAAGTTTTGTTTTTGCATTGTCAAATCACTCTCGCAAGGTTTCAGTGACACTGAGTAATGACTTGGCTCTCTGTTCTGAATCTGCTATGTTACAGCTGCTTGCATTTTCAAACTGCCATTGTTACTTTCTCCTTCCTGACTTCCATCGAGACTCTTGTTGCTCTCTCACTCCTACTTCCTGTCTCAGACTTAAATGATTTTTAAAGTTGTGCTCGTCATGGTAGACATTAAAATCTTGGGTGTCAGCTGTAGCACTCCCACCACTATATCAGCAGTTCGTGGCTTTGAGCATACTGTCTAGACTGCAAGCTCGGTGCAATAGCGAGGGAGTGCTTCACTGTGGGAGATGTCATCTTTCAATCCGATGTTGCCCCCATTTGCACTACCAGGTGGACATAATAGATCCCATGCTACTTTTTGAAGAGGAGCAGAAGAGAACTCCCTGGTATCCCGATCAATGTTTATCCTTCTACCAACAACATTGAAACAAATTATAGAGCCATTATCTCATTACTATTTGTGCACTTGTGAGTTAAATTTAGATGCCTTGTTTCGTTCATCAGAATAGAACTCATCACGAGACCCTGGGTCAGTGTGCGGTCAATTCCAGCCACACTGGACCCGGCGTCGCAACAGAGGTAAAATTAAAGTTACTTAAATATCTAATGTCTTTGGATTGATCCCGATTTAAATAGAGCCACTAGGTTCGGAAATTGTAACACAAATAACCCATTCAGTAGGCAACAGTACAACTGGTTAATAACCATCTAATGCTCCCCCCCCCCCCCCACCCCCACCATTCTATCTCTCGCCCCAGTCTATGTCTACGCACCCATGCGCACGCACACACCCATAGAGGGAAAGGGTGGTGGAGAGGGAAGAAAATAGTGATTTTTTTTTTTTTAAGATTGAGATCTTTGACTTCAGATGTTGGTCTCCCTGCATTGACAAGGCACCTAGCTTTAGCTCTTGCAGTAGTTCAGTTTTGCTATCTTTTAAGTGATCATGAGCTTCATCCACTAATGTGTGGGCATGACTAGATTGTTTACTTATGTTGTTCTTCCTGCACATTCCTGGTGTAGAAGTTTTCTGAGCTCAGTGCACTTTGGCAATGTGATCCTTCTTGCCACAGTTTTTACAATTTTGCAATTATTCATTTTACTCCAGCATTCCCCCGCTGAGTGTCCAACCTGTGTATAACGGTGACGTGGTTGCACCTTTACAGCCTTGTTCCTTGTTCGCTCCAGCTCCTATCTGTGAAGTTTCTCTCATTGCAAGCTCCATAAATGTGGCAACTTCCACAGTAGCTTTCAGAGTTAAATCACTTCCAGTAAGCAGCTTCCTCTGAATTACTTCCCTCTGTAACCCACACACCATCCTGTCTCGAAGCGTATCATCCAAGTGTTGTACTAAATTCACAATATCTAGCTAATCTCCTTAAAGACGTTCTAAGCTGTAAATGGACCTTCTTCTTGACTACAGCTGTTAAATCGTAACTTCTCTGCAATCAATAATGGTTTAGGAGAGAAATGTCCCTCTAACATTTTCATTAAATCACTGAAGGATTTGCCTCCTGGATGTTCTGGGTGAACAAGGTTCTGTAGCAACATCAAGGGCAGCACGGTAGCATTGTGGATAGCGCAATTGCTTCACAGCTCCAGGGTCCCAGGTTCGATTCCGGCTTGGGTCACTGTCTGTGCGGAGTCTGCACATCCTCCCCGTGTGTGCGTGGGTTTCCTCCGGGTGCTCCGGTTTCCTCCCACAGTCCAAAGATGTGCAGGTTAGGTGGATTGGCCATGATAAATTGCCCTTAGTGTCCAAAATTGCCCTTAGTGTTGGGTGGGGTTACTGGGTTATGGGGATAGGGGGGAGGTGTTGACCTTGAGTGGGGTGCTCTTTCCAAGAGCCGGTGCAGACTCGATGGGCCGAATGGCCTCCTTCTGCACTGTAAATTCTATGATAATTCTATGAAATGTCTCATGGCCAATTGAGCTGAGAAATGTTGCAACTTTAGGCCCTCCGGTGTCTGATTAGCTATTTAAAAACAATTGGAATTTTTCTTCCGATGAATTCAATGTTTCAAAGCCCTCATCAAACGTGAGCATGGAGCCTGTCCCGTACCAGCCTCCCCGAACAGGCGCCGGAATGTGGCGACTAGGGGCTTTGCACAGTAACTTCATTGAAGCCTACTCGTGACAATAAGCTATTTTTTATTTATTTGTTTTTCTGCTATTTTTGAATCCCGGCTCACAGGGTATACACTTCCTCCCTTCCGACTGTGTTGGGAAGTAATGTATGGCACAAACAATCCCTTGAACAAGAAACCATGAATACTTTCCCTTTTGTGCCTGAGTATTTTGACTTTTATTTAAACTGAGTAGTGGCCCTCGCATAGTTGGCTGACGTCGAAATCCCCACACCCCACTCACTTCAATGCAAGCAAGTCTTCACTGACTGTTGGTTCTTCTTCCTCACAGTTACCGTCAAAAACTTTTCTTAAACCTTCACATCAGCTCTGGGCAGCACGGTGACGCGGTGGTTAGCACTGTTGCCTCACGGCGCCGAGGGCCCGAATTCGATCCCGGCCCTGGGTCACTGTCCGTGTGGAGGTTGCCCGTTCTTCCCGTGTCTGCGTGGGTCTCGCCCTCGCGACCCAAAGATGTGCAGGGTAGGTGGATTGGCCGCGCTAAATTGCCCCTTAATTGGAAAAAAATTAATTTAAATTTAAAAACAAAAAACTTTCACATCAACGGCAGTGCTTCGTCTGACGTCTGTGTGTGGGTGGGTGTGAGTGTGCAAATCCAATCCCGAGAATCTTCCATTGCTCCCATCACAGTCCCACAATTAGTAGGCGAAAGATTTCTCTACAGTGGTTTTGCTGCCTCGATCCTCGCCAACCATTTTCTCCCCTGTTATATTTCTCTGTTGCAAAGAGAAAGGGCCGGGAGGCGTCCACACTCTGGATTCTTGTAAAACACAATGAGAGGTTTATTAAGGGTGTTGGGTGTTGCTCAATACAATCAAGATGGTGATGCGCCCAAAGCCAGCACAAACGCTCTGCTGGCGTCACCATGCATCACGTAACACAGAGCCAGCAAGAAATGTATTCCCAGACACAACACCCATCTCTGACGTTCTTTGATTTTCTTTTCTCTGTCCCCTTTACAGCATCGTTACCGTTTGCCGTATTGACGCTGCAGGCACAACCAAATAAACGAGGATTTTACTGCAATGATGACAATATAAAGTACCCATACAAAAAGGACACCATTTCACATTGGCTGATGGCAGCAGTTGTTATTCCAGTCTGTGTCATAATTGTAAGTGACTGAATTTCCTATTTGTTTCTCAATGAACCGGACACTATTTGTCGTGAGCTCGTTTATATAAATCAATTCAGAATTTTTATTGCCAGGCAGCATTTAAAAAGTGGCAGCTACTCCCACTAGTTCAGTGATGTCCGTGATATGCAGCTTGGTTAGATTGACCAGGATGTCTTGATCTCTGCTCACAGTCCTGTTAGTTTAGCTAAACCTTGGTCAGAGGTTATTGTGATATTACGATTGCCCTTTATAGTCCCAGTGCTAGGGAAGTGGAAATACATCTGCCATAGTTCTGCTTCTGATCACTATTTAGAGAGCCCAAGTGGATATGGCTGTGATCTCCACCACTGTACGTTACTCTGACACTCATTGTGCAGACTTGGTCATCGGGTTTATGTGGACAAGTTGCCTGAGGGCTGTCACTATTCAATGGAGCCATACTCTTTTTTTTTTTTTTTTTTTTCTTCTTTTATTTTAATAAATGGTTGATTAAAGCTTTTCCAACCAACGTTTTTACATAAAGATAGAAGTACAAATAATAAAAATAAACAAGAATTATTAAACAGAACAAGGTGGGTGTTGTCTTCATATAAAACTCACATTATATTCACAGTTTCCCCCTCCCTCAGGATGCTGCTGCTGCCGACAATTACTGCTCCCCTAGAAAGTCTAGGAAAGCCCAGGCTGAGGAACCCCCCGCCATATCGCTAACCCAAGTCTCCACACTCAGGGGTTTTGAGTCCCTCCACATTAACGAGATCCGTCTCCGGGCTACCAGGGAGGCAAAGGCCAGTACCTCGGCCTCTTTCGCTTCCTGCACTCCCGGATCCTCCGACACCCCAAATATCGCTACTGTTGGACTCCCCTTCACCTGAGTGTCCAAAGTCCTAGACATCACCCTCGCAAACCCCTGCCAGAATTCTTTAAGCGCCGGGCATGCCCAAAACATATGGGCATGGTTCGCCGGCCTCCCTGCACATCTCGGGCACCTGTCCTCCACCCCAAAAACCTTACTCATCCTTGCCGCCGTTATGTGCGCCCGATGCACCACCTTAAACTGAATTAAACTGAGCCTGGTACATGATGAGGAGTTCATCCTGCCCAGGGTGTCGGCCCACAGGCCCTCATCCAGCTCCTCACCCAGCTCCTCCTCCCACTTGCCCTCCTCCACTGAGGCTTCCTCTACCTCCTGATGTCTGTCGGACACCTTCCCCTCCCCTTCCCAGATGCCAGACACCACCCTGTCCTGGATCCTATGTGGGGGCAGCAGCGGAAATGTCCCCACCTGTTTTCTTAGAAAGTGCCGAACCTGGAGGTACCTGAACGCATTCCCCGGGGACAGGCAGAACTTCTCCTCCAGTGCCTGCCTGCCAGGGAAAGTCCCATCTATAAACGGGTCCCCCATCCTCCTAATACCTGCCCCATCCCAGCCTTGGAACCCCCCATCCATCCTACCTGGAGCAAATCTATGGTTATTCCATATTGGGGTTCACACAGAGGCCCCCTCCTCCTGCCTGTGTCTCCTCCACTGCCCCCAAATCCTCAGTGCCGCCGTCACCACCGGACTTGTGGTGTATTGCGCCGGTGAGAACGGCAGCGGAGCCGTGACTAGTGCCCCGAGGCTGGTGCCTTTGCATGACGCCGCCTCCAGCCACCCCCTCCACCATCATCCACTTCCTGATCATGGCCACATTGGCAGCCCAATAATAGCTGCAGAAGTTCGGCAGAGCCTCCCCAGAACCTGGGGAGAACCGTCATCTTCACAGTCTGCACCCGTCCCGCCAGGGAAAGCGGGAGCATATCCCACCTTTTAAACTCTCCCTCCATCTACTCCACTAGCCGGGTTAAGTTGAGCCTGTGCAGGGCATCCCAGTTCCTGGCCACTTGTATCCCCAAGTACCGAAATAAACCTTTCCACTATCTTGAGCGGGAGCTCCCTCAGTCTCTCCTCCTGGCCCCTAGCGTGGACCACGAACAGCTTCCCCACGTTCAATTTATACCCCGAGAAGCTCCCAAAGTCCCTCAGGATCCGCATGACCTCCCCCCATCCCCTCTAACGGGTCCGAAATATACAACAGCAGGTCAACCGCGTAGAGGGAGACCCGGTGTTCCTCTCTCCCACCCCCCAGCCCCGGCGAACCAGCCCCGTCCAACCCCGTCCAATCCCTTGAAGTCCTGAGCGCAATGGCCTCGTCCCCCGGTGCAGCCTGAAATACTCCGACCGTAGCCGGTTTGTGGACACACTCGCTACAGGGGCCTGATACAGCAGCTTGGCCCACCCTATGAATCCCTCCCCAAATCCAAACCTGCCTAGCGCCTCCCACAGGTACTCCCACTCCACCCGATCAAAGGCCTTCTCCGCGTCCATTGCAGCCACTACTTCCGCATCCCCCCCCCCCCCCCCCCCCGCCCCCCCCCCACTCCGAGGGCATCATGATAATATTCAGGAGCCTCCTCTCATTCGTGTTCAGCTGCCTGCCCTTAACGAAACCTGTCTGGTCCTCCCCAATCACTCCCGGGACACAGTCCTCTATTCTGGTGGCCAGAATTCTTGCCAATAGTTTGGCGTCTACATTCAGGAGTGATATCGGCCTGTTGGACCCACACTGAAGCGGGTCCTTCTCCTCCTTCAAGATGAGCGAAATCAATGCCTACGACATCGTCGGAGGGAGGGTCCCTCTCTCCTTTGCCTCATTGAAGGTTCTTAGCAGGAGCGGGCTCAGTAGCTCCGAGAACTTCTTATAAAATTCTACAGGGAAGCCGTCCGGACCTGGGGCCTTGCCCGACTGCATGCTTGCCAGCCCTCTGACTACCTCCTCCAACTCAATTGGGGCCCCCAATCCCTCCACCTGCTCCACTTCCACCCTCGGGAACCTCGACCGGTCCATAAACTGCCTCATCCCTCCCCCTCCCTAAGGGGTTCCGACTCGTAGAACTTCACGTAGAACTCCCTGAAGACTTCACTGACCCTCTCTGGGCTCAGCACCATGTTGCCCTCCTTATCTCGCACTCCCCCAATCTCTCTAGCCGCCTCCATCTTGCGCACCTGGTCAATGGAGCCATACTCGAGTATGAGTTAGAACCTCCAGACACCGTGTAACCAAGCAAAGAGTCATCTCTCCAATGTAGTTCATTACATTTCTGCACCATCTACAGAGGGGGCACAGCAGGTTAGCACTGCTGCCTCACAGCGCCAGGGACCCGGGTTCAATTCCGGCCTTGGGTGATTCTCTGTGTGGAATTTGCACTTTCTCCCCGTGTCTGCGTAGGTTTCCTCCGGGTGCTCCGGTTTCAACCCACTGTCCAAAGATGTGCAGGTTAGGTGGATTGGCCATGCTAAATAGCCCCTTAGTGTCCAGGGATGTGCAGGTCAGGTTAGGGGAATGAGGGGGTGGACTTGGGTGGAGTGCCCTTTCAGATGGGCGGTGCAGACTCGATGGGCCGAATGGCCTCATTTTGTACTGTAGGGATACTAAGACTGATGGATAAATGCAGAAGATCACATTAACTGAACATGATGTAATGTTCTTTCGAAAAGGTATGCGTTTTTGCACTCTATTTATTTTGGTCAGTCTTTTGCAAATTGACAAAGGATCCTGGGTCAGATGCTTTATTAGCTGTTGGTATCAGAACTCAACACAATTACTCCATTAGACTGCGGAGGGCCGTATGGTCTACCAACGCTGACTGTTAATTGTAATCTATTTTTGGGGACCTATTTCCTCCCCTCTCACCCTGAGGAGAAATCCCACAATCCCTTTCTGCCTTCGGTGTACCTGGCCCAGTTGGTCATTATTCACATAGGGAACTTTCATATGGAGTTAATAATCACAGAGGTTTGGGGTCGGGGGATGGAGGCTAGAAGAGGAACATCATTTGGACAGCTATCGCGAGTGATAACTTGGTTGATTTTTTTACCCCAAGGTTCGTGACCACCTGGAGCAATCTTGCTACTGTGCTGACTGCGATCAGGGTCCAACACAGGCTGATTGAATCTAAAGTTCATTTACTGGGTGTGGGTGTCATTGGTTAGGGCAGCATTTAATTTGATCTCTAGTTGTCCTTTACAAGGTGGTGGTGAGTTGCATTTTTGAACCCCTGCAGTCCCTGAGGTGTAGGTACACCCACAGTGCTGTTAGGGAGGGAGTTCCATGATTTTGCCCCAGCGACAGCGAAGGAGCGGCGATATATTTCCAAGTCAGGGTGGTGAGTGACTTGGAGGGGAACCTCCAGGTGG
The DNA here is from genome assembly GCF_047496885.1 of Scyliorhinus torazame. Lineage (NCBI taxonomy): Eukaryota > Metazoa > Chordata > Chondrichthyes > Carcharhiniformes > Scyliorhinidae > Scyliorhinus > Scyliorhinus torazame. Next base: position 7,695,130 of record NC_092724.1, read on the forward strand.
TGGGAATCCCAAGTATCTGCTGCTCTTGTACTTCTAGATGGTAATTGTCGTGGGCTTGGAAGGTGCTGACTAAGGAACCTTGATGAGTTATTGCAGTGCATCTTGTAAATGGTACACACGGCTGCCACTGTTCGTCGGTGGTGGAGGGTTTGAATGTTGCTGGAGTGCAATCATGTGGGTTGCTTTGTCCTGGATGGTGTCCAGCTTCTTGAGCTCTTGGAGCTGCACTCATCCATTACACTCCTGACTTGTGCCTTGTAGATGGTGAACAGGCTTTGGTGGGGGGGGTTAGGAGGTGAGTAACTCGCCGTAGGATTCTGAGCCTTTGCAATGCTCTGGCAGCATCAGTACCAATATGGCTAGTCCGGTTCAGTTTCTGATCAATGGTAACCCCCAGGTTGTTGATTGTCGGGGAATTCAGTGATGGTAATGCCATTTAATGTCATGGGGCGGTGGTTAGATCCTCTCTTGTAGGAGTTGGTCATTGCCTGGCACTTTTGTGGTGCGTATGTAACTTGCCACTTTTGGGGACCATCCATTAGGTAAAGTCAGTGAGCCTTTGTGGAATCTCTAAACAGTGATTTCCATGTATTTTGCATTAATGATAGATACATTCCTTTCTGATTTTCAAAACTAAAAGCCCGCATCTTTTTTTTTTTTAACGCTCCTGGGACATGGGTGTCTCTGGCTCGGCCCGCATTTGTTGCCCATCGCTAATTGCCCTTGAACTGGGTGGCTTGCTGGGCTATTTCAGGGGGAGGCAGTTAAGAATTAAGTTAAGAGCTGTGTGGATCTGGAGTCACATGTAGGCCAGACCGGGTAAAGACGGCAGATTTCCTTCCCTGAAGGACATTAGTGAACCAGATGAGTTTTTAACGACAATCGGCAATGGTTTCAGGGTCACCATTAGACTTTTAATTCCAGAATTTTATTGAATTCAAATATCACCATCTACTGTGGGATTTGAACCCTGGATTACTAGTTCCGTGACAATATCACTCCCCACAAGACAGTGGTTGAAGTCTTTGTGCTATATTTTCTATTAAGCACTGTTTAGCCCAGTAGTGTATTCCCAGAATAAAGGCACCTATTTAGTGTTGGGTGTTTTCCGTTTCAGATTTTCAGTCTGTTTCCTTGAGTCCTTGTGGGTTGATCCTAAACTACATTGAGTCAAACATCCTGCATTCTTAAAGCTCAAAAGTCATGCGTGTTGATTAAAGTACCTTGTCCCAGCTGCTTGCATGCGTGCAGAGCGCAATGCAATTTTAGAGCATATTACTGTTTTCTTATTCATACCAGGGTTTTCCTCTTGTCCCCTTTCCTCCTTCTGGTTTCATTTCTATTGAGATGCAATTCCAGGCCAATGTCCTTGAGCCAGTCTACTTTTCATCTGTGATCTTTGACAATGAAGACTATTCAAGTATGACTGACATCACAGCCAAGCCAGGATTGCCCACACCAGCATACTGACCTTCTGGCAGAATAGCTAAGAGTAGGGGGCTGGTGTTTTGTCCCCTAACCACCCTGAGTGCAAGGTTACAGAGGCCAATTATATCCCCGTGCCCTTTAAACCGCCACCATTTGGAATTAGCCAGCAATCAAATGAGGGATCAAAACTGAGTCTCAACAAGTGACCTGTGGTGGAATCTAGTCGGGCTTTTGTTCCTTTGGTGTGCCTCACCTGCCTTTGCTCTTCTTTGTAGATTACCGTCGGAGAAGCCTTCATGGTTCACCGGAAGCAGCTGTATTCAAAATCCGTGTTCAACAACTATGTGGCTGCCTTGTACAAGGTGGTGGGAACCTTCCTATTCGGGGCTTCAGTGAGTCAATCGTTGACCGACATTGCAAAATACACCGTCGGGCGTCTTCGGCCCAATTTTCTGGCTCAGTGTAACCCCAATATGTCACTGGTGAACTGTTCGCAGTACGTCCAGATAGACGTTTGCACGGGGTCACTTCGTAATATCACTGAGGCAAGGTATGTAGCTGATCAACCTGCAAATCACTTTGAAACTTTACCGCACAAATATCCAAATAATTAAGCAACGGGTCAATTTTACCAGGTGTTGCGCTTTCAATTAACTTTTGAGTATCAGTGCCAGCTTTCCGAGGCAGAAAGAATGTCACTTTTCTTGGGTCGATGGCAGTGGATTAAAATGAATCTGCGAACGGGATGCAGAAACTATGTCTGAACGGCCTCTACATCATAACGTTTCGATGGTTCTTTGAATGGGTTGGCTTTCTCACAATCACTTTAGAATGGAAATGCTAGCTAATTTTGATGTGATCATCAACACCATGGTCATTAGATTAAAAGTATTCTTCCAACCATCATCTGGATGTTGGTCACTTCCATTAAGCGGCTTTTATAGAACTGACGTACAATCAATAAGAAATTAAATGGATTATCACAATTTTTAATCTGATGAAAGAAATTGCCAGTCTATCTTTTTCAGAGGTAACAATAATGAGATTGGAGTTAGTCCACATCAAAATGAACCAGATCCCGGAACGTAAGGTGGTAATTTGTAATTCAAATTAAGTAATAGTTAAAACGTGGATTTTGTAGTGTCTGAAATTTCAATCCAAATAGTTACACAATTGAGTTCTTTCTGTTTAATGGTTAGGAGATGTGACCAATCTCCATCCAATTCTTTCTAGCCACAGGCTAAAAAACTGCCCCTAACTGAGCACTATTACACACTAACCTGCCAAGCGTGTTCAGTGAGTTGGGACCATGAACTGAACTGGACCTGCTATAAAAAATGCTGCGGCTGCAAGAGTAGGCCTTAGGTTGGCAATTCTATGGCCAGTAGTTCCCAAAGTCTGTCCTCAAGGCACAAGTCGGGAGTTTAATGGAATACTCTCCACTTGCTTGGTCAAGCGCAGCTCCAACACTCTCGATACTCGACACTACCCAGGACAAAGTGGTCCACTTGATTGACACCTCATCCATTGCTTTAAATAGTCACTTCCCCCACCACGTGTGCACATTGGCAGCAGTGTGTACCATGTACAAAATGCACTGCAGCAACTCGCCAAGCCTCCCTGAACAGTACCTTCCAAACCCACGACTTCGGACAAACACAACTGGCACATGGGAACACTGCCACCTGGAGGTTTCTTTCCGAACCGCTCCGCGCCCTGACTTGGGAACCATATCGCTGTTCCTTCACTGTCACTGGGTCAGATTGCTAACAGCACCATGTGGATGTACCTACGGTCCAAGAAGGCTGCTCGCCGCCACCTTCTCAAGGGGACTTGGGAATGCCCAATAAATTCTGCTCGCAGCCCATGGAAGAATTTTCTAAAAATCACCAGTGCAGTACACATAGAAAATAGAAGCAGGAGGAGGCCATTCGGCCCTTCGAGCCTGCTCTGCCATTCATTGTGATCATGGCTGATCATCAAGTTCAATACCCTGATCCCTCCTTTTCCCCCCCCCCCCCCTCCCCCCATATCTGTTGCTCCCTTTAGCCCCAAGAGCTGTATATAATTCCTTCTCGAAATTACACAACGTTTTGGCCTCAACTACTTTCTGTGGGAGCGAATTCCACAGATTCACCCCTCTCTGGGTGAAGACATTTCTCCTCGCCTCAGTCCTAAAGGTTTATCGCTTTCCCTCAAACTATGACCCCTAGTTCTGGACTCTCCCACCATCGGGAACATTCTTTCTGAATCTACCCTGTCTAATCCTGTTAGAGTTTTATAAGTTTCTATGAGATCCCCTCCCTCTCTGCTAAACTCCAATTAATATAATCCTAACTGATTTAGTCTCTCCTGATATGACAGTCCTGCCATCCCAGGAATCAGCCTGGTAAACCTTCGCCGCGCTCCCTCCATAGCAAGAACATCCTTCCTCAGATAAGGACACCAAAACTGCTCACAATATTCTAGGTGTGGCCTCACCAACATCCTATACAATTTCAGTGAAACATCTCTCTGAACTCAAATCCTCTCGCTATGAAGGCCAACATACATTTGCCTTCCTTACTGCCTGCTGTACCTTCGCGCTAACTTTCAGCAACTGATGCACGAGGACACCAAGGTCACGCTGAGTATACACACCCAAGACCAGGTGTCCACTGTAAAAGTGTTCTATTTCACAACATTAATGTCCTTCAGCACCATCACAAGCGTTCATACACAGGTCATAACATTAAGTAACATTTCAAAATTATAGAATTTTAAAATATTTTGTTTTGTTAATCAGACTATTCCTTTCCTGCTCATTTCACTTTATTTTAAATTTGTACTGTAATTGCTGAGTCATGCGAATATTACTGCTTAATCATTTTAAATATGGCTCGACTTGTCCATAGAATATGATAGAATTTACAGTGCAGAAGGAGGCCATTCGGCCCATCGAGTCTACACCGGCTCTTGGAAAGAGCACCCTACCCTAGGTCAACACCTCCACCCTATCCCCATAACCCAGTAACCCCACCCAACACTAAGGGCAATTTATCATGGCCAATCCACCACACATCTTTGGACTGTGGGAGGAAACCGGAGCACCCGGAGGAAACCCACGCACACACGGGGAGGATGTGCAGACTCCGCACAGACAGTGACCCAAGCCGGAATCGAACCTGGGACCCTGGAGCTGTGAAGCAATTGTGCTATCCACAATGCTGCCCATGTCCCAGGTCTACTAGTTAAAAGGAGATAGAGTAATTTCTGATTTTAAAAAAAAAAAAAAAAACAGGTTAAAAGGATATTGGGGACAGGTAGGGAGGTGGATTTGAGACCAGGAAGAGATCAGCCATGATCTGATGAAATGAAATGAAAATCGCTTATTGTCACAAGTAGGCTTCAAATGAAGTTACTGTGAAAAGCCCCTAGTCGCCACATTCTGGCGCCTGTTCGGGGAGGCTCGTACGGGAATTGAACCGTGCTGTTGGCCTGCCTTGGTCTGCTTTAAAAGCCAGCACTTTAGCCCAGTGTGCTAAACCAGCCCCTAAAAACCAGCCCAGTACTGATTGAATGGCGGAGCAGGGTCAAAGGGCAGAAAGGCCCTATTTCTCCAAGTTCCGGTGTGAGGTCCCAGAAACAGTTAATCAGGATTTTTCTGAAAGAAAAGAAAGCAAGTTTAACGTTTAAATTGTTGTGTGTTTAAGAGTATTAGTAAATCCTTTTATTATTAAAAAGGCATGAATTTGCCTCTGCAAGCAAATATCAACAGTAATCTCCCACCGCTGGACTGGCCAATATAAAACTAGCAGCTTTTTGACTTGTTTATTCCTTTTTAGCACCTCCTTTTCTATATCCTGAGTCTGAGCTGAACAGATTCCTGAATCTCGGCATCTGCAAATGCCATTCTGTAAGGATGGGGGAGAAAACGGTCGGGGAAATTGAGAATTTTTGGAAGTCTCCGGACGTCCATTCTGAGTCCTGATTGATGCCAGCTCTGTCTTGTGTTTCAAGCTGTTCAGCTCCACTGCCAGTGGTGTGGCCCTCTGTACTTCCTGCCATTGGGCAACTTTGATCCTTTGCTTATTTGCCAAATCAGAATGTTTGCTCATCTTGTGAGCCTGCTTTCGGAGCAGCTCAAACTGAATAGAACAATCAGTAACTTGTACTTAAAGTGGAATAGTGAAAATGGCCGTATTGGTATCGATTATTTCATATCCCATTGACTTTGTTGAATCAGTGGTGTGATTTGCTACTTTGCATACTGTAGACTGTAAACACTGGATCAGTGGTTTGGGCGTAATGCACCATAGAACATACAACATTACAGCGCAGTACAGGCCCTTCGGCCCTCGTTGTTGCGCCAACCTGTGAAACCCGTGGGGCAGCACGGTAGCATTGTGGATAGGTTTGATTCCGGCTTGGGTCACTGTCTGTGCGGAGTCTGCATGTCCTCCCCGTGTGTGCGTGGGTTTCCTCCGGGTGCTCCGGTTTCCTCCCACAGTCCAAAGATGTGCGGGTTAGGTGGATTTGCCATGCTAAATTGCCCATAGTGTCCAAAATTGCCCTTAGTGTTGGGTGGGGTTGCTGGGTTATGGGGATCGGGTGGAGGTGTTGACCTTGGGTAGGGTGCTCTTTCCAAGCTGGTGTAGACTCGATGGGCCGAATTGCCTCCTTCTGCACTGTAAATTCTATGATAATCTATGAAATCACTCTAAAGCCCATCTACACTATTCCCTTATCATCCATATGTCTATCCAATGACCATTTGAATGCCCTTAATGTTGGCGAGTCCACTGCTGTTGCTGGCAGGGCATTCCACACCCTTACTACTCTCCGAGTAAAGAACCTACCTCTGACATCTGTCCTATATCTATCTCCCCTCAATTTAAAGGTATGTCCCCTTGTGCTAGACATCACCATCCGAGGAAAAAGGCTCTCACTGTCCACCCTATCCAATCCTCTAATCATCTTGTATGCCTCAATTAAGCCACCTCTTAACCTTCTTCTCTCTAACGAAAACAGCCTCAGGTCCCTCAGCCTTTCCCCATAAGATCTTCCCTCCATACCAGGCGACATTCTGGTAAATGTCCTCTGCACCCTTTCCAATGCTTCCACATCCTTCCTATAATGCGGCGACAAGAATTGCGCGCAATACTCCAAATGCGGCCTCACCAGAGTTTTGTACAGCTGCAACATGACCTCATGGCTCCGAAACTCAATCCCTCTGCCAATAAAAGCTAACACACCGTACGCCTTCTTAACAGCCCTCTCAACCTGGGTGGCAACTTTCAGGGATCTATGTACGTGGACCCCAAGATCTCTCTGCTCATCCACACTGCCAAGAATCTTACCATTAGCCCAGTATTCTGTCTTCCTATTATTCCTTCCAAAATGAATCACCTCACACTTTTCTGCATTAAACTCCATTTGCCACCTTTCAGCCCAGCGCTGCAGCTTATCTATGTCCTTCTGTAACTTGTAACATCCTTCCGCACTATCCACAACTCCACCGACTTTACTGTCATCTGCAAATTTACTCGCCCATCCATCTACGCCCTCCTCCAGGTCATTTATAAAAATTACAAACAGCAATGGCCCCAAAACAGATCCTTGTGGTACACCACTAGTAACTGGACTCCAGTCTGAACATTTCCCATCAACCACCACCCTTTGTCTTCTTCCAGCTAGCCAATTTCTGATCCAAACTGCTAAATCACCCTGAATCCCATGCCTCCGTATTTTCTGCAGTAGCCTACCATGGGGAACCTTATCAAATGCTTTACTGAAATCCATATACACCACATCAACTGCTTTACCCTCATTCACCTCTTTGGTCACCTTCTCAAAGAACTCAAAAAGGTTTGTGAGGTACGACCTACCCTTCACAAAACCGTGTTGACTATCTCTAATCAAATTATTCATTTCCAGATGATTAGACATCCTATCTCTTCTAAACCTTTCCAAGATTTTGCCCACAACAGAAGTAAGGCTCACTGGTCTATAGTTACCGGGGTTGTCTCTACTCCCCTTCTTGAACAAGGGGACAACATTTGCTATCCTCCAGTCTTCTGGCACTATTCCTGTAGACAAAGATGACTTAAAGATCAAAGCCAAAGGCTCAGCAATCTCCTCCCTAGCTTCCCAGAGAATCCTAGGATAAATCCCATCCGGCCCAGGGGACGTATCTATTTTCACACTTTCCAGAATTGCTAACACCTCCTCCTTATGAACCTCAAGCCCTTCTAGTCTAATAGCCTGAATCTCAGTATTCTCCTCGACAACATTGTCTTTTTCTTGTGTGAATACTGACGAAAAATATTCATTTAGCACCTCTCCAATCTTCTCGGACTCCATGCACAACTTCCCACTACTATCCTTGACTGGCCCTACTCTTACCCTAGTCATTCTTTTATTCCTGACATATCTATAGAAAGCTTTAGGGTTATCCTTGATCCTACCTGCCGAAGACTTCTCATGTCCCCTCCTGGCTCTTCTTAGCTCTCTCTTTAGGTCCTTCCTAGCTAACTTGTAACTCTCGAGCGCCCTAACTGAACCTTCATGTCTCATCTTTACATAAGCCTCCTTCTTCAAATAGAGGCAGTACTGAGCTCTGCAGACTCTGAATGCTTGGATCCAGTCCATAGTCTGTGCCTGTTTAAAAAGAAATTTGAGTCCGCCATATGTCTGACACGCACACAAATCCTCTCGCCAGTTTTAAGAGTGCAAACTAGGCTGCTGGCTGAGAAATCGGCTGTGTAGGGTATCAGTCTCTGATCGGGAGTGTGTACGCAAAGGTCCTGCAGCAAGAAAGGTGCAACTTGGCAGTGCCAAATCCTAGGGTGATTATTGCCCACCACCCCACTCCACCCAAATTGCGTTGGGTACCAAGAGATCAAACCCAACTGTTTGTTCACCAGGGAAAATTTTACCTAGGGTTTTGGAGTCTGAAACAAAATGAACCCAAATTGATGGGGAGAAGGTCTCTGTCCCTAGAAACCGGTATAACATTGAACCACAGTGATTGGTTAATCGTCAACATTACCTTGGAGGTGGGCTGCACGGTGGCACAGTGGGTTAGCCCTGATGCATCACGGCGCCGAGGTCCCAGGTTCGATCCCGGCTCTGGGTCACTGTCCGTGTGGAGTTTGCACATTCTCCGAGTGTCTGCGTGGGTTTCGCCCCCACAACCCAAAGATGTGCAGGGTAGGTGGATTGGCCACACTAAATTGCCCCTTAATTGGAAAAAGAAATGAATTGGGTACTCTAAATTTATTTTTAAAAACATTACCTTGGAGGACCTGCCTGGCCCGGCTACCAGGTTGTAAGAATGGCTCTGTATTTCCAATAGTCAACACGTCATCGAAACCATCAGTGACCCTGACTACAGGAAACGTAGGCCGCAGCCTGTTGCCTGCTTCTCATTCTATTGGTCACATTAGGCATTGAGCCCTCTGAATACGAGTGCTTATTCTCATATTTGACCTCTTTTTCTTCCCACCAACCGTGTGCCAAGTCTGAATCTAATAATAATAATCTTTATTAGTGTCACAAGTAGGCTTAAATTTAAACAAATAAATTTAGAGTACCCAATTATTTTTTTCCATTTAAGGGGCAATTTAGTGTGGCCAGTCCACCTAACCTGGGTTGTGGGGGTGAGACCGGCGCAGACGTGGGGCAAACGTGCAGACTCCGCTGTTAGTGACCCACGCCGGGGTTCGAACCCGAGACCCTGGCGCTGTGAAGCAACAGTGCTAACCACTGTGCTACCGTGCCACCCATTTCCTCATCCAGGTGCACAATGGATATTTGTCTTCAGCGTGACAGGGCTACTTGTATGCCCACCAAATGTTTTAAAGGTTGGAAGCCCAGGGCCTTGTCCCAGCTTACTCTTCACCAACTGCTCAGTGCAGGCAAATGTTGAAGGGCTTCGGCAAAGAAGAAGTCTGCTGTGAACCTGGCTTTTGCCCACGTGCTTCCTTCCTGCATTGTTTCCCCTTTGTGGCACAGGATTTCTGACCACTCTTGAACAGTGCAAAGCCATGGTACCATGCATGAAGAAACTGCCACTGACCAGCCCGTTGTTCAATATGGAGGATGAACTCACTACATGTCCAGTTGGTCTCTAATAATATCTGCAAAAGAGAGGAAAAACTGCACTTAAAATCCCAGAGGCCATCTCTTCTGCTGTCAGGTGGCGCAGTGGTTAGCATTGCTGCCTCACGGCACCCGGTCCCGGGGTTCCATCCCGGCCCTGGGTCACTGTGCATGTGGAGTTTCCACATTGAATATAGAATTTACAGTGCAGATGGAGGCCAATCGGCCCATCGAATCTGCACCAGCCCTTGAATAGAGCACCCTACTTAAGCCCACGCCTCCACCCTGTCCCCATAACCCAGTAAGCCAACCTAACCTTTCGGACACGAAAGGGCAATTTAGCATGGCCAATCCACCTAACCTGCACATCTTTGGACTGTAGGAGGAAACCAGAGCACCCGGAGGAAACCCACTTACACACACACTGGGAGAACACGCAGACTCCACACAGACAGCCACCCGAGGGTGGAATCTGGGTCCCTGGAGCTGTGAGGCAGCAGTGCTAACCACTGTGCTACCGTGCCGCCCGACAGCAGAAGAGATGGCCTCTGGGCAATCATTCTACCCATGTCTGTGTGGATTTCACCCCCCATAACCCAAAGATGTGCAGGGTAGGTGGATTGGCTACGCTAAATTGCCCCTTAATTGGGGAAAAAAGAATTAGGTACTTTAAATTTATTTTTAAAAATCTCTTCTGCTGTCATGGAAGATACTGAATAGGATCTGATATTCTGGGTAACATTGCCTCATTCCTTTATTTCCGTAGAGTTTATCTGTGCACATTCCAGCAGGGGTCATTGAATAGTAATTCTTTCATTGCCTGGTCTAAGGACACAGTGGCCATTGTAACAACATCGTCTGTCTCTCCCACTCAGACCTACTAACTTTGCACAGAACAAAGGAGAGATCTAACTGGATACTCTCACAACACATCTGGGTAAGGACCAGCCTGTTCAGACATTGGCCTAGCGGAACTCTATTGGCCATGTTTGAAAGACATTGGCTAATGGGGAAATTACTTGGGATCTTTTACAGATTACCCTACCGCTTCATCCGAATGAAACAACAACAATTTGCGTACGTTTAGCGCCAGACCTGGTCTTGTGACTTCCTGTATCATTGCCTCCCGTTTGAAGCAGTTCCTCTTCCAAAGTGGCTTCAAGACTATTGAAGCTGAAAGCAGCAGCTTTAAAGACCCACCTGCCTTCATCGAAGTGCAAGTTACCTAAATTGGTCCCAATTGTGGCACCCCACACAGTAATCTGATGATACTCCTTATTCGAAATTACTAGTGGATGAAATATGGGAGAGAGGCCAGTGCCCATTGAACAATGCACTACCACGAATCGGCAACTTCAAAAGAGCGATTTTTTTTTTTTTTTTTTTTTTTTTTTTTTTTTTTTTTTTTTTAATTGGATTCTGATTTCTTTTTATAAAGAAGCTCAAAATTATTTCTGGATGCAAACTCCAAATTCAATACTCCACCATTCACTGATGGCCTGTAAATGTAATTTCATCATTAAGAATGGTAGAGATCTATTTGTACAATAATGGGGTTGGGATCCATCCTTGCACATTCCTATCCCCTGGCTGGTGCATGCCAAGCTGTGATGCTGTATATTTTCTTCAGCTAAGGCAGAGAGGTGACTTGATAGAGGTGTACAAGGTGATGAAAGGCATGGATAGAATGGATAGCCAGAGACTTTTTCCCAGGGCGGAAGTGGCTGTCACGAGGGTGTATAATTTTAAGGTGATTGGAGGAAGGTATAGGGGAGATGTCAGAGGTAGGTTCTTTACACAGTGGTCGGTGTTGGAATGCACTGCCAGCGGAGGTGGTGGAGTCGGAGTCATTGGGACATTTAAGCGACTCTTGGACAGGCACATGGACAGCAGTAAATTGAAGGGGAGTGGATTAGGTTGATCTTGGATTAGGATAAATGGTCGGCACAACATTGTGGGCTGAAGGGCCTGTACTGTGTTGTACTGTTCTATGTTCCATGTTAACTATCTATTGAATATTTTGCAGGTTGTCGTTTTATTCCGGCCACTCATCGTTTGGAATGTACTGCATGGTGTTTCTTTCGGTGAGTACCCACGTAATTACGCGCCACACACAGGCCAGTAACTAATCAACTGTTTGGTGTCCGCTGTGAGGGATCCCCAAACTGATGCTGCAGGGTGCAAGTAACTAAGATAAGTCAAAAGGTAATGGGGATGCGCAGCTTTCTGCCACAATATTCTAGGTCATTGGTGCAGTGGGAGATTAAATGTTGTAGTTTGTTGTAAATCATCATCTTTGTTTCTATGCAATTGAAATAATGCAGAATAATTTCATTCAGCTGGCTTGAGAACGAGCTGCACTTTGGTCACATGTTACTTAACCTCAACCTGTTGAGGGCTTCAGATTCTTGCCTGGGGCAATTGTCATATCTCCAATAATGTAATGTTTTTATTGCACATACTCTACCCATCTCTTAAATCAGCTGCAACTTGCGTACACGTGGTGGCTTTAGAGAAATTCATCAAGATATTTTACCTGAAGAGGTGGCAAGAAAGGGAAATGGAAGAAGGTAAACCATGGAAGAGATTGGTAGTTGGAACCAACAGCTTCTTTGGAAATATGTTTTCAAGGAAGTTCTTAATGGTGGGGGAAGCAGAGGAGAAGAAAAGGGTGTTAGGACAGCCTGGATTACTGCGTGGTCAATTCCAGCCCCACTGGCCCCGGAGACCTAACATAAGTGAATTAACCAATAATCCATATATATATAGTTTCTGAGGTCTTTGACCCTTGACTGCTCCAATGACTTGAGGCACCAGATTGCATAGAATCAAAGAATTTACAGTGCAGAAGGAAGCCATTCAGCCCATCGAGTCTGCACTGGCCCCTGGAACGAGCACCCTACTTAAGCTCCATCCTATCCCCGTAACCCCACCTAATCTTTTTGGACACTAAGGGCAATTTAGAATGGCCAATCCACCTAATCACATCTTTGGACTGTGGGAGGAAACCGGAGCACCCAGAGGAAACCCATGCACACACTGGGAGAACATGCAGACTCCACACCAACAGTGACCCAAGCCAGGTATCGAACCTGGGACCCTGGAGCTGTGAAGCAACTGTGCTAACCACTATGTGCTAACAACTGTGCTGCCCAAGTGAAACACAAAAAAATTTTAGTTGTAACATCAATAGAGATAAGAGATGCGATGATTATCATAGAATATTAGCCAGAATATCAGCCAGCTAATCTATTACTTCTCCCACTCTCTACCCAAATAGATCAAGACAGACCCACACACAAGGGAAAGGGATAAAATGATAGATATTAAAATGGAAGAAAGAGAGATAAGTGTCCTTGTTGCTGATATTGAGATTGTTGTAGCCGGCTATCTTCCCTGGACACGGTGTGCTGATACCAGCCGTTGGTTTGGATCTTCTGGCTGGAACATTCAGGCCGGACTCTCTGGCTGTGGGATCCCCTCCAGGGAGACACTTTAACTTGTGTTAACCTTGGCCTTCACACAGAAGATGCACTTCAGGTCTGTTCAATTTCTTATTTGTTGCCAGCTTTAGTGAACTGATTAACAGCTTGTCTCAGATAAACAGAGTAGCAGAGAGACAGCTTCATAGACTCTTAGAATCTCTACAGTGCAGAAGGAAGTCATTCACCCATCGAGTCGGCACCATCCTCTGAATGAGAACCCTATCTAGACACACGACCCCCAACTTTTCCCCGAAACCCCACATTCCCTATTTGGACACTAAAGGGAAATTTAGCATGGCCAATCCAGCTAATCTGCACATCAGGGCAGCACGGTGGCGCAGTGGGTTAGCACTGCTGCCTCACGGCGCTGAGGTCCCAGGTTCGATCCCGGCTCTGGGTCACTGTCCATGTGGAGTTTGCACATTCTCCCCGTGTTTGTGTGGGTCTTGCCCCCACAACCCAAAAGATGTGCAGGGTAGGTGGATTGGCCATGCTAAATTGCCCCTTAATTGGAAAAAGTGAATTGGATACTCTAAATTTTGGGCAGCACGGTAGCATTGTGGATAGCACAATTGCTTCACAGCTCCAGGGTCCCAGGTTCGATTCCGGCTTGGGTCACTGTCTGTGCGGAGTCTGCACATCCTCCCCCGTGTGTGCGTGGGTTTCCTCCGGGTGCTCCGGTTTCCTCCCACAGTCCAAAGATGTGCAGGTTAGGTGGATTGGCCATGCTAAATTGCCCTTAGTGTCCAAAATTGCCAGTAGTGTTGGGTGGGGTTACTGGGTTATGGGGATAGGGTAGAGGTGTGGACCTCGGATAGGGTGCTCTTTCCAAGAGCCGGTGCAGACTCGATGGGCCGAATGGCCTCCTTCTGCACTGTAAATTCTATGAAATCTATGAAATCTTTGGACTGTGGGAGGAAACTGGAGCACCCGGAGGAAACCCACGCAGACATGAGGAGAACGTACAAACTCCACACAGTCACCCAATGCTAGAATTGAACCCGGGTCCCTGGCGCTGTGAAGGAGCAGTGCTAACCACTGTGCCACCATGCCACTTCTACGAGGCCTTAGAATGATCTGGTAACCTTACAGGGAGAGGAATCTGGAATGTTTCCCCAGCTCAATCTTCAGGCTGTAAATACTCACTAGCTGTGTAAAGAGGAAAACGCTGACTGCTCCATTTACCCGGAGTGAGCCTTGGCCGAGGCATTAGAGAGAGAGAGAGTTCCAGCCTTTATGGGAGAGACAGTTAAAAGAATTCTGTTCAGCTCTTGAGTTCAAATGAACACTGAAAACAAAAGTACGCAGTCTCACAAGGTAAGGGACATTCCGGAACGATCAGACCCAATCAGCATCCCGGGAATTTAAAATAACTGGTTGGCTGCCAGCCAAGTCCATCAAGATGAAGCACTCCTCACCAGGGGGTGTCCTGAGGTCAGACCAAATAGCTCATCTGCCGGCGGGAGTGTCACATTTTGTCTTAAAATTGCGAGTGCAGCCGATCTGAAAGACATAAATCCCAGCAACTGTCCAGGCACATAAAAGGATAACAGAAAATAAAGGGTATACATAAGGGAAACCAGGTTTAAACAGGAGGATCCTTACAAGGGGTGGGAAAGTTTTGGAGGGGGCATTTTGGAGAGTTTGGTCAGGCGGGAGAAGGACGCCGTCATCAATGGGAAAGCAAAGAGAAGGAGGAGGTGGGGATAATGCTGGCAGCATTTATGGAACACAGAACATACAGTGCAGAAGGAGGCCATTCAGCCCATCAAGTCTGCACCGACCCACTTAAGCCCTCACTTCCACCCCATCCCCGTAACCCAATAACCCCTCCGAACTGTTTTGGTCACTAAGGGCAATTTATCATGGCCAATCCACCTAACCTGCACGTCTTTGGACTGTAGGAAGAAACTGGAGCAGCCGGAGGAAACCCACGCAGACACTGGGAGAACGTGCAGACTCCACACAGCCAGTGACCCAGCGGGGAATCGAACCTGGGACCCTGTCGCTGTGAAGCAACAGTGCTATCCACTTGTGCTACCGTGCTGCCCATTCCTGGGATAGTTTCTAACTCAAGTGATTCATACAGGATTAGTCTTTATTTAAATATTCCTCTTCAAGATGGCACAAAGCTCTTATCGAGGCACTCTCTTTTAAAGTGAAATGTTCAAGGATTGTTGAAACCCATTCCAGCTGAGAGAAATGGTGCCAGACTTCCCATCAACTGACCTGATTTGGAAATCTGAATGCTAATTGCAGGCTGCAGGCCTCGATTGCTCCTCTTCAATGGCAGACATCTATTGAGTCAGCTTTCCTGTGTGACTTGGCCGGAGTCATTACTTCAGCTATTCTCTGAAACCTGAACTTAAAAAAAAAAAAAAGACCTTTCCATTTTGAGCGTCCCACTTGATTTACACAACCTGTTGTTAAACTCTGCCAGTTTATGTGGTCATGTCTTTCCATCTGTCCCTGCTGATTAATCACGTCCGCGTTGCCACGTGATATTCTGAATCCTCCAGAATGGTTGATGTCGATTCAGTCAGATTTGTTGTGGAGGCCACAGATTTTGTTTTACAACATAGAACATAGAAAATACAGCACAGAACAGGCCCTTTCTTAAAAATAAAAAATAAACCAAAGTAGAGTGTTCGGGCCCGTACAGTTAAACAGTAGAAAAGAAGGGGAAGGTAAATTGGAGTTAAGGATAAGTAATTAAAACCCGCAATCTGTCAAGGCTGAAGTCCAGGAAGAGTTTCACAATTTTGAAATTCTGAGAAGAATTGAGTTTAGAACAGGCTACAGGGAAACCAGAAGAACAAGGGTAACAGGCACGTGGGAAGCACGGTAGCATAGTGGTTAGCACAATTCCTTCACAGCTCCAGGGTCCCAGGTTCGATTCCCGGCTTGGGTCACTGTCTGTGCGGAGTCTGCACGTCCTTCCCGTGTGTGCGTGGGTTTCCTCCGGGTGCTCCGGTTTCCTCCCACAGTCCAAAGATGTGCAGGTTAGGTGGATTGGTCATGCTAAATTGCCCTTTGTGTCCAAAATTGCCCTTGGTGTTGGGTGGGGTTACTGGGTTATTGGGTTATGGGGATAGGGTGGAGGTGTGGGCTTGGGTATGGTGCTCTTTCCAAGAACTGGTGCAGACTTGATGGGCCGAATGGCCTCCTTCGACACTGTAAATTCTATGATGAACCGCATCCACTCCACATCACACCCGACTTGGAGCTACATCGCTCTTCCTTCATTTTATTGGATCAAAATCCTGGTACTGCCTACTTTGGGTGTCGTGCCACGAGAGAGACTGCATCAGTTCAAGAAGGCAGCTTGCCTCTGCCTTCTCAAGGGCAAATGGGAATGAACAATAAATTCTGGTTTTGTCAGTAAGAATGAATAATGAAACAAAGTGACTCAATTTCAGCGATGTGGTGATATGAGGAGAAGTCGACTCTCTTGCGGTATTAGGGCTATAGGAAGGAAATCGTTTGTTTTTACGACTAGGGATGGGCAACAAACGCTGACCTAGCCGGCGACACCTACATCCTGTTAATGACTTTTTGAAAAATGATGTTGGGTTTTGAAGCTTAAGATGATTGTGAAAGAAAAATTCCAAGAATTATCCTGCAAGAAAGTAACGTCCCACGTGCCCGTCATTATTCTGAGAACTCCCTCTAGTGACTGGCCTCTAAATAAGCAACTACTGCTTTTCAAATCTGTGCAAGAGGTGGGCGTGTATCTCAAACAGCACTTACCATCTTACCCACATTACCATTCAGTCATTTTCTTTATCTGAATCCATTTAGTCCAACACAATAGAGTGACCAAGAATCAACCCCAGGTCCTTAATAATTTGGTGGTTTTGAAACCGATTAAAATGATGGGGGCTTTGGAATTTATTGATTTCCCAAGTAGTGTTGAATTCCTATGTTTAGGAGTCAATATTTGGCTTCTGAGAATGTCGCATCAATCCTCCGCTTCTTTCCCAGCTGTTTCTTACCCTACAATCCTGGATTGCGTTCCCTTAGTATCAGCTGTGGCTCCAGTGGTGGCCCTGTCGCCTCCGAGTGTGAGGTATCAGAGGTCCACGTAACACTCCAGACACTTCAGCACATACTCCAAGGCAGTAGTGAGGGATTGGTGCACTGCCTGAAATGCCATCTTTTGGGTGAGATGTTCGACTTGAGGTCCCACCTTCCCCCTCGGGTGAATGGGAAAGACACCATGACACTATTTTGGAGAACAGCTAGGGTGGTCCTGCTGGTTTCCCGGGCCACAGTTTTCCCTCAACCAACGTAGAATCTCTACAGAAGGAGGCTATTGAGCCCATCGAGTCGGCACTGACCCTTCGAAAGACCTAGGACCAAACCCCCGCCCTAACCCCTTCACCCCACCTAACGTTTGGACACTTTAAGGGGGAATTTAGCACGGCCAATCCACCTAACCTGCACATCTTTGGGCTGTGGGAGGAAACCGGAGCACCCGGAGGAAACCCACGCAGACACGGAGAACGTGCAGACTCCGCACAGACAATGACCCAGCGGGGAATCAAACTTGGGACCCTGGCGCTGTGAAGCCACAGTGCTAACCACTGTGTTACCGTGCTGTTGGGAAGAAAGCAGAGTTTCATCGCATTTCTTCTACCCGACTGTCCCAATTTATTAGACTATCCAATCCCTCAAGCTGTGTTGGCCCCCTGATGTGTGACATTCTATTGTGAATTTGGTTCCAATTGCATTGACCTTTGAATCATTTTTTTTACGCTGGACTCGACCCAATACATAAACCAAATCTATTGCTGAGCTGAATCCAGTTTTAATTCCGTAGGTTTTAACCAAGGCATGGACTTGACAAAAAGCCAGCCAGTCCTGAATGCGCGCACACGGGCAAACAACACATTCCAGCACTTTCATACATTTTTAAAATTTTATTTCTAAATTTAGAGTACCCAATTCATTTTTTTCCAAATTAAGGGGCAATTTAGCGTGTTCAATCCACCTACTCTGCACATCTTTGGGTTTGTGGGGGCGAAACCCACGCATACATGGGGAGAATGTGCAAACTCCACACGAACAGTGACCCAGAGCCGGGATCGAACCTGGGCACCGTGAGGCAGCAATGCTAACCACTGGGCCCCCGTGCTGCCCTGTTCATACATTTTTTTAACTTAACTCCCGAAAGCTATCCTCCTCCAAGAGGCACAGTGTCTCGGATTATGGCTCTACTGTTGTTGTGGTAAATGGTCACTCTCTGGTGCTTAATTGGACGGAATTCTCCGTCTGTTCACGGCAGCGGGATTCTCAGCAACAGATTCCGGTCGTTGGGCTACTGTGGCTATTTCCGTGTTACTTCAGTAAGCATAGAATGTCATAATCTATGGATGCCAGGTGTACAGCTTTGATAACCCAGTCTCTCAATTTTATGTGGGTTCACGTATGTAGCGTGGTCTCTCCGGTGAGTTACTTGAGAATGGTTGGTCGCATGAGAACAGGGCCACACTACAAGTCAGCAGCTTTGGGAAAGCAGGAGAGAAAGACAGGGACAGTGTCTTTGTGCTAATGTTCAACAATCTTTGAAAAGTCATTTTGATGATGACATGATCGTGTCAACTCCCCAAATAACAAGCCTCTTGGGTAATCAGATTGGCTTTTTGCAGCACATTTAATGTCCCAAATTGTCAAATTTTAAATGTTTTAAGTGTAGCATTTATACAACATAACTACTCCTTTGTCATTGTAATGTGACCACTAATATGGTAAAAAAATAAATTGGATTCGTGTCAAGAAATGTTTGTATTATCACATGGCTTCAGTGATGTCATTGTGTGGGTGGAGCTGGGCTGTGGCTCTGGGCTTTACTTTCACTTTGTGCTGGAGCTAGGCTGTGGCTCTGAGTTTTACTGTCCTTTTACACAGTTGGAAGCTGGATTCAGACAAAGAAGGTTTCTCTTGTCTCTCTCTCTCTCTCTCTCTCTCTCTCTCTCTCTCTCTGCATGTTAAAAGGTGTCCAGGTCACTTGATAATTTAAAAGTGATAACTGTTTTCTGGAACGAATTCAAACCTACTGTTTTGGTTAAAAGGGTTTTCCTGGTATTATTGGATGTTGTTATCAAGTTGTAACAGCAGAAAGGAAAGTTATCAAGGGTTATATATAGAGAGAATTGTAGCAGTGTGGGGAATTTATGCTTGTAGTTGATAAAAATGCTTACTGTGTGTTTATAAAATGTTAGCTGAATTTGTAGAATAAACTTTGTTTTTGATTTAATGTGCTTAAGGCCTCTGTTGAATAACACGTGAAAAGTGGGCCCTTATGCTCCTCATAACCGAAATCTATAAACAGTTGTGGGTCAGGTGAACTCCATGATATACGTTCTAAATCCTGGCCCATAACAATTAGCTTGTTTTTGTTCATTATCTTATAGTTCCTGTGTTCCTAACAATTAATTCTAGGAGCAGCTGATTAGAATCTTGATGGCTCAATAATCTGCAACTGGTATGTTCTGCCTGAACACCCTTATACTACAACTCCTCTCCGGTCCTCTCCATGGTAGCACAGTGGTTAGCACTGTTGCTTCGCCTCTCCAGGGTCCCAGGTTCGATTCGTGGCTTGGGTCACTGTCTGTGCGGAGTCTGCACGTTCTCCCCGTGTCTGAGTGGGTCACCTCCGGGCGCTCCAGGTTCCTCCCACAGTCCAAAAATGTGCAGGTTAGGTGGATTGGCTGTGCTAAATTGCCCTTTGTATCCACAAAGGTTAAGTGGGATTACTGGGTTACAGGGATGGAACAAAGAACAAAGAAAAGTACAGCACAGGAACAGGTCCTTTGGCCCTCCTAGCCTGTGCCGACTATGCTGCCCGTCTAAACTAAAATCTTCTGCACTTCTGGGGTCCGTATCCCTCTATTCCCATCCTCTTCTTCTATTTGTCAAGATGCCTCTTAAACATCACTATCGTCCCTGCTTCCACCACCACCTCCGACAGCAAGTTCCAGGCACCCACTACCCTCTATTAAAAAAACTTGCCTTGTACATCTCCTCTAAACCTTGCCTCTCGCACCTTAAACCTATGCTCCCTAATAATTTAACCCTCTACCCTGGGAAAAAGCCTCTGACTATCCACTCTGCCTATGCCCCTCATAATTTTGTAGACCTCTATCAGGTCGCCCCTCAACCTCTGTCGTTCCAGTGAGAACAAACTAAGTTTATTCAACCTCTCCTCATAGCTAATGCCCTCCATACTAGGCAACATCCTGGTAAATCTCTTCTGCACCCTCTCTAAAGCCTCCACATCCTTCTGGTAGTGTGGCGACCAGAATTGAACACTATACTCCCAAGTGTGGCCTAACTAAGGTTCTATACAGCTGCAACATGACTTGCCAATTTTTATACTCAATGCCCGGGCCAATGAAGGCAAGCATGCCGTATGCCTTCTTGACTACCTTCGCCACCTGTGTTGCCCCTTTCAGTGACCTGTACACCTAGATCTCTCTGACTGTCAATACTCTTGAGGGTTCTACCATTCACTGTATATTCCTTACCTGCATTAGCCCTTCAAAAATGCATTACCTCACATTTGTCCGGATTAAACTCCATCTGCCATCTCTCCACCCAAGTCTCCAAACGATCTAAATCCTGCTGTATCCTCTGACAGTCCTCATCGCTATCCGCAATTCCACCAACCTTTGTGTCGTCGGCAAACTTACTAATCAGACCAGTTACATTTTCCTCAAATCATTTATATACGAACAGCAAGGTCCCAGCACTGATCCCTGCGAACACCACTAGTCACTGCCCTCCAATCAGAAAAGCACCCTTCCATTGCTAATCTCTGCCTTCTATGACCTAGCCAGTTCTGTATCCATCTTGCCAGCTCACCCCTGATCCGGTGTGACTTCACCTTTTGTACCAGTCTGCCATGAGGGACCTTGTCAAAGGCCTTACTGAAGTCCATATAGACAACATCCACTGCCCTACCTGCATCAATCATCTTTGTGACCTCCTCGAAAAACTCTATCAAGTTAGTGAGACACGACCTCCCCTTCAGAAAACCGTGCTGCCTCTCGCTAATAGGTCCATTTGCTTCCAAATGGGAGTAGATCCTATCTTGAAGAATTCTCTCCAGTAATTGCCCTACCACTGACGTAAGACTCACCGGCCTTTAGTTCCCTGGATTATCCTTGCTACCCTTCTTAAACAAAGGAACAACATTGGCTATTCTCCAGTCCTCCGGGATATCACCTGTAGCTAGGGTGGAGGTGTGGACTTAGGGTGCTCTTTCCAAGGGCCGGTGCAGACTCGATGGACCGAATGGCCTCCTTCTGCATTGTAAATTCTATGATTTACAACTCTGCCGCCTTTGCTTGCAACCCCTTTTTCGCCCTTCAAGTCTCTGACTTTATACATTTCGATAGTCCTGAGGTTTTACAACTCTTCCAGATCTTGTTTTGTCAAGTTTGGAGGCATAGTGGTCTCCGTTATTTCGGGTTGAATCTGTCAATTTGGCATTCAAATTGTAGCTACTCTGTGTTTGAGTCTCTTCATTTGAATCACTTTTTGGCACACTCTTTGCGTTGCATTTCTCTTTGTCGACAGCTTGACCGCATTTTTCGGACACTGTGGGTTTGACCCGCTCTTTCTGGAGTCCATTCTCCATGCATTCCTGGGGTGGACCTGGATTTTCTTTTTCATCAGCCATGATGTTGCTGCGCGCGACGTCTCAAAAAGTATGGAACCTTCATTTCCATTATTTGTTTACTCTCTCATATTTTACATTCTGCTCAGCAGCCGCTCTGGTGAGTTCCGTTGTTCTTGTTTCTGAGTTTTCTGCTACCAAAGTCTGGCTTTGTTCTTCACTGCTGCCCTTTCACGTACTTCATATTGGACCAAAGTTCAAGAATTTCATCGGTTTTGCCTGTTAATTCCGCACTCCAACAACTGTTCTGATTTATCGGTAATTCCTTTTCCTGTACCAGGCATCCTTTGTGCTCCTTAGTAGACATTCCTGATACTTGAAGTTCAGCAAGTTCTCATTTTTAGACACGGTGATGCTGTGGTTAGCACTGCTGCCTCATGCCGCCGAAGAACCAGGTTCGATCCTGGCTCTGGGTCACTCTCCGAGTGTAGTTTGCACATTCTTCCAGTGTCTGAGTGGGTCTCACCCCCACAACCCAAAGATGTGCAGGGTAGGAGGATGGACCACACTGAATTACCCTTAATTGGAAAGATAAGAATTGGGTACTTTTTTTTTTTTAAATGTTAAAAATAAAAATTTCGGTTCTAATTTTTTAATTAGCAAACTCGTTGTTTGTCCGTGAAAGTCTGTACTCTAGGTTGAACAGTTTTTTCATAGCAGAGCCTAATTCCTGTGTGCTAATAATAATCTTTATTAGTGTCACAAGTAACTTACATTATCACTGTAATGAACTTAATGTGGAAAATCCCCGAGTCGCCACACTCCGGCGCCTGTTCGGGTACACTGAGGGGGAATTCAGAAGGTCCAATTCGCCTAACAGCACATCTTTCAGGCCTTGTGGGAGGAAACCCACGCAGACATGGGGAGAACGTGCAGACCCCGCACAGACCGTGACCCAAGCGGGAATCGAACCTGGGACCCTGACGCTGTGAATAACAGTGCTAACCACTGTGCTATCGTGCCGCCCACGTACATTCTTCAATATTACAGCTGCTAATTGTTTCTTAGACTCTTCACGCTGCTTTGTCAGAACTTCTACTTTCTCTTGCAACTGTTCAACTTTTTCTTGAATTTGAGGTTTTTTATTTTCATTTCAGTCATGTTATTTTTCAACAATTCATTGGTTCTCGGTATGTTTGAGGCATCCGGTGCTTTTTCTTCGGGTTCCTTGATCTTCAGTGGCAGGTTTACATTTTCTGATCACATTTCTGTCTTTTCTTCTTCTGTCTGAAGCAGAACGTTGTCCTTGTCCTCCATTTTGCTTTCGCTGTTGGCCCAGGCTGTCTCCGGTGAAGTCTTAACTTGTTTCAGACCTATTATTGTGCTACTCTCTGCTTCAGTGTCCACCCAAAGCTTGGAAAGTTCTACAGCATTCCCTTCCAATGCCTCCTCTTTTCCATTCAGCTGGATCATTGCTGAGCCAACCAGTTCTTCAATTCAGAGTGGCATTAAATTAATTTTGCGACTTTGCGTAATTTTCCATTGGAGCTAGACCTGAGAGATCCTTGACTCGTGTGAAAGTCCTCCAACTTTTCCCCCCACAAAGATCAATTGCTTTGTCTTGAATTTTCTTCCAATTGATTAGAGCCTCTTCAACTTTGTCCTGTTGTTCCCAAGACGGTCTTCACTTCTGCTGAAGAGTTATGTAGCCCTTTTGTATTTGACCTTGGAGGATGATAGCTGTTTTTACAACTGTTTATTTTCTTATTGACCTCTTGCCGTCTTGCACTGTGCTTCAATACATTGATTTGCCGCTGTTGATAGTTCCAATGCAGCTTTTGCTGAAGTGGGATTCAACGTCATTTTTAGCTTTTCATGTTTTTCCAGATCTACTAGTGATTCTTCAGTCTTTCAGGGCAGCAACTTCTTTTGAGTACCTTTTCTGCCTGATGTTGTGCCTGACTGTACTTCTCGTTGAGTTCTTCAGCTCAGCTTTTGTGATGAACATTTTCCTGTGGAATAGCTTCATTTTATTTTGTAGGTTTTGTTTCTTTTTGGTTGCTTCCATGAGCTTTCCTTCATTCCCAGCCAGCTGCTTGCTCTGCACTGCCACCTGCTGTTGCAGTTCAACATTATCAAAAAGATCTGTTTTTAAGCTGTTTGGCCATTTCTTGGCCGCCTCTTCTGCACTAAATGTTTCAGATTGTGCAATTCATTGCGTTGGTGTGGTCTGCAACCATCTTGGGTATTGTCTCAGTGAAGCAGCGAGGGAGTGCTGCCCTGCCGAGATTACTCCTTTCACATGAAACATCAAATGGGAGGTTGTGACCATTTCGGTTAGTTGTAAAAGATCCTATGTGTGGTGATGTGCATCAATGTAAATGCATGTAGGCTAGCTAGACACTAGCGGGAGCACCAGAAACATCACACACACACACACACACACACACACACACACACACACACACACACACACTCTCTCAACCAATAGATCAAGTAGATAGGACACGACCAATAGACATTCACGATACATAAGGAGGTGACACGACCACAGGGGGGCATTACACCAACCCATATATAAAGGACACCACACACATGATCTGCCTCTTTCCAGTGGAGACGGTCAGTGAGTAGAGACACAGGGTTGACTCAATATTACACCCACCACGTGGATTGCAGCAACTGGTTAGTCAGTCTGGGTAGCTATAGTAGGATTAGCAGTAGTGTCGAACCCGAGTAATAGAAATGTAAATAGTTTAATAAACGTGTTGAAGTTATCTCCACGTCTGAACCTTCCTTTGTCAAGTGCACCACAAGGAAGCCGCTTATGTTACACCGAGAGCATAACAAATCACTATGATTCTGAGAAAAGAGGAACACACGAGTTCTCCCAGTATAGGGTCATAGAGTCATAGATGTTTACAGCATGGAAACAGGACGTTCGGCCCAGCTTGTCCATGCCGCCCAGTTTCTATCACTAAGCTAGTCCCACTTGCCCCTCTTTTGGCACATATTCCTCTATACCCACCCTGCCCATGTAACTGTCGAACTGTTTTTTTAAAGGATAAAATTGTACCCGCCTCTACCACAGCCTCTGGCAGCTTGTTCCAGATATTCACCACCCTGTTCTTCCTGTTCCAGATGTTCACCACCCTGCTCTTCCTGTTCCAGGTGTTCACCACCCTGCTCTTCCTGTTCCAGGTGTTCACCACCCTGTTCCAGGTGTTCACCATCCTGTTCTTCCTGTTCAACATTCATTATTTGTGGAATGTTGCTATATGCAAATTGGCTGCACTTTTGCTTACACAACAATGACTGCAATTCAATAATAACTAATTGGCTGTGAAATGCTTTGGGGTGTCATAAGGATATGGAAGGCGCTATATGAATGACAGTTTGTTCACTATTGTATATCATTTGCAGATTCTGCGCCTTTTCCAGCTCTGATGAGGAGTCATTTACTTTCCAAACCGACTTGCTGGTCAGAAAATGCTTGCTTCCGTTAATATAGATTTTTCCTCTCTATTCCAGCTGTATGTGCAGGTCCGATTACAGGCAAAATGGGCCAGGCTTCTGCGGCCAACCATCCAATTCTTCCTGGTGGCATTTGCGATTTACGTGGGCTATACCCGCATCTCTGACTACCGGCACTATTGGAGTGACGTACTGACTGGATTCCTGCAAGGAGCTATTGTCGCTATTTTAATTGTGAGTATTGAAGGCACAATTGCCCTGGTGTTTCCTGGCTTCCGGATTATTGGTGTAGCGGCAGATATTTCACTGCCCCCGTCTGAATCTCTCATTTTAATTGTTGGTGTGTACAAAGTGAGATGGTCTGGAAAATACACAAGCTCAAATTGTCCGCTTTTTCCAAGAATGCCAGGGAATAGAAATAAGCCACCATTCCAGCTCCTAATTTCTCTACACACCTGTCATTGAGTCGCCTTTTCCCTCCATGCCCTTTGCCAACCTGCCAGCACTCAGTATCTAGGCTCACACACAAAGTGTCTGAGGTACCAGAGGAGTTTAACTAGAGAAAGAAGAGAAGCAAAGAAAGTGGGTGCAGAATGACCAGTCAACATCATCTCATCCATGATGGCCACTTCCAACTCCTTGGATTCCCTCCCACAGAATCGTCAATGCTTTTAGCAGAGGCCACCAAGGAGTCCTTCAACCCATGTTTGTACTGCGGGATGGCATGTGGCGCAGTGGTTAGCACTGGGACTGCGGTGCTGAGGACCAGGGTTCGAATCCCGGCCCTGGGTCACTGTCCGTGTGGAGTTTGCAAATTCTCCCCGTGTCTGCGTGGGTTTCACCCCCACAACCCAAAGATGTGCAGATTGGGTGGATTGGACACGCTAAATTGCCCCTTAATTGGAAAAGAAATTTCTCTCTCTATTTAATTGGTGACCATTTTAAATTCATGAGCCCTTTTCACCAACTCCCCAACCAAATTTTCCTATTCCAGTCCTAATTGTTCAATTCGCTGACTTCAGGGAAAGAAGCCATTTGTTAAAACACAGGGCAATATACAATTGTTATTTGGTTTGAAAATACATTGCAATTCACCAGCAGTTTTCCAACCTGCCTAATGAAATTCTCCACTCGTTTTCTTTTATTATAAAGTGCCTGAGACAGAGACATAGCTGTATATCTGCAATAGTATAGATGGTGTATATACAATATCGATGGCCTTGTGGCACAGTGGGTGTCCCTGCCCCTGAGCCAGAGGCTCTGGGTTTGAGGCCCACCTCAGGACTTGATGTCCAAGGATGGTGCATCCATAACGCAGCCAAACCGGTTGAGTGTCAACCTGCAAATCCTTCCAACACACCAATGGCTGTTGGTAAGAATGAAATGAAAATCGCTTATTGTCACAAATAGGCTTCAAATGAAGTTACTGTGAAAACCCCCATTCCATCACCTGTTCAGGGAGGCTGGTACGGGAATTGAACCTGCCCTGCTGGCCTTGTTCTGCTTACCACCGTGCTAAGCCAGCCCCTGGGAGCGGGAGAGATTCATGGTCAGACACCTCTGATGGGGAGTGGCACCCTTCAAGCCTCTGGCGACTGACCTGTTCCAGGGATAACTAGCTATGAAAACGGATGAAAACCTGCCTTGGTGCACCACGAGGTGCTGGAAGAGAATTGGAATATATAATAGGTATATGTGACCTTGCCCTCCAAAACGTTCCTCTTTTTATAATGAATTTCTCTCCATAACAGGTGCGATATGTTTCGGATTTCTACAAACAAAGGTCCCCCGAGGATACAGAAGCTTCGGAACCTGAGAGAAAACCCAACATTCCCTTAACTGAGACCGAGCCCATGAATCACTACGGCACACGACGCATCCACTGACTCGCCCGTGTCCAGTCCGTTATCAAAAACCCGAGTGCTTTTCCCTTCGAGCATTAAAGGAAACCTGGGATTTCCTTCCAACATGTTTTAAGCTTTGTTCTGTTTTCTGTGGCGTAACGTTGAAGACACATTTCACTCTCTGGGGGTAGGTAATAGGAGCACTGACTTTTTAAAAAAAAATATGCTTGAGACAATGAGACTGGATGCCGATAGGCTGATGAAGCAATGTTGCTGCATGTATTACTACCAGAAGTTAAAAGGAAAAGATCTTGTGTGAAAGTATTAACTTTGTGCAAAGGTGCTTTAATATTGAGACATTTTACATGGCTGCCATTTTCAACAAAATTTCAACCCGTCCTTTTGATGGCCTGTGGCATGTCCTGAATGGAACAAGTGGGTAAGAGTTGGGCAGCTGACTCTTGTTGCCAGACCTATGATACTGGATGATGTGCACCAACAAATCCGGGGCTCTGGTGCCTTTTCCCTGAGCTGTCTGCTCTTTTTGTCGTCTTTTTTTTTAAATTTGTGAGCACCAGAGGGTTAGCTGAGATAGGAAACTCCTTACGCAGGCAATAATGGAGAAAACACAAGAGGTCCCCCCCCCACACTTAGTGCAAAGAGTATAGTGAAGCAGTTTGACCTGATTTGTACCTGATGTCTGAGAAACAGTACCAAGGAGGATTTGGTTTGATGGGGTAACTTTTTTTTGGGGGGGTGGGGGGGGATTCAGAAAGAAAAGCTGGATTACCTGTCCTCTTAAACTTTCAATTGCGTATTGAAAGACACTGCTCCCCCCCCCCACCACACACACCCCCCCCCCTTCCACCATCGTTCTCCAGGGAAACTCTGTGAAATGCAGACTCTGCTGAGCTAGCTAATCTCATCACAGCAGTATGTTTGGTTCCAGTGCTGCTGAACCAGGATGGGGGTCAAATCTACCCAGAGTTTCTGCTCCCGATCACAACCCACCTGATTTGTGCAGTTACCACGTGTGGGCGGGCAGCATTAGGGTCCACAATGGCATCCATGGTGCCTCGGAGCAAATAATCAGCTACCACTGACTGGGTTCATTCCGGGGTGACGCTTGGGCAGTCATATCGTGCGTAGATCACTGGGTTGTTGTAGAGGAAGAAAGAAAATTGAAAAGGTAAGACATGATTGATGTTTAATAGATAACTACTTTGATATGTACATTAACCTGAGTGCTTTACTGCCAAGTGTCAAAACAAGGATTGACGTGTTTGCAATTGTAACGCAATAATAATGCTCAGTGTCAGTACTAACCCGCTTCTGAAACACACGATGCAAGTTCCTTCAGTGCGCACCCTTTTACATTTTGCGGCTTATTTCCAAAGAATGCGTTGAGTCACAGAAAACGAGAACAAAGATTAAATCCTTATTCTAAGGCAGATGCTGAATAATCTGAGCAGTAGTGTAACCAGCAGCTCTAATATAAACAGAAACATCTGCGAAAATAAAATGGCAGCTACCGTTGTGAAATTTATTAACTATCTTGATCCTGGCAGGCTGTTTAGGAATGACTTCTATAAAGGCCTGGTTGTAGTTTATCTGCCCATTATGATGTTATGGTCAGGACACTTGGAACTGCCTTAAGATCAAAGCTCACTATCATTTGTATTGAATGTAGTTCCTATGAAGCAAATCTCTTCACTGGTAAGATCACATGAAGATTCAGATGCCAAACTTTGCTAGGTATTTGTATCAGGCCATGCATTTGTATCATGACACATATTTACAGTACAGTGCAGAGGTCAGTCTCTAAACATTGGTTTTAATAGCACCTAACTAACTGCTGATCTAAACTAGGATGTTGTCATGCCTTCCAATGTGAATGATTAATGTGACTGGTCTTCTAAACACCTAGTGGAACAGAACCGGTCAAGATTCCTAGAAGTGAGGAAGCCCAGTAGGATAGCCGATGAGGTCAGAGAAAAGCCTACCCACCAAAATCTCCCAACCCAAAGGAGAGCTGTGCTCTGTGGCTGTCTTCGCTCTCATTTCAAATGGAGTTCCATAGGTTTGGTAGGCTCCACAATGCTTGGGCCTGTGCATGTAGACTTGCAAGAAACAAACATGAAATTAGTTCATCGCCCGGAAATCAGAGGGTATGAGATCCTCTTAATATGGGCAGGGTTCGCATTGCCAGCTAAATGTTGAATATGTAACCATTCCAGATTTTATACCACTTAAGCGCAAGAGTGTAACAGGTCTTGAGATGCTTTTTTGAAACTGAATCTTCAAACTTTTTTTTTTAGGTGTCTTGTATATAACATAACTCCACGTATTCTAGATATTGAGGATAATTTGGGAAATGGAAGTTCAACTTGTGAGAAATTATGAATTTCAGAATGTATACTCCACCAATATACGAATGATAAAAATATACATTTAAACTCGTCAAGCTCTTTTTGTAGAACCAGGTAAACAAAAGTGAAAGCTCACAATTCCTCCAAATATTCACATGCAAAGCATCCTTTTTTGTTTTAGAAAATGTTAACACAGTTCAATTTTTTTTATAGCGTGGCCCGGCTCACTGAATTAATTGTAAAATTGCTTTAGGTTTGTGGGTGAAAAACTTTGGTGAAATTTATAAATGTTCTTCTGTTATGATTTCAGTATAAAGATGAGAGATTTTATTAATGATGTATTAAAATGATTTTTTTTTTTTTTTACACTTTGGTGGTAATGTGGTCTTGTTCTCAACTGAATTGTTTCTGTCTAATTTAATGTACCTGGCCGAAATGTCGTAGTGCAATCATCCTCACTCGTTTAACTATGCCACAAAGCTTTTTGTAAAAATCATATTAAACAGAACCACCTAAAATAATCACACATGAATGCACTTTAAAGGAGAGAGAAACAGGAGCCAGGGAACCCCCAAATTAACACTTTCTCCGTAAGGAGACGGCAAGTTACCTCGGCCCCGAGAGACGCGCTCCTGGAGGAGCTAATCAACACGGACAATAAAGAGTGGGGAACATGTACGGCTGGTTGCCAACAGTACAAGACTACCACTGGATGAAACTAGATGGAAATGGGAGGGCAAACTGGGGATGGAAGTGGGTTGGAAACTCTGGAGCGAAGCACTGAGTAGGGCCAACTCCACTTCCTCCTGCGCACGGCTCTACCTCGCGTAGTTTAAAGTGGTGCACAGAGCCCACCTGACCAGAAGCCGACTGAACAGGTTTTTCCCGGAGGTGGAGGACAAATGTGAACGGTGTCAGGGAGGCCCGGCCAACCACACCCACATGTCTTAGGCCTGTCCCAGAGTGTCGCGTCCTGGACAGCCGCCTTCGAGGCGATGTCCAAGGTTGTGGGAGTGAGGGTGGAGCCGTGCCCGAGAGTGGCAGTCTTCGGGGTATCGGACCAGCCAGACCTTCATGTGGGGAAGAGGGCCGACACCCGTGCTTTTGCATCCCTAGTCACACGCCGGAGCATCCTACCTGGCTGGCGATCGGCAGACCAGGCGGAATTTCTCCATCTGGAGAAGATCAAGTACACCATCTGAGGGTCAGACCAGGGCTTCCACAGAGCGTGGGGCCATTCGTCGACCAGTCCAAGGTCTGTTTGAGGCAAACAGCGACTAAGGAGGTGGGGAGGGGGGAGAGTAGAGAGAGAAAGACGAGGGAGGGCACGCAAAAGAGACCGGGGCAGAGAGGGGAGGGAGGGAAGGGCACGCAAAGAAGCATCGAAACAAAGCAGAGGGGAGGAGGGGGAAGGGCCATGCAATCCCCCACTCCTCCTCCCAGCGGGGGAAAGGGAAGGGGGGAGAAAGAAGAACATGCCTCCAACAGGGGGGGCGGGAACTGGGACAACTTGTAAAAACCGTTGTACAGAAGACAAAACTGGCTTATAAATATGAGACACACTTGAGCTCTACTTTGTAAATACCAGGTACCTTACACCTCAAACTGTTATACCATTAGTTAAAAATGCTGATAAAAATATTTTTTTTAAAAAGGAGAGAAAAACACAACACAAAAAACAAACTAAACTAAACCCCCTAACAACTGACGGTGACTAACTCTTTTATTTAAAAAAAAAAAAAGGAAATGACCCCTCCAATGACCCCCGATGGTGTATGTGACATGCTCCAAATGTAGAAAAGACGGGAGGTCACCCAGCCAGGCTGAGGTACTACTAGGTGGAGTAGGAGACCTCTACCCAAGCAGAATCCACCTCCAGGCCGCCAATGAGACAAAGGCGAGAACAATCTGCCTTCACCCCAGACTGACGCACTGGAGAATCCCGACACCCCAAATGGCCACCAGCTGACATGCATCCAAATCTACCATGGTGTTGTGACATGACCAGAACATGTCTGTATGATTAGTTGACTCCTGGGAGCAGCGCTCATCCTTACCCTCAATCCTGGAGAAGAATCTGCTCATCCTAGCTCTGGTCAGGTGCGTCCTACGCAAGACCTAAAATTGAATCAAGCTCAGCTAAGCACTTTTTCTTTTCTTCGTCCGTGGGATGCGGGCGGCGCTGGCTGGGCTGGCATTTATTGTCCATCCCTGAGGGCATTTAAGAGTCAACTATCTTGCTGTGGATCTGGAGTCACATGTAGGCCAGACCAGGTAAGGACGGCAGATTTCCTTCCCTAAAGGACATTAGTGAACCAGTGGGTTTTTAACACTATTGACAATGGTTTCAGGATCATCATTAGACTTTTAATTTCACTAACTGCCTTGGTGGGATTCGAACTCCGGTCCCTAGAGGATTGCCCCGGCCTCTAGATTACCAGTCTAGTGAAAATACCACTACGCCACATGAAGATGTGAAGCGACTCACGCCACACCTCGCCATTAAGTAAGGAACCCAATTTGTCCATTGAAAGGAAATGGCCGTAAATGTCCAAAACAGACCCTCCCGGTCCGGCCTAGCCAGAGTCAAAATACTCTTCAGCAGAGAAGAAGATGGCAACACAGGAGAGGAGGGGAAAGCCTTGCATGAAAAATCGCAAATCCGAAAATCCCTGAAAAGACTAGAACTAAGCAGTTTAAATTTTTCAGCCAATTCCTTAAAACGTGTAAAACCCTCCCCGAACAAGTCTCCAACCCTCTCCAGACCCTTCCCTTCCCAGGACTAAAACATTGAGCCCAAACCAGCTGATGGGAAAAGATGGTTATTGCAGATTGGGGGCTAGAGAAGACGGGGAGCGGAGCTTGAAACGTTGCCTGAGCTGCTTCCAACCCCTCGGGGTGGAGACCATCACTGGATTTGAGGAAAATCTCACTGGGGAAAAGGCGACGGTGCAGTAACTGTTGACCAACGGCTAGAAGCAGTGCAGGAGCTCACTTGCATTTGTCTTCGTATGGAGCCGGGATCGCTGAACCACAACAATATCGTCTGAATATTGGCTGCCCAATGGTAAAACAATAAATTGGGTATGGCCAGCCCTCCCACTGTCCATTTCTTTAGCGTGAAGCCCCACAGATACTGGGAGTCTTATCCTCCCAAATAAAGGAGGACATCAATTTGTTGACTTTGGCAAAAATGGATTCGGGGAGAAAAATGGGGAGATGTTCAAAAATAAATAAAAATCTTGGGAGCATATTCATTTTAATAGTCTGAACCCTACCCACCAAGGATAGGGGAAGGTTATCCACCTCTAAATCTGTTTCGATGCTGTGCACCAGAGTAGTGTCCAATTTATAAAGCAACGTTTGTTTGTGGGCCCTCCAGATAATGAAAGCTAGTCTTGACCAGGCAAAAAGGTAACGTTTCCTGTTAGGCTCTCCTCCCAGGGAGGTTTACTGAGAAACTTTCACACTTGGCCAAATTCAACTTGTACCCAGGAAAGGAGCCAAAAATATGAAGCAGCTTCATTGTCTCTTCCAAGGAGAGTACTGGGTCCGTAATATAGAGAAGTAGGTCATCCACATAAAAGGATGCCAGATGCTCCACTCCCTGATTTAACCCCCTCCACTTAACAGAGGACCTCAACGCTATAGCAAGCGGCTCTATTACCAAAGCTAACAAGGATGGGACAATGGACATCCGTCTGTCGTGCCCCTATTCAACGAAAAATAACCAGAGTTCAGGACATTCGTTCGAACACTTGCAGTAGGGACCTTATGCAATAGTCGAATCCAAGAAATAAATTTCTGGTGAAAACCAAAACTCCCAAGAGTTTTGTCTTTACGGCATCCAGGGAAACGGAAACAGTCACCTCCGGTTCGGGCCGAGGAGAGGAAAAGAAGAACGTTCAGCAGCTGATGTATATTGGCCGGCAAGTGTCAACCCTTCACAAAACCCCCCTAATCCTTACATGTGGGAGGGGAGGCAGGGCTCCAGTTGAAGCGCCAACACCTTGGCAAGTAAGTGAACATCCACGTTCAACAGTGAGATAGATCAGTACGACTCTCATTCTGTTGGGCCTTTGTCCTTCTTAAGAATCACAGAATCAAGTCCTGTGCAAGGGTGGAGTTGTCTCAATGTGTATAATTGTATTCAACAGTGCCACTGTATTTTGACAATGACCAATACATGTGGGGACAGCTATACCTCCTGCCAGCAGGGGAACCACACCGGACAGATGTATATATGTTAGAGGACGGACGGGAGCCAGGCACTTGGTAGCAGGATGGACAAGACAACAGACATCAGTAACGGAGACGGAATTATTTATATATAGTAATACATGGTTACCACTAAGAATAAATAATTGAGGGCAGCACGGTGGCGCAGTGGGTTAGCACTGCAGTCTCGCGGCGCCGAGGTCCCAGGTTCGATCCTGGCTCTGGGTCACTGTCCGTGTGGAGTTTGCACATTCTCCCCGTGTCTGCATGGGTTTCGCCCCCACAACCCAAAGATGTGCAGGCTAGGTGGATTGAACACGCTAAATTGCCCCTTAATTGGAAAAAATGAATTGGGTACTCTAAAATTTTTTTTTAAATAAATAATTGTAGCAACTACATCTTCGTATTCGATGTGTACCTTCATCATCAAGAAAGTACACACTGAACACAACAATTTTAACCATGTATTTTTATAGAATCTCCCTTGGCTTTTTTAAAAAACTTTCTACCATTAAAAAGTAACTTTGTTTTATTTCAGCCTCTTCAGTCAGTTACGGACATTCTTCACTCAGTCTTGCTGTTCTCCGAGCTCACCTTTCTGAAGTCACGTTGGTCTTCTTTAAATAAACACAATCTCTTTGTCATGTTTTTTTATAAGCACCGCGTTTAATTTCCTATCTCAGTGATCCAGCCCCTGACATTTTACTGTCCTAAACTTGCAAGTCAATTTTTTTTTTACGGCAATCGAATTTACCTTTGTATCTGTGCAACCGTGGCAAAAATCTGGCCAGTCATCCACCACCAGTCAGCGAATTGTTAACACTGATCTGCTAAACGCTGAACCTGATTGAACACCTTCCCTTCCTGAGCTGCTTCATGGGGTGGTTCAAGAGGCAATTGTCTGTCGCCCTCAAGCGACACTGGTTACACTTTCATCCCTCCCACACTGTGGGCCCTGATTTGGTATAATTTGCTTTCAAACTACTTAAACTTCCCCATAATCGCCACATTGCAATTCCTTGCACTTGCCTGAATAACTCTCCATTGGTCCTCTCATCCTGAACTGACATGGTCTGACAGTTACCAATTATTGCTTTATCATTACTGATAGCTATCTCTATTGCTTCTGCCAGCTTTCGCCCACCTACTACTTCCATTTTTTGATAGCTGTCATGTCATCCTTTACCAGTAATGCTGCCTTTCCAGATGGATTAATATGTCTATCTTTATGCACTTAACGTATTTGCAGCTTCCAGTCATGCTCCCGTGCTAATGCCGATGTTTTTGCCCGTTGCAAATTCCTTCAATTCTTTTCTTCCGTCCCTGTAAAAACATTTTTAATTTCTGCTTATTTGAACCTTTTTATTATGTTTGCATTCCTCTCTCGTGCATATTAGTTCTGGCCTGGGGCTAGAGTGGAATAATGAGCTTCTCCCCCGTGCCTGCAAATATTTAAACCCTTCGCCTGCCAAACGTAGTTTAAATTCACGCAACTTTGAAGGAGCCTAAAGCTGCCTTAAGAATAAACATCATTGTAAAGGATGGAATTTTCTGGTCTTATGATGGGGGAGGCGAGGGAAGATCCATGTCCCAGTGGTGTCGAAACTGCCCAGAGCTGATGGACGTACAATTGAAACGACAGGTGAAGCAATTTGAGGTGATGATTACAGAGCAGATATCCCTCTATTATCTGGCGTTTGTGTCCATTTTTGCAAATGAAAAAATTGGGGGGGGGGGGGGGGTAAAGGTGGAGCCTTGGAAGACATGTTATCTTCTGCTTTTTTTAAATTTGTTCATGGGAGGTTGGC
The DNA here is from genome assembly GCF_047496885.1 of Scyliorhinus torazame. Taxonomy (NCBI): domain Eukaryota; kingdom Metazoa; phylum Chordata; class Chondrichthyes; order Carcharhiniformes; family Scyliorhinidae; genus Scyliorhinus; species Scyliorhinus torazame. The sequence continues at coordinate 7,730,461 of NC_092724.1, forward strand.
GCAGAAGGCTGGACCAGCATTTATTGCTCATCCCTAATTGCCCTTGAGGGTCAGTTAAGAGTCAACCACATTGCTGTGGGTCTGGAGTCACATGTAGGCCAGACCAGGTAAGGACGGCAGATTTCTTTCCCTAAATGACATTAGTGAACTGAGGATTGAACTAAAGAAAAGAGCATTAGACTGGGATGACCACAGTTAGAATAGTGCATTATGGCCATTAATTCGGGTTGCAAGGAATGAACAAAGAGATGGGCAAAGCATGGCGAGAGGGGGAGGGGTGGCTATCAGGACTGGCTCTTTGCACAAAGGATGCCACAAAGGATGCTGGGAGGCAGAGGCCCAGAGGAAGGAAAGGGATGTGTAATGAGCCGATCAGAATCATTGGCAGTTAGATTATATGACCAGGTCAAGGATGGGGCCTATCGGAATCTTGTATTCGTGTATGTGGAACGTGATACTGCATGAATGTATATGAGACCACATGTGTTGCCTCCCTTTGTCTCACTCGCTCTGGGAGCTTTATGAGACATGGGTCTCCTGCCTCCGTCAGAGGGAGTGTAAGCTTGCAAGCGATTTGAAATATACTAAAGGAATTTCTAAATCCCAACTCAGCTTTTGATTGAGACCAGACTTAACCAGATGGGTTTTTACGACCATCGACAATGGTTTCATGCTCATCATTAGATTTTTAATTCCAGATTTTTATTGAATTCAAATGTCACCATCTGCCGTTGCGGTCCCCAGAGCAGTTTTCTGGATCTCTAGTCCAGTGACAATGCTGCCCACCACCACTGCATGAGCATTTCAGATGAGCGTTCAGATGAGAACCACCCCTCCTCACCTCAAACGTATCTCTACTGAAATTAAATCCACAGTCCAGTCCTTTAATGTCATTGTGCCTGCAAGCAGAATTCCTGAGCTGACAAAGCTGTCAGGGGAGATGATCGCTCCCTCTGATTAATTCCTGGACTACCCTGCTGCTCATATCTGTTTTGTGCATCACCCTCTCCCTGGCATTGTCTGACACCGAACCAGACTTTTCACAATCTTGATGCGGAGGTGAGCTTTTGACCGTATATATCTCAACCATGTGCCCATCGCAGTAACACCACTCCAGCCTCAGATCATTGGCTGCTGATACCCTCATCCATGCCTTTGCTGTCTCTACACTTGACTGTTCCAAAGCACTTCTAGCCAAGACAACAGGGTTTTGATGACCTCCAGTTTTTTGTGTCCTATCACACGAAATCCGCTCACCCATTGTCACGCTGTCAACAGTGCCTCAATTTTTAAATTCTCATCCTTTTGTTTTCGATAACCTGATCCCTCTCAATCTCGGTGATCTCGTCCAGCCCCACAACCCTTCACGATCCCTGCACTCCTCCAATTCTACCCTCTTGAGCACCTCCATCATTAATTGCTTCATCGTTGGGAGACGTACCTTGAGCTCCGGGGACTCTGTAATTCGCTCTCCAATCCTTTCTGCCTCTCTACTACTTCAATAAGATACGCCTTGGAAGCCTACCTCTTTGGGCACCTACCCCACTATCCCTCTATATGGCTCTGTGTCAAATTTTGGTTTATAATACTCCTGTGACCCCGGTTGGGATGTTTTATTATGTTAAGAATACAGGTTGTTGTAAGTTCCCTCCAGATGGATACAGTTGTGTTGACACATTGCCTCTGTGAAATGCTGTGATGGGGCAATGGATGAATCCTGTTCTCTAGGCCCTGAGACAGTTTGATCTTTCATATTGGGAGAGACAGAAAGGGGAAATGTATTAGGAGCACTTTCTCAGAATAATGCGAGGATAGAACATAGAACATAGAACAATACAGCGCAGTACAGGCCCTTCGGCCCACGATGTTGCACCGAAACAAAAGCCATCTAACCTACACTATGCCATTATCATCCATATGTTTATCCAATAAACTTTTAAATGCCCTCATCTTGAAAGTCAGCTTTATTAATTTAAAACATGCTGCTTTCCAGATAATTTAGTTTTGGTTTCATTGCCCCTTTATCATTTTAATGTTACCACTTGGGTGATGCTCTTCCAGAAATTGAGAGTACGTGTTTTCCAGAACTTGAGAGTCAGAGGGCGGGATTCTCCTATGCCGCGCCGTATGGGAGAATCACCGTCCGTGCCATTTTTTCCCACTGCGCCAGTCCAACACCGGCAGGCGATTCTCCGAGGAGCGGAGAATCGGCGCCATTTGCGCCGGCAAGTTTGGCGCGGCGTCGGTAGTGGGCCGCTGTCCGCGGCCGGGCTGCCGATTCTCCGGACCAGAAGGACCGAGCAGCCGCGCGGAAACAGCAGAGACCCGCCGGCGACGTTCGCCCCTGCTCGCAGCCGGCGGGAACTCTGCGCGTAGGGTCAGGGGGCGGCTTGTGGGTCGGGGAAAAGCGCTCCTTCACCAGGGGGGGGGGCCTCCGATGGGATCTGGCCCGCGATCGGGGCCCACCGATCAGCGGGCCGGCCTCTCCAGCCCTGGCCTTACTTTATTACGCGGCCGGCCCCTGAGCCCCCACGCCATGTTGCGTCGGGGCCGGCGCTCTGCGGAAGTCCCCCGCGCATTCGCGGGTTGGTGCGGGACAACTGCGCATGCGCGGATTGGCATGGCGCCTGTTCGACGCCGTGAAGGGAGGTTGGAGCGGCGTGAACGGCTCCAGCGCTGTGCTGACCCGTTTCGCGCCATCATGAAACGCGACGGCGTTCACATCGGAGCGAACATTCTGTCTCCATTTTGGAGAATCGCGCCCAGTGTTTTCCAGAAATTGAGAGTCAGTGTTTTCCCGAGTTGATGATACCCAGGTTGATGTCCCCACCTCCTTCATTGCAACAGACTCCCACCGCTTGCTGTGAGTGAGTCAAAAGCACCCTTTTCAACCCCTGTAAGCACACCCATGCCTCCATCCTTGACTCCATCTTCTCCCAGGGCGGCCACTTCATGCTCCGCTCAGCACAAGATTGGTTTGTTGCCCGGCTTTTCTCAGCTGCTTCCCCGCAACTAAGTCTGTCATCAGAATTGTCCGTCTCTGCAATATTTTCTGGCTCCACCGGATATCCCCCTCCTCGTGGTCTGAAACCATCAACTTCACTTTTATCATTCTGTGGGTGGAGTCCAAATCCTCACCAGCTACCTACTCATACTACATGTCATCTGTGTGACAATACGTGTATTGTAATAACAATGAAGGGTTAACAATTTACTGTAACAACATCCAAACACTAGATGGCAATTAAGCGCATACATGTGGATCACATACTCTTGAGTGGGGGAGAAGGTTGTTAGGCGAGATCGAGAACAGTCTTGTTGTCAGGAGATCTGTAGTTAGAATCATAGTTTTCAACAATCTGTTAACTTTCATATTTTAGCATGTCAAATCTATGTGGTTGTAGTGTAAATAAATTAGCTTTGTTCAGTACGTCGCTTGATGTTCTTTGTGAGACACGACACTTCAAAGCCATCCTCATTCAGAAATCAAAGAACATCACAATCGGCAATAAAGAAAAATGCTGGACATATTCGGCAAGGCAGGCATCGTCTGTGGAGAGATGGAAGTTAAAAGGAAGGAGAGAGAAAACTGGGGAACGGCAGATAGTCACCTGACATCAGTCATTGGGGAAGTGCTGGAATCTATTATTAAGAATGTCTTAGAAGAGTAGTACGATTAGAACAATTCAATACGGTTTTACGAAAGGGGGCTAACGAAAGCATTCCTGATCCTCCTGACCCACATGTGGGAAAGGCCCATCCCAGCTGGATTTGGCGGCTCCTGCCTTCCTTCAGCAGCCGGACTTCCTGAACCCGGTCCGCAACTGGAAATCCAAATGGCTCCCAAACTCCGAGGGATGATGCCTCATTTAAATATTATAATTACCCAGCTGTCCCTTTGGAGTGGGTTAAACTCCTCCCGATTGGCAGAGGTCGGTGAGTTCATGGTGGGTTGAAGTCGCGTTTCCCATCTTTGTTGGTCCAATTCCTCCCCTGACACCAGGGTTGCCAACCCTCCAGGATTGGCCTGGAGTTACCCAGATGTAGTGAAACTGTCCGACCTCACGTCGAAGGCGGTAATCAAAGCCTGCAAAGAAACGTTCGCCAGGCATGGGATACCTCACGGTAATGAGCGACAACGGTCCTTGCTTTTACAGCCAGGAATGGTCTGACTTTGCACAGTCCTACAACTTCCGTCACGTTACCTCCAGTCCCCACTACCCTCAGTCAAACGGGAAGGCCGAGAAAGGGGTCCACATTGTAAAGCGGTTGCTGTGGAAAGCTGCAGATTCAGGCTCCGATTGTAACCTGGCGATGCTGGCATACAAGGCGATCCCACTGTCCACTGGATTGTCTCCAGCCCAGATGCTCATGAATCGCACTCTGAAGACCACAGTTCCAGCCATCCATGTTCCAGACTTTGACCACCTCACGGTCTTACAGAAAATGCAGCAGTCATGGGCCCAACAGAAAGCCACGTACGATGCCCATGCCACGGATCTGCCCGAGCTGGCCCCAACTGATGATGTTCGCGTACAGTTGCCTGAGGGCGGCTGGTCAGCCACAGCTGTTGTGATCAAACAAGTGGCCCCAAGATCGTTCCTTGTCCGCATGGCTGATGGCTCCCTGCTACGGCGCAACAGACGGGCACTGCAAAGAGTTTCACGCCCGCTACCTGACCAAAGTGCCCCGCTGCCTACGATGCCTCCTCTGGATGTACCCGACCACGAGGCCACTGATCTACCAGCAATCCTGCCGGTCTACACGCCCACCGCGATGCCAGCGATCCCACCTCTCCAAGCGCAGGCGGTTCCTGATCCGCCTCTGCGGCGATCAACAAGAATTTGTCGCCCACCACAAAGACTAAATCTATAGACTGAGCGTTTGTATATTTTTGTGACTTCACCAATTGGACCTCTGTAAATATCGTTTTGTTTGCCATGTATCTGCACTATCGCAACCTTCCTATGTATATTCGACCCGCAGTTAAATATGCATGTTAGTTCTATCGTTCAATAAAACCGTGTCGGATCTTCTACAGTGTTGGAGGTCTGTTTCTCGCATCGCTGCATCGAGTGCAGTCCGCACCGAACCGACCTGCCTAACACACCAGGGGCCTCGGTACCATGAGGGGTTTCAGACCAAATTTTGGCACAGACCAAAGTGCAGGCCGCGGCGCTCAGCAGGTTTTATGGATGTCCTCCATTTTAATTCAGGGTCAAGGATGTGTGAATTTATGTGAGATTTGCTGGCATGTTTTAATATTTACTGAGAAAAGCATTTAATGTCAAACTAAACTTAAGCTGAGTCGGCATTATTCCAATGCAACACAAGGGTAAATTTGTTTTCCCAGGAATTGTAGCATCTCCAAATAGAATAGTTTATTTTTCTTGTGTTGCCGAACAAAGCAATCTATTCATTTCACAGAAACAAACAGCCATAGAAGTCAGCATTTTGACCAAAGTCTGTGCTGAACAGTAGCTCAGCTATATCTCCGGGACGGCAGGGAGCAATTTACTTAATATCATGGAGGTGAAGAGGGAGGTCTTGTGGGGCCGTGTAGCATCTCTACCACTGGGCCTGATGTTCCTGGTCCAAGTCTCACTTCAGGACTCGATGGCCATGGAATTTGGCCAACCAGGTTTATTACCAGCCTGTTGGTAATCCAGCTCCTGTTGGCAGGCGGTAAGAGCGGGAGATTTTCCTGGTCCACCATTCTGCAGAGGTTAGCAGCAAATCACTGCAGTACTTTGCCAGGCATTATCACAGACCAGTGCAATGAAAGCCCGTGGTCGCCAACGCCCTCCCAGGGCATGGTACCTGAAGTAGGAGGAGAAGTGAAGAATATAGTGGCCGGGATTCTCCGAGCCGACGACGGGTCGCAAAATCGCCGGGGGGGGGGCGGGGGCACGAATCCCGCGACGTCACTCCGACGGCAGGCCGCCGATTCTCCGGTGCCGTGGTGCCGGTCAGGGGCCGTTGAAAGCGGCACCCGCGGCAATTCTGCGCGCTTGCCGGCCGAGTCCCGCCGGCATCGTTCGTGTATGGTCCTACCCGGCGGGACCTCGGCATTCTGGCTGCGGGGGCCGTCCTGGTTGGGGGGGGGGGGAACTCCAGCGTGGGGCTCCACGGTGGCCAGACCCGCGATCGGGGGCAACTGATCGGCCGGCGGGCTCATTCCGGGGAGGCCTATGTTCCTCCGCGCTGGGCCCCTGTAGGGCTCCGCCATGTTGCCCGCGGGCCGACGCGGAGACCATGGCGTGCATGCGTGGACCTGCTCCGGCCGTGGCGCGCGCGTGCGGACCAGCGCAGGCCATGGCGTGCCGGCCTTTGGCGCCCGAGCAGCGCACAGCACTCCGACGCCGTTCTAGCCCCCGAGGAAGGGGAGAATGACTAGGCCTGGAGGCCCGCTGACGCCAGCGTTGCTCGCGCTGGTTTTAACGCCGGCGTCAACACTTGGCCGGGATTTCAGAGAATTCCGGCCAATGACTTTACCCTCTAGCAGTGATATTTCTGACAGTAAGCATCATTTTTGTTCCTTGTCGGCTTATTCCCTTCGAATAATAAACATTAATCACTCAATTAAACCAAATTGATTGATGACAGCTGTTCCTGGGACACTGTAACTAAATTAAAACGTCAAAAGAAAACTTTTTTGTTATAAATTTAGATACCCAATCATTTTTTCCAATTAAGGGGCAACTTAGCGCGGCCAATCCACCGACCCTGCACATCTTTGGGTTGTGGGGTTGAAATCCACAAACTCCACACGACTGTGCCACCGTGCTGCCCATCAAAAGGAAACTTAACTGATCAAATTAAAATGTCATTCCTGGGGGTGAGGGTGCACCCCTGCCCCCGCGGTGCCCACCGCTCACGGAGGTGCTGAAGCATGCGGGCGGACACCGTGTGCTGCCACTGCAAAGCCACTCAGCCACGAACGTAGACGCAGCCGTGTGCAGGGAGGCGAGCTGGATGCTTATCGTCACCGCCTACCGCCTGGATCTGTTCGTGGCCAACTTAGCAAGGCCCAGGAGCAGGCTTACGAGGCGGTCCTTCTCCCATCTGATACCCCCTCCACATCGGGAGCCCAAAGATTAGGGGCGCGATTTAACGGGGGAAAAACAGGGTCCCTTTTTTGGCTTGTTTAGTGGGATGTTCCTCCGTGACTGCAGTGCCAAGAACGACGGCGCTATTAAACGGGTCTTTTTTTTTCTGCACCTCGGCGAGGATAGCTCCAACCGGGGACCCCCGTCATAGTGAGTTGGGGTTTTTGCGGGGGGGTGGGTCAGGGGCTCCAGAGTTCGGTCTACAAAATTATGAGGGGCATAGACAGAGTGGATAGTCAGAGGCTTTTCCTCGGGGTAGAGGGGTCAATTACTAGGGGGCATAGGTTTAAGGTGAGAGGGGTAAGGTTTAGAGGAGATGTACGAGGCAAGTTTTTTACGCAGAGGGTAGTGGGTGCCTGGAACTCGCGACCGGAGGAGGTGGTGGAAGCAGGGACGATAGTGACATTTAAGGGGCATCTTGACAAATATATGAATAGGATGGGAATAGAGGGATACGGACCCAGGAAGTGTAGAAGATTGTAGTTTAGTCGGGCAGCATGGTCGGCACGGGCTTGTAGGGCCGAAGGGCCTGTTCCTGTGCTGTACATTTCTTTGTTCTTTGTTCTTTGCATTCCCCGCTGGGGCCCCCTATCTAACTGGGGGCTCGTTAAAAGCATGGGGTGTTAATCAGCACTGTGAGCGCCGGGAAACATGTGACTAAACGCGCTCGCTATGGAAATTTGTTCCTATTTGGTAAAACCGCACACCCAAAGAGTAATTTTATGGAACCGAAGGAGGCCATTTAACCCTGTTAGTCCATGCTGGCTCCTTGTGGAGAATCCAGTCAGTCCCACTCACCTGCTTAGTCCCCATAACTCTGCAGGTTAATTTCCTTCAAGTGGCCGTCCAATTTCCTTTGGAAATCATTGTTTTTGCTTCCACCAACGTCCTGGTCAGTAAGTTCCAGGTCATTAACACTCACTGCGCAAGAAAGTTCTGCCTCACCTCCGCTCTGTATCTCTTGCCCCAAGTCTACAATCCGTGTCCCCTTGTCCCTCTGCCTTCAACTAATGGGAAGAGCACTTCCTTAAATAAAAACAGAAGATGCTGGGAATACTCAGCAGCCCTGGCAGCATTTGTGGAGAAAGAAATAGATCTTTAGTTCACCTTTAGCCACTGGGAATTTCTATTTTTCCAAAGTCTGCATTGCTGGGATGTCAATGATAAAGAGTTTGGCTGAATGATTTTATTGTTTTGCCTAATGATGGGAGTAACGAGGACAATTAAAACAGGAACTTTTTCATCAATTTCCAGATGAGTGTCTCGTGACGATTAATGAGAGGCCCTGGAGTAATGACTGTGGTAAATCACTGTGTTACTATATTAAGGGTTGTACGGTAGAACCTGCACTACAGGTTCACCTGGGCCCCTGCATGCTGGGTTCTATGTAATACTACAGTGCAGAAGGAAGCCATTCGGCCCATTGAGTCGGCACTGACCCTCCAAAAGAACACCCCACCCAGGCCCACTCCCCCACCCTCTACCCGTAACCCCACCTCACCTTTGGACACTAAGGGGCAATATAGCACGACAATCCACCAATCTTTGGACTGTGGGAGGAAACCAGAGCACCCGGAGGAACCCCATGCAGACATGACTGTGTTGAAGCACCTCAGGGTGCAACATGGTTTATGTAGAGAATCTGAATACTATTGCACTTTGTGTGACGGCCATTTTGAAATGTTTGTAACTATCTTTCAGATATTTTACGAATAAAGTATATTTTTTGTAAAAAAGGAGTTTGTCCAGTGATTAGCTGAGCCATGCCAACCGTCTCATGCTGTCAGCTGACCTCAGCTGAGGAACATCTACCCCACCACTGGTACGTCTCCACAACATTTCCCCAAGGCACTTCCTTGTTTTTGCTAAACTCCGATCTAGAGCCTGTGGAGAAATCTGCCGACATTCTCAATTCACAAGAGTTAAAGACATATTGGATAAAATATATTAAATAAGAAGGTAAAACTACCTGTGGTGATATGCATCACTGTAAATACACAAGGGGTTAATGTAAATACACTACGACTAAGTAAACACTAAAGGGAGCACCAGAGACGTCATGACATGCAGACATACAGCTAATGAACACATAGAATAGGACACGACCAATGAGCAGTCAAGACACCCAGAGGTGATACTACCACAAGGGGGCATTACACAACCCATATATAAGGACAGGGCACACATGCTCTGCCTCTTTCCACAGGCGACACTTAGAGAGTAGGACAGGGGCAGATCAGAAGCATCACACCCACCACGTGGCTTAGAGCAGACTGGTTAGTTAGGCTGAGTTACTATAGCAAGATTAGCAGGAGAGTCGAACTCATAGAGAACTGTGCTAATGGTTCAATAAATCACATTGAACTTACTTCAACGTCTGGAGTATCTTTTGGTCAAAGCTGCATCGAGTTGTAGCCTGTGTTATCTCAGAGTACATAACACAACATGATACCAGTAGTGCCGGTTGAATCTATATAGTTCAACTCAGCAAGATCTGTGACTACCAGCAACAGCACCCAGGCAAGATGATCGCGATTCCGGTTCCTCAGCAGCTCAGGTACCACAGCAATCTCAGTGCCAACTGGCGTGCATTCAAACAGAGATTTGAGATTTGCATGGTAGCATCCGACCTAGATGGCGTGGCCGATGCTGAGAAGATAGATCTTCTACTCACCATTGCGGGTGAAAGTGCAATAGAAATCTTCAACTCCTTCAAGTACTCCAAAGGGCAGGACAAGAGAGACTTCCAAACAGTCCTGGACAAGTTTGAAAACTACTGCGAGGTGAACACGACAGAAATCGGTAAAACTGGCGCCTATACTCACCATGAGGCAAAGGTAGGCTTGCAACAGAAGCAAACGGCAATTTTGATTGGCAGCCATCTTGCGCAAGAGGCCGCACATGCGCAGTGCCCGAGAAGGCGCGAACTGGTGAAAGTGTTTTGCGCATGCGCGAGAAACCACGCATGTGCAGTTGCGAAAAGAGCGCAGTGAAGGAAAAGCATTCTGCGCGTGCGCAATCCATTCCTACGCTCTACGTCACAAGCGTCATGACGTCAGAGGCCCCGGACCACACCCATTTAGAGGGGAAATGTCCGGAAATATTGCAAAAACAAATTTAAAGCCAGAAAACACAATTCTTTCACCTGGAACGAGAGCACAATGCCTGAACTTCGCCCAGTAGCTGAAAGTAACCTCCGCAGAACCCTGCAACAAGCAGTTAGCACCTCCCTAAGAGATGATTTAGTCCTTGAAGACTACATCTCAGACGATGATTTCATCATTGGACATGGCGACCCGCAGTACCAAATCTGAACCGCAACGAGATGTGTTGTACATTGAAGCATCCGGCACAGTCATGGACGAGTTCTTCGGATTTGAGGATCCTCAGCCCAGCATAGACGACATCCCGACCCATGAGTACAGGGTTCTGCTGCGGCCTGATGCCAAGAGACAGAGTGTGGTCCACGCACCACGAAGAGTCCCCGACTCCGCACAGGAAGCGGTGACAGACTCCACACGAGACCACTGCACATCTCCACACAGAGAACACGAAAGACTCCACAGCGAGACCACTGCACAGCTCCGTTGAGAGCGCACAGATCGACTCCACAGAGAGCGATACAAGCCTCCACAGCGAGCTCGTTGACAGACCCCACGCTGGAAGTAACGCAAGACTCCAGAGCGCAGTCCTTGCATGAACAAGAAGACCATGAAGGTCTAACAACCTTATCTGAGCAACCAGCAGCAGACGATGCAAGTCTGCCACGCTCAAGTGCACAGCAAGACGACTATGACAGTCTACCACGCTCACGCGAACAACAAAAAGACTATGACCGTCTACCCAGATTATTTGAGCCACCAGAAGAAGACTCTGACAGTCTACCCAGCTCATCTAACCGACAAGAAGACACTGAAGGCCTACCCACTGTATGTGCGACAAGTGACAAAGGCTTCACAATTCCCATACAAGATGTGCGACATCTCAGCGAGACTGACAGATCTCAGCTCGTATGTACAGAGGCACTCGACAATCAAAGTGAAGCTACTAGTGACTCCAGTGACACCACATTAATTCAAACCTCATCTACTCAAGCCTCTCCACAAGAACCTGAAATGACTCCAGACGGGGAGCATCAAGAAACCAAAAGTGATTCAGGTGAACCAGAAAGGGCTCCAGACGGGAAGCATCGACAAGCCAAAGATGATTCCAGTGAACCGGACATGACTACAGACGGGGAGCGCCGAGGAATCAATGATGAAACGCTCAATGCAACAGCAGATGCCACAAAGGACACTGAGACAAGTAACTTTGTGAAAGACTCAAATTCTCCACTTGGTGTGGTCATTGAGCGCAACAAACGCAACAACAAGCACGTCAATAACACCAATGACAACAACAATAGAACAACAACTGGTACAACATGGTACAACTCTGCCCATGAAGGACAATGTTACTGCTCAGCTCAGAACAATGGCGAGAGTCCAAAAGTACCATGGCATGTCAACGCATCTTACCAATTCACGTTTGCTACACTACGGACAAGCAAACCAGCTTTCAGGAAAGATGTCATCAAGAATTGCTACCACAAGCATTAAAAAAAAGAGTCCACCTCAGACAAGGAAGTGATTTGACCATTTGAACACCGCCTGATGACGTCTTGGTTACGTAAACACAGGAACACTGACGGCGTTCACAAGGAAATGACAACATCAACATCGACATTCCATAACAGCACAAGAAAGCCAGTCGACCGTGTAAATTCATGAACTTTGGATACATAACTATTATTTGGTATTGTATAATCCTCAATGTCATCATAACTATTCTTCAATCTTGTATCGTCAACACAGTCATCATAACTGGTCCATGTCATCACTTATTTACCTGTTTTTGTTCAATTTTTCTTTAACACTGTACAGAAATGATGTAACATGAAAAAAGGGGGAATGTGGTGATATGCATCACTGTAAATACACAAGGGGCTAATGTAAATACACTACAACTAAGTAAACACTAGAGGGAGCACCGGAGATGTAATGACATGCAGATATACAGCTAATGAACACACAGAATAGGGCACGACCAATGAGCAGTCAAGACACCCAGAGATGATACTACCACAAGGGGGCATTAAACAACCCATATATAAGGACAGGGCACACATGCTCTGTCTCTTTCCACAGGCGACACTTAGAGAGTAGGACAGGGGCAGATCAGACCACGTGGCTTAGAGCAGACTGGTTAGTTAGACTGAGTTACTATAGCAAGATTAGCAGGAGAGTCGAACTCATAGAGAACTGTGCTAGTGGTTCAATAAATCACATTGAACTTACTTCAACGTCTGGAGTATTGTTTGGTCAAACCTGCATTGAGTTGCAGCCTGTGTTATCCCATAGTCCATAACACAACACTACCCATCTCTACTTCAGAATGAAGTAAAGTACAGGAGTTGTCTAAAATATTGGGCCTGATCTAGCGGCCTCATCACTCCTGACTCAGGACACGATGAGGGCATTAAATCTCATAAGAGGCCTCTCATGAGATTTATTGTGTCGCGAATCTCGCTATCCAAGGCATCAAATATGCCCGTTTTAAACTTTATGTCCTCCCGCATGTCTGCGCCCCCCTGCTGCTCAGCCTGGACTTTCAGTGCAGCCACCGAAGCCTGACCCTGAAGTTCGGCGTACCCCTGCCCCCGCTCACGGTATGTAGCCTGGCGACACTCAAAGTTGCACCACCCCCCCTCTTCGTGAACCTCACCCCCGACTGTAAGCCCGTCACCACCAGGACTTGGCTGTACAGTGCCCAAGACATGGTTTTCATCAAGTCAGAGGTTCAGCGGCTACTAAAAGAAGGGATCATAGAGCTAGCAACAGCCCTTGGAGGGCACAAGTACTAGTAGTCCGCTCCGGGGAAAAACAACTTATGGTGGTGGACTATAGCCAGACCATAAACCGCTTTACGCAACTCGATGTGTACCCACTCCCCCGCATAGCAGAAATGGTGAACCAAATCGCCCAGTATCGAGTATTCTCCACGGTTGACCTGAAATCGACCTATCATCAACTCCCTATCCGCCCAGAGGACCGCCCCTATATGGACTTCAAAGCAGCCGGTCGGCTCTTCCACGTCCTCGGGGTCCCTTTTGGCGTCACAAACGGAGTCTCCGTTTTCCAAAGGGCGATGGACCAAATGGTGGACCAGTACGGCTTACGAGCTACATACCCGTACTTGGACAACGTCACCATCTGCAGCCATGACCAGCAGGGCCATGACGAAAACCTGAGGAAGTTCCTCCAGACTGCCCAGGCCCTCAATCTGACATACAATAAAGAGAAATGCGTGTTCCACACAACCCGGTTAGCCATCCTCGGCTACGTCGTGGAAAACGGGGTCCTAGGCCCAGACCCCGACCGCATGCACCCCCTTAAGGAACTTCCCCTCCCCCGTAGCCTCAAGGCACTCAAACGGTGCCTGGGGCTCTTTTCCTATTATGCCCAGTGGGTCCCCAGATATGCGGACAAAGCCCGTCCACTCATTAAGACCACGGTCTTTCCCCTGACGACTGAGGCTCAGTCGGCCTTCAGTCGTATCAAGGCCAATATCATCAAGGCCGCCATGCACGCGGTGGACAAAACCATTCCCTGCCAGGTAGAAAGCGACGCATCAGACGTCGCCCTGGCTGCTACCGTCAACCAGGCGGGCAGATCGGTAGCGTCTTCTCCCGAACCCTCACCGCCTCGGAAAATCGACACTCTGCAGTTGAGAAGGAGGCACAAGCCATAGTGGAGGCTGTACGGCACTGGAGGCACTACCTAGCCGGTAGGAGGTTCGACCTCGTCACCGACCAACGGTCGGTCGCCTTTATGTTCGATAACGCACAATGGGGCAAAATAAAGAATGATAAAATTCTGAGGTGGAGGATCGAACTCTCCACCTACACGTACGATATTACATATCGTCCTGGGAAGCTCAACGAGTCCCCAGATGCCCTGTCCCGCGGCATGTGCGCCAACGCGCAGAAAGACCGTCTGCGGGCCATCCACGATAACCTCTGCCACCCGGGGGTCACCCGGCTTGCCCATTTCATCAAGTCCCGCAACCTACCTTACTCCACCGAGGAGGTAAAGGCCATGACCAAGGCTTGCCAGATCTGTGCGGAGTGCAAACCGCACTTCTATCGACCAGACAATGCTCGCCTGGTAAAGGCCTCCGGACCCTTTGAGCGACTAAGCGTGGACTTCAAAGGGCCCCTCCCGTCCACCAACTGCAACACCTACTTCCTCACTGTCATCGACGAATTCTCCCGCTTCCCATTCGCTGTCCCCTGCCCCGATATGACCTCGGCCTCCGTAATCAAGGCACTGCACAGCATCTTCACCCTGTTTGGTTTCCCCGCTTATATCCACAGCGACCGGGTTACATCGTTCATGAGCGATGTGCTGTGTCAGTATCTGCTCAACAAGGGCATTGCCCCGAGTAGAACGACCAGCTATAACCCGCGGGGAAATGGGCAGGTGGAGAGGGAGAACGCAACAGTTTGGAAGGCTGTTCTTCTAGCCCTACGGTCAAGAAGTCTCCCAATCGCCCGCTGGCAGGAGGTCCTACCCGATGCCCTACACTCCATTAGGTCGCTCCTCTGTACGGCCACGAATGAGACCCCTCACAACCGTTTGTTTGTCTTCCCCAGGAAGTCCACCTCTGGGGTCTCGCTTCCACGTTGGCTGATGACTCCGGGACCAGTTCTACTCCGGAGGCACGTGAGGAGCCAGAAGACCGATCCACTGGTTGAGAGGGTCCAACTACTACACGCAAACCCTCAATACGCCTAAGTCGAGCACCCTGACAGCAGGCAGGACATTGTTTCCCTGCGAGACCTGGCACCCGCTGGCTCACCCACCGACGCCCCCCCTTCCACCGACGCTCCCCTCCCCACACCGGCTGTCGACTCCCGACAGCGCCCCCCCCCCCATAGCGTCCCCCCTCCCCCAAGCCGGCGCCGGACCAATCACGCTAGTCACCCCGTATAGCGCCCTGCTCCAACGCGGGCAAAGGCTCAGACAACCGAGCTCCCGGATATACCACCAGCGAGAACGACCGTATCCGCCACACCACCGCCGGAGCTGAGAAGGTCGACACGGCCAATCAGACCACCCAAAAGACTGAACTTGTAATTGCACTTCACCCCCGACGGACTTTGTGTTTTTTTTTTAAACGGGGTGGATGTGATGAATGATATCTGTATACATATGTACCTTTAATGCGTAGGCCCCTTTAAGACTGGGTTTGGAACCCTGGGGGATTCCGCGTCCGGCACCGCCCCCAGAAAGCTGTATATGAGGTTACATTCAGTGGGCAGCGTGCAGTGACCACACTTCTCGGCAGCTGTCTGGTTTTCTGGTGATTAAAGCCTTTGTACTATCAAACTCCTCTCCTGAGTCGTAGTTGAGGGTATCTCACTGCGACAGAAAATACTTTCCAGTCAGTGATTATTCATCCGGATCCTTATGAAAGTTCAGGCTAATCCTCACTGTACCATTCCTGACATTTTTACTGGCCAACCAAGCATTAACGAATTGAGAATCCACAGATGTTTAAATTTCCTTTTGTTTTTATACAATTCACGCTCGAGCGAACAGCTGAGAGTCCTGCATGTGGGATTCTGTGCCGCTGAAGGAGGATGTGCTATCTGGGAGCAATGTTTCACCCACCAACCCCTCCACCACTCGCCCCCATAAGGGCACGTTTAACAGATGGAAAATCTTCAAAGATCCTTTGATTTTACCTTGTGCCCTGACTCATAAAAATAAACTGATTTTCATGAAGGCGCCATGAATAATATTTTGTAATGGGCAGGATTTCCCAGTAAAGAAACAGCCAAGTTCTGTCAACTCCCTTGAGCTCTCCTGAGTCGCTTGTCCTGAAGTGACTTTGGGGATGGAAAACCGATGGGGGCAGACTCGCTGCCAATACATTCCCACCCAAGGTCAATGGACTCAAGAGGAGGTTCTTTAATTTAACTAACACACTGCCCTCTGGGACACATCCCGCCCCATTGCATTATACTCATGATTCCCTCCTGATAAAATAATCCCATTTATGCCAACACTTGGGAAAAAATGGCAGCAAAAGAAAGAGACGCTGTCAGGCTGAAATGGTCTTCTGCACTCAGCAAGGGGGAGTGCCACGTTGACATGGTTCAGTGTGGTGAGATTTGGAACTGTGGCCATCCTTAGTGGTGCTCAGGGACGTAGGAATCAGAGTAACAAAATGCACAGAGACCTGTGAATTTTCAGGCTGGGGAGACGAGATCAGGAGCCCCGGGTTCATCGAAGGGTCAGGTACGCAAAAATGACAGGAACGTCAACATATCATATAGAATTTACAGTGCAGAAGTAGGCCATTCGGCCCATCGAGTCTGCACCGCCTCTTGGAAAGAGCACCCTACCCAAGGTCAACACCTCCACTCTATCCCCATAACCCAGTAACCCCACCCAACACTACGGGCAATTTTGGACACCAAGGGCAATTTATCATGGCCAATCCACCTAACCTGCTCATCTTTGGACTGTGGGAGGAAACCGGAGCACCCGGAGGAAACCCACGCACACACGGGGAGGATGGTGGGTGGGTGGTGGGGGCAGGCATGCAATGGTGTTGCAGGTGGAGTAATGAATGGGTCTTTGTACTTACAAGAGAATCTCTCAGCTGAGCGCACCAAGAACTGGCGGTGGAGTGGCCAAACTTCTCATCCAGAGAAAATGTGAGTTGGACGCCCTTGAGCACGAGCGCAAAGGCGCACCAAGGTCATCAGGTCGCAGAGAGGTAGACATCACGGAGGAAGGTAAGAGTCCAGTGGACAGAAGCAGGATCAGCAAAGAGTGAAAACAATGTGGAGTCATCTCATCTCACGTGAAGACATCTGAACAGAAGGCCCCAGTTATTCAGCAATCATGAAGCCACCACGATGCTGTTGACATCAGTCTAACCCGGCCACCTAGCATGAACATTGACTATGTGATGAGTGATAATGATGACCAATTGTCGTCCTCACTCAGTGGAGCCATCATTCATGCCCAGCCAGGTGGTCCCTGGACTGTCCAATGACAGCTGAGGATACGCCGCTGACAGAACCATCCGCATCATATCCTCTTTCTCAACCAGGCACCAGCACAGATACGAACATGTTGTTGGCTCATGTGGCGTGGGTCTGAGGGCGGGTACGGCACAGGCACATGAGGAGCTGGCGGAGACAATAAGGATGTCAGCTGTTGGAGGAATGCTGATTTTTACGGTGAGGCTGAGACTGAGGCAGATGATGAACCTCTCGAGTGACAGATGTTGGATGCCCAGCGAGATGCCCAGGGAGATCTGGCGGAGATCCCTGAGGGTCTGCGTGCCATGGTCTCTGCATTGGAGGAGTCCATTTGGAGCATGGGCACTGTGCTCACCCTGAGCAGCAAGGACAGCATCCTCCATTGAGAGAGTGGCAACCCTCCTGGAGGGGCAGCTCCAGGATCAGAATGCGGGGTTCCTGGGGTCATGTTCTGCCCAGCAAGCCCACACCTGAGGCAGTCTCCAGAGACCCAGGACATGGTTGCCATCTCACAGGGGAGGTGCCGAAACACCGCAATACCTCTGATTCCCCCCACTCCTGTCCGTGGCACATCTGGTGGGCAGCGGGCAGAACAGGGCAGCACCACGCCACCTGGGACAACCAAGCAGCAGCCGGGCCCATCCAGGCCCGGTCACCGCAGAAGACGCGCGCCAACAGGGACCCAAGTTGCAGGGCAGGAATGATAGCAGGCCACCTCCACTCCTGCTGTACCGTCTGGGGAACCACCTGGACGTAGTGTTTGGGCCCGTAAAACCAGAAAGTTAGACACTAGTTAATGTGGCACCGGTGCAGGGCACAGGTTAGTTATAGGGGCTAGGGCATAAATCTGTGAATATCTGTTCACATTAAACTGTTACAACCTGCCCCGGTGCTCTCTCTGATGGGTGTGAGGGGTGGGCTGGTCTGGGCTGGTCAGTGAGGGGGCGGAGCAATAGGCAGACGTTGTGGGTGGCCCGGGGTCCCCGCCTCCCCCTCCCCAACCGTCCCCATTACCACCACCCCAGTGATTCGATGGGACCGCATGATGGAATGGCCGGCTCGCACGCAGGGATCACCCAAGTGGACGGTGGAAAGTGCTACCGTGGGCAGGAGTCAGACCTTGTCAAACGATGCGGAGAACCAGAGCTCATCTCTGTCCTGAATGGCTTACCCCTTATTCTTAGTCTGTGACCCCTAGTTCTGGACGTGTCCAACATCGGGAACATTCTTCCCGCATCTAGCCTGTCCAATCCCATCAGGATTTTATATGTTTCTATGAGATTCCCTCATTCTTCTAAACTCCAGCGAGTACAAGCCCAGTCGATCCAGTCTTTCCTCATGTGTCAGTCCTGCCATCCCGGGAATTAGTCTGGTGAACCTTTGCTGGACACCCTCAATAGCAAAATGTCCTTCCTCAAGCTGGGAGACCAAAACTGCCACAATACCCAACGTGCGGCCTCACCATGGCCCCGTATAACTGAAGCAAGACAACTCGACTCCTATACTCAAATCCTCTCGCTGTGAAGGCCAGCATACTATTAGCTTTCCTCACCTCATCAATTCAATTTCATACCCCCCCCCCCCCTGCCACGGGAGGGCTGTAAGATTCATGCCCATATATTTTTCCTTCTTCAGGATGCTCCCTTTACCAATCTCTTTGACCAAGCTTTAGGTGACATGTCCAAATATCTCGTTCTGTAAGTCAGTGTAAAATGGTGGGGGGTTTTTAATATAAATTTAGAGTACCCAATTCATCCTTTTCAATTAAGGGGCAATTTAGCGCGGCCAATCCACCTACCCTGCACATCTTTGGGTTGTGGGGGCAAATCCCACACAAACACGGAGAGAATGTGCAAACGCCACACGGACAGTAACCTGGGGCAGGGATCGATCCTTGGACTTCAGCACCGTGAGGCAGCAGTGTGTTGCTCTTTTTAGCCTTAGTTTTAGTACCTCTGATTATGTCACCTTTGCTCACCAGTCGCCAGGTATCTTTCTGATACCGCCACGTGGTTCAAGCTCGAGTTATGATTAATAAGTCAGCACACCGCTTAGTAAGATTGAAATCAACGGTCATTTATTATATACAACAATTAATGCTTACACAATAATCATACTATCTATATAGAAACCTATCACTACTGGCCAATACTTAACTTTAGGAAGGGCCCACCAGGTCAGGGAAACGAATGGCTTATCGAATCGGATCTGGCCCGCGGGATTCAAAAGGCTGATACGGGTCGATGGCTAGGAGTCTTTATCGGGTAGCGATCGCTGGAGTCAAACTTACAGTTTCTGGTCGATGTTCTTGCGAAGGTCGCGAGAAGGAGAAGAAGGGAGAGCGAGCGAGATCTGAACTTGACCCCTCACTTTATAGGGTCCCAGGGCTTCCCGCCTCTCGGGGCGGCCCTTGACCCTGAGTCCCAAGTGATTGGACTTGTTCCCAATCACTGGGTTCGATATGCTCCAATAATGGGGTGATTCCTCGATCGGGGGGTGGTCGTTCACCTGTCTTTGTTTCGGCCACTGCAGGCGCCGACAGGTCTGGCCCGGCATTCAATTGCTAATATGTTGCAATTGTTCCCGGGGATAGCCGATTAAACTGCAGATGTCTGGGTTGATGTGCTACTAATAGTCTTGAGTATTGATCTGGGCCGACTTCCCCAGAGCCGAATACGCTGTTCTGTCTGCAGCTGTCCGTTTGTGTCCTGTTGGCTGCTCTTCCCATCAGCCTTTTTGGTTAGCCATTTTAAATGTGTCTGCGTGGGTCTCACCCCTATAACCCAAAAATGTGCAGAGTAGGTAGATTGGCCACGCTAAATTGCCCCTTAATTGGAAAAGAATTAACTTAGTTTATTTTTTTTAAGTTTGACATTAAATTTATGGAGGACGCTGGTGGGGCGGGGGGATCAGTTGGAGTTTTTAACACTCGAGAGGGTGAATTTTGAGTTGAGGGTAAGGATTCCACAATTCATGGGCATTGTTTGTTATGCAGTTTCAAGAATTGGATGACATCGAACATTGAGGGGGGGGGGGTGATGGTTGGGGTGGTGATCGGGGGGGGGGGGGGGGGTTGGGGGGGGTTGGGACTGTGTATGTTGTTGGTGACTATGTATGGGGTGGATGGTGGATTCCTGAATCCTTTTCTTTGATGTTTGTATTTAAAATGTTGAGGGTTGTTTGGGGGTTGGTGGAAGGGAGGAATTATTGGCCAGGGGATTGACATTGTATTTGTTACCGTGGACTGTTTGTTGGTGGGTGTAAATTTGGATGAAAATGTGAAAAAGGAGGAGAATAAAAATATTTATAAACAAAAAATTAAGGAGGAGATGGATCATGCACAGACTAAAGTATCGCAAACTTTGAAGGAATGAAATGTAAGCTTATTGTGTTAAGCTTGTCTGAGCTGTTAATAGATAAAGTTACAAAGAAACAGCAGGTTGTGCAAAGGAGTCTTTAATACAACGCAAGACTAATACATTCCTCACAAGAGTAAAATTTCCACTTGTACTGCCAGGGAACCTAAATCAACCTATGAGGTAAGATACAGTATAAAACTGAAGAAAATGGCTTATACAAATGCCAAGAAAAGAGATGACCCAGCAGCCTGGGTGAAATATAGGAAGTAACAAAACCAAACAAATGAAATATTAAAAACTGCAACAAAAAAAAACTTTTTAAAAGTTTGCGTGTAATATCATGGTTAACAGCAAAAGATTTTATAAATAAATTAAAAGTAAAAGAGTGACCTTGGAAGGTGTTGGCCAGTATAGACACACACATTGTGATAAGCAACGGCTTACTGGCAGATTATTAAACGGTTCTTTCTGTCTGTTTTCACAATACGGGAAGATGATATATCACAGAATTCCTGCAGTACAGAAAGAGACCATTCAGCTCACCGAGCGAGAGACGTGCGAGGCAGGTTTTTTACACAGAGGGTGGTGAGTGACTGGAACGCGTTGCCAGGGGAGGTTGTGGAAGCAGATACATTAACGGCATTCAAAAGGCATCTTGACAAACACATGGATAGGATGGGTATAGCGGGATACGGCACTAGGAAGTGCTGAGGGTTTTGGCCAAGGGTGGTATCGTGACCGGTACAGGCTTGGAGGGCCGAAGGGCCTGTTCCTGTGCTGTAGTGTTCTATGTTACTTGTTCTTTGAGTCCTCACTGACCCGTCAAAAGACTACCCTACCTAGGCTCAATCCCCCACCCTACCACCGTAAACCCACTTAACCTTTGGATACTGAGGGGCAATTTAGCATGGCCAACCCACCAGCGTTGGAAGGGAAACAAAAAATAAATTATGGGGAGGAACTTATTGTGCTCAATATGAGTTTGCCTTCAAATGTCAATGGAGAAATTAATGCGAATTGCGATAGTTAGATCTCCAGGACCTTATTGTTTCTACCGGAAGGTATAAAATTAGGTATGGTCATTGCAGAATTGTTGGCCATAATCTTCCAAAGCCCTTTTGATTCAAAGGTTGTGTCATTCGATTGTTCAATTGTTACCATCACTCCATTATTAAAGAAAGGGTGTGAGTCCTGCGAGTTGTGGGAAACTATTAGAATCTTTCATAGAATCATAGGATTTACAGTGCAGAATGAGGTCATTCAGCCCATCGAGTCTGCACCGGCTCTTGGAAAGAGCACCCTACTTAAGCCCACACCTCCGCTCTATCCCCATAAACCAGTAACCCCACCTAACCTTTTTGACACGAAGGGGCAATTTAGCATGGCCAATCCACCTAACCTGCACATCTTTGGACTGTGGGAGGAAACTCCGGGCACCTGGAGGAAACCCACGCAGACACGGGGAGAACGTACAGACAGTCACCCAAGGCCAAAATTGAACCCGGGACCCTGGAGCTGTGAGGCAGCAGTGCTAACCACTGTGCCACCGTGCCACCCCCCCAAAAAAGAAAGACATTGAAAAGAGTGACTGAACATACGAACAAATACAAATTGATCAGTAAGAGCCAGTATGGTAAGACATGACAAGGATAGTAAGAAGTCTTACAACACCAGGTTAAAGTCCAACAGGTTTGTTTCGATATCACTAGCTTTCGGAGCGCTGCTCCTTCCTCAGGTGAAGCTAGTAATATCGAAACAAACCTGTTGGACTTTAACCTGGTGTTGTAAGACTTCTTACTGTGCTCACCCCAGTCCAACTCCGGCATCGCCACATCATGACTAGGATAAGTCATGACTAAATTAGTTAAATCTTTTTAAAAAGATCATTAACAAGCAATGTCTGTGGTTAGAGTACTGGACTAGTAATTCAGAGGCCTGGACTAATGATTCAATGATTCAATGATATTGAGTTCAAATCTTCTGGGAAATTTTCATTGATTTTGATTAATCTGGCTAGCGTCAGTAATGATGACCATGACTATTGGGTTGTCATAAAAAAACATCTGGTTCATTAATGCCCTTTAGGGAAGGAAATCTGCAGTCCTTGCCCAGCCTGACCTATGTCTGACTCCAGACCCACAGAGGTTTGGTTGATTCTTAACTTTCCTCTGAAGTAACCTAGGATCCCACTTGTATTCATAAGATTATCATTTCTAAATGGCATTAAGGAATGGGTAATAAATGCTGGCCTTAACACTGACACCCATATCCTAGAAATATATATTTTTTAAACTCTGGACTTCCACATGCGAGATTATTAGCAAAATGAGTTAGCCTTTGAAGAATCTTTTATCTTGGCTTGGAAAGAGGTTGGGGCGTAGGAGACGGTGGGAGTTTGGAATAAAGGGCATGCACTCTGTTCAATGGAATGTGGCAGATGTTGCTCCCCATGGATGTGTCCTGGCGCCTTTTCCCAGATATAGTATGACCTCGCTTTTTAAAATAAATTTAGAATACCCAATTTTTTCCAATTAAGGGGCAATTTAGTGTGGCCCTGCACACCTTTGGGTTGTGGGGACGAAACCCACGCAGACATGGGGAGAATGTGCAAACTCCACACAGACAGTGACCCAGGGCCGGGGTCGAACCCGGGACCTCGGCGCAGTGAGGCAGCAATACTAACCGCTGTGCCACCATGCTGCCCACTAGTATGACTTAGTTGAAGGAACAGAGGTGCATATGCATGTTTGTAGATGGGACCAGGAAGTGGCAAAGAGACATGAGTGGATCATGTCTGTGCGGAGTCTGCACATCCTCCCCGTGTGTGTGTGGGTTTCCTCCGGGTGCTCCGGTTTCCTCCCACAGTCCAAAGGTGTGCAGGTTAGGTGGATTGGCCATGATAAATTGCCCTTTGTGTCCAAAATTGCCCTTAGTGTTGGGTGGGGTTACTGGGTTATGGGGATAGGTTGCAGGTGTTGACCTTGGGTAGGGTGCTCTTTCCAAGAGCCGGTGCAGACTCGACGGGCCGAATGGCCTCCTTCTGCACTGTAAATTCTATGATTTGTATGAACAAAATTATGCCAAGTGGAGAGTAAATGAGAGGATTCCTCCTTCTTACCCTCTCTGCTAAAGCACCGTTTCCAGTTTTTTCTCCTTTCCCCACTTCCCCCTTCCTAAATTGTATTCCTAATTTCCCCCCACCTTCCACTTCTATGTCCATCACCCCTTCCTGTTCAATTTTGCCACCATTCCCTCCGTCCCCAATGCTGCTCTATCCTTCATCAAGTGATTGTGACAATTGTGAATTTACATCTATTGTGGTTAGTGGCTGCAATTATAGGAACGGTTGGATGAAACAAGGCCGCAAACCACTACCCTGATTGTCACATGATACAATGATTACAAAATGGTTGATTAATCATAGCCACATTCCCTGACAATTAATCTACAACAGACCCACACATGATATTAGGAGAACACCACTGATAGAGATTTGGACGCCACACGTCCAACACTGAGCATACGTTCTTCTAGCGATGAGGACTGTCAGAGGATACAGCAGGATTTAGATTGTTTGGAGACTTGGGCGGAGAGATGGCAGATGGAGTTTAATCCGGACAAATGTGAGGTAATGTATTTTGGAAAGTCTAAAGCAGGTAGGGAATATACAGTGAATGGTAGAACCCTCAAGAGTATTGGAAGTCAGAGAGATCTAGGAGTACAGGTCCACAGTTCACTGAAAGGGGCAACACAGGTGGAGAAGGTAGTCAAGAAGGCATACGGCATGCTTGCCTTCATTGGCCGGGGCATTGAGTATAAGAATTGGCAAGTCATGTTACAGCTGTATAGAACCTTAGTTAGGCCACACATGGAGTATAGTGTTCAATTCTGGTCGCTACACTACCAGAAGGATGTGGAGGCTTTAGAGAGGGTGCAGAAGAGATTTACCAGAATGTTGCCTGGTATGGAGGGCATTAGCTATGAGGAGCGGTTGAATAAACTTGGTTTGTTCTCACTGGAACGACGGAGGTTGAGGGGCGACCTGATAGAGGTCTACAAAATTATGAGGGACATAGACAGAGTGGATAGTCAGAGGCTTTTCCCCGGGGTAGAGGGGTCAATTACTAGGGGGCATAGGTTTAAGGTGAGAGGGGCAAGGTTTAGAGTAGATGTACGAGGCAAGTTGTTTACACAGAGGGTAGTGGGTGCCTGGAACTCGCTACCGGAGGAGGTGGTGGAAGCAGGGACGATAGTGACATTTAAGGGGCATCTTGACAAATACATGAATAGGATGGGAATAGAGGGATACGGACCCAGGAAGTGTAGAAGATTGTAGTTTAGTTGGGCAGCATGGTCGGCACGGGCTTGGAGGGCCGAAGGACCTGTTCCTGTGCTGTACATTTCTTTGTTCTTTGTTCTTTTTGTTCTGCGCAAACTCACATTTACTACGTAAAAACCAAATTGTTCGTACAATATGATCCAAAATTTTATTTTTTGAAAGGAATTAATTAACTTCAAACGATGTTGTCATGAGGTGCGCCTAGGGTGAGGTTAATTTCACCTCTGAAGGGGTGGCAAGGTGGCGCAGTGGTTAGTACTGCTGCCTCACGGCGCCGAGGACCCAGGTTCGACCCCAGCCCCGGGTCACTGTCCGTGTGGAGTTTGCACATTTGATCGTGCTTGTGTGGGTCTCAACCCCCACAACCCAAAGATGTGCAGAGAAGGTGGATTGGCCACGCTAAAGTGGCCCTTATTTGGAAAAAAATAATTGGGCACTCTAAAAATTTTTTGAATACAAACCTAGTCTATTCACTATGTGAGTATGTTTATGCAGCCCAGTCTTCGCTTGTCTGTGCCAGCTGCTGTCTCAGCCGGTGGCACTGCTGCCCCTGAATTGAAATCCAGTCCTGTGCCAAGGCTGTGGACCCTGGTACCCCAGTGCAGTTTTAAGGAGGGCTGCCCGTGTGGGAGGTGCTGCCTTTTGGATTGAGATGATAAACCAAAGCTGCTTCTCTCTGCCAGGGAGGATATAGACGGTCCCATGGTACTAGTTCACGGACAAACAGGGGAGTTAACCCCAATGTCCTGGTCAATATTTAGCCCACAATCAACATTACAAAAACAGATGTTCTTTTTTAAACTCATTAATGGGATTTGGGCCCTTGAGAAGGTGGTTGGGAGCAACCTTCTTGAACCGCTGCAGTACATGTGGTGTAGGTACACCCACAGTGCTGTTAGGGAGGGAGTTTCAGGATTTTGACCCAGCGACAGTGAAGGAACAGCGATACATTTCCAAGTCAGGATGGTGAGTGACTTGGAGGGGAACTTCCAGATGGTGGGGTTCCCGGGTATCCGCTGTCCTTGTCCTTCTGGATGGTAATGGTGGATTTGGAAGGTGCTGTATAAGGAACCCTGGTGAGTTCCTGCAGTGCATCTTGTAGATGGTGCTCACGGCTGCTACTGTTCGTCGGTGGTGGAGGGAGGTAATGTTTGTGGACAGGGTGCCAATCAAGCCGGCTGCTTTGTCCTTGTGGTATCTTGAAAGTGGGGTGACCACCAAGTAGATTATTGAATAAACGGTTCATTAAGGCAAATAACTTTCTTTTTTTAGAAAATATTTTATTGAAGCATTTGTAATTTTCACAGTTTAACACATCAACATTTCTTAAACAACCGCATGGGCCGACACGTAAAAAAACCCTAAAAGACACAATGTCCCCAACTGCCCGCGCCCTACTTCCTAACACAACAGCATTCACTGAGTTCCCTGTCCTTATCTAACACTGCCATGCCTCCTATTTCCCCCCCCCCTTCCCCCCCTCCCCCCTCCCCCTTACTGCTGATGTTCAATTTTCTTTGAAGAAATCGATGAACAGCTGCCATCTCCGGGCGAACCCCTGAGTTGATCCTCTCAAGGCGAGCTGGATTTTTTCCAGACTGAGGAACCCTGCCATATCGCTGACCCACACTCCTGACTTCAGGGGCTCCGAGTCCCTCCATCCCAGCAAAATCTGTCTCCGGGCCACCAGGGAGGAGAAGACCAGGACATCGGCCTCCCTCCCTCCCAGGCAAATAACTGTTTACAGAGAGTGAACTGAAAGTGAACATACTCCACAACTCCAAACGAGCAGTAAAACCTACGCTCAGCCCCAGGGTTCACCCGATTGGCCCTATGAGTGACATGACCCTCCTGGAACTCGCCCCCTGAAAGGGGTCCGCTACCACTGTCCTGGAGCATGTCGAGCTTCTTGAGTGTTATTGGCTCCGCATCCATCCAGATAAGGGGGGAGTATTCCATCATGCTCCTGACTGATACCTTGTTGATGGTGGACAGGGAGTCATTATTTATTTGCTGTTTGCCAGAGTTTGCTGTGTGCGAATTGACTGCACTATTTCTTACACTACAACAGTGACTACACTTCAAAAAATACAGTGTTGGATGTAAAGTGCATTGAGACAGCAGGCGATCATGAAAAGTGCGATATTGATGCGAGCCTTTCTTTTAAGTGTGTTTTCGCTCAAGTGAGAAACATTAACCAGTTCGTTGACTGGAACCGTGGGGTACTGCCTATCCCCTTGCATCACCAAACCAGACTGGGGCATAGCTTCATACGTTATCCAAGGGGCAACAGCTCCAGCAATGCAGAATGCTGTCAGTACAGCAGTGATGCGACATATTAAAACGGTCGGGGGTTTGCCCCGCCAACCTGCCGATGGCTCGGGTGAGAACGGTGCCAAGTCAGCCAGACTCAGGTCTCAGCAATGGCAGATGGATGAAGAGAAAGCTGCTGTGGATTTGTCCAAGCATTGTTTCCATAACCGGGGTTTTGACAAACGTTCACAGATTTCCCACTGCCAAACTGTCGGTGGATGTTCAACAGAATCGCTGGGCGGGATTCTCCGCAGCCCGACGGCGAAATCGGGGCCGCCGCCGATTGACGCCGATCTGCCATGCTCTGCAAAATGACATCATCGTAACACGCTCCAAGCGCCGTTGGCACATCATTGGCTGGCCCACCCGTGATGCTCCGCCCCCGATGGGCCGGGTTCCCGACGGCGCGGGACACGTGTGATCTGAGATGGTGTGCCTGCTGCGGACTGTGTCCAGCGCTGCCACACTCGCCCGGGAGATGTGCCGCTGGCCGGGGTGGCATCCGCTAGGGCTGGGGGGCACTGGTAGGGTGTGGCCAGGGGGTGGGCTGTGGGGCCACGGTTTGAGGGTTAGGTTACGCGCACAGCCGGTGCCATGTTGTACGGCGCGACCGGCCAGAACCAGGACACTCTCTGCCCATCTTCGGCACGGGCGGCGGGGGTTTCAGTCGCCACCGTTGCTAGCCCCTCACCGGTACCGGAATCGGGGCGGGGTCGGCGCCCAATTTCCTGGCGTGAAAGTCGACACATTCTGCGCTGACGTCAGCACTTGGTCTCCAGAACAGAGAATCCAGACCCGAATTTACCAAGGTAAATGGGGTTTCCGCTGCGCGTCCGGGAAAGTCATGATGGAAACACAGAGGCTTTGGGCAAATTCACCCACATAGAATAATATTACTGATCAATTCGCTGTTCCGAGCTAAAGAAGCAAAGGATTTTCTTTGTCCAAATGGGACAGCTCACTCGCCTTCCCTTCGGTAGGACATGCCATCTAGTGGCCAAGCTCAATATAGTAAAATTTAACTGACCAGTTAATAAGAATTTGCATTCATGTAGCACCTTATTATCAAATCATATAACAATTGAATGAAGCAGCACAGAATGAGGCCATTTGGGCCCAGCGGACGTGCACTGACTCTCTGGAAGAAATATCTGCTTTCAATGCAAGTATATCCCTCAATAAGCAAGGGGATTAAAACTACACCCAGTACTCTAGGTGCGGTCTTATCAGTGCTTCAATTTTATGGCCCTGGACTCACTTAAGTTCGGCACGCACCAAGCGTACTTCCTGAGGCGGCTAACCGGGTTGAAGCCTAATAATCAGGTTGGGTTGCAAGGGGGAAAAGGGAGATGGCGGGCTGGACGAAAGGGGTTGGTGTCACGATCGCGAAGGATGAAGATGCTGGGACAACGGCAGGCCAAATTATTTTTGTGGACCCTGAAGGAGAACTACTGCTTTTCTGGGGCCCACAAAAATAAGTGAACACTTACCTTCAGCGGCCAGCCTGGGTTCTATCGCCTGAGTGGAATTGGCACTGCAACGAGTTATTGGTTAAAATGACAATCAGCATATCTTTACTTCAGAGAACCCCAACTCCTGTCATAAAAAGGCCCCATGGCCTGAAACAAGCAGGTTGTTTCGGGAAATTGACGGGAGGCCACATTTACAGTGGAGCCGACTGCTGATTTTAACAGGGTGGTAAAGCTACTGTCTCTCCTGTGAGGCTTTTCCACCAGGAAAAGGCACTCAAAATTGTCACCATTGCTACAAAAAATTCTGCAAGAGCGCTTGCCTGTTTATTGGGCAAGAAACTTCTGCTGCTGGCATGAGAAGATCTTGGTGCATTCACATGGCAATCTTCTACTTACTAATTTATCAATGGCATGAATCTGATAATTTTAAATGGCAGGCAGAGGAGTGACATAGGAACAAGCATAATATTTAATCATCGGCATTGTCAACTGGTAATTTTTATTTTTTTAAAGATCTACTGTTATTCAACATGTTTAGCTCGGTAGGAGCACTCTCATCTCTAGCCATAACCATAAATTATAAATTCCTCCTGTAATTCCTTTGCAAGACAAAAGCATTGGTGCATACAATATGGAGTTTAATACCTAGCTGAACTGTTTTATCCTTGTGGGACAAAGTACTGATGCACACAGTGTGGAACATAGCTCCCAACTGAACTGGTTTATTCTGGGTGGTTTATATACATGCGTGTACAAAAGATCACAAGAGGGCGCTGTTACAGCCCACAACCATGCATCCTGCCTAACAGAACTGGCAGAGGATTGGGGGGTTAGATTGGAGGCAGTCATTAGGCTGCCGGAGGCCACCAAGACCAGACATCGTCACAATGCACAGGGGTGACATCAATATGTCAACCTGTATGAGGATTACGTCATCACAGATATGGCAAGGTCATCATGTTTGGACATTCTACACTGTTGGAGTGGCAACAGGCGGGGTTGTGAGAAAAGTATTGCAGCATTTTCTTTTTGCATTTCCATCTCTTCAAGACTACAAGTAAGGAGGAAAGGAACAAGCAAAAGGCCCCAGCTGGCGCTTTTCCTAGGTTAATGGACTAAGGGTCAAAATATGAAGCAATCCCGGTGGCACAGTGGTTTAGCACTGCTGCCTGCGGCGCTGAGGACCCGGGTTTGAATCTCGGCCCTGGGTCCGAATCCCGGCCCTGGGTCACTGTCCGTGTGGAGTTTGCACATTCTCTCCGTGTCTGCATGGTTTTCACTCCCACAACCCAAAGATGTGCAGGGTAGGTGGATTGGCCGCACTAAATTGCCCCTTAATTGGGAAAAAATAACTGGGTACTCTAAAAAAAATTTTTAATAATGTTAAAATATGAAGCAATCCTGTGTCGGACAGTAGTTGGACTGGCTAAAAACCTGGCTGTCCGGTACAAAACTGGACATCTAGCCACTCGAGCACTCATTTACCCCCCTCTGGTCCCACTGCCTTTCCACTATGTCCTGAGGGTAACCTGCTCAGGCAAATGAGACACACACAGGAAAGTAGCAGGATCCACTTGAACACGCAGATCAGAGTCCAATTACTTCATCAGGGCCTGATATGAAATTTAAGTTAGGTGCCACGAGTGGGGAAACAAGGATGGCTTCCACGCCTGGTCAAAGCTGGTGGGAGACCTTTGCTTCGTCAGAAATAAAGTGGGTAACTACATTTTATTTTCAAGTGTGCTTGTGGGCTAGGAGGAGCAGGCGAGGTTTGCCCCTTCAAATTGCTCCCTCTCTTCTAAGCACTGCGGCACACACACACAAACACACTCACGTGCGCCCAAATTGCAATCAACAAGAGAAAGGTGTTTGATTTTTTTTTGCTTGGTCAAGTGCACAGTGGCCATATGTGGCACCCCTACTGCCCACACAGCTGATGCGAGCTATCTTTGCCACAGGCTAAAAGGTTTGTCAAAGGCGCGTGTGAATTTATCATCTTGACCATGTGGAGGAGCTCTGGAGTTAGTCCAACGACTGCAATTCGACAGTCTGTTACCCCTGCGGAATATTGAATTAGAAGCACTTTTGTTTTAAGGCAGCTTCTGAGCAAGATAACCAGGTGGCATGAAATTAATGACTAATTTTCCTCAATTTGCATGCAAGAAATGGTGCTGAATGCAGCTAATTAGTTTACAGAAGAAGATATAGTTCTGGATTTGTGACAAGCTACAGAGTGAAACACAGTGAGCACATTTGAAGGAGCTTTTGATTAATAGTTGATTAAGGAGAACAGGGCTGCTTTAGTCAAACATCCATTTCAATTAAACAATTAAAACCTGATTATGGTACTTGCACTTTTTAATTCCCACGTTATGTAAATTTTCATAAGCTTTCTAACTCTTTAGCCCCGTTCAGTTGCACGTTAGCTCATCATGTCAAAATATCCAAAATAAATGCTTTTTGAAAGACAAACTGCTCCACCAGCGCAAGCTGCAGCATGTCTGTCTGCCATCAGCGTGTTAAATCTGTTCCCACTCTTCTTTGCCAATGGAACTGTACACATTTATTCTACTCATTAGAAAGATATATAGCTATTGACTCAAAACATCGCCTCTGCAATTGCACAGCGTCCAACTAAAAAACACGTTATACTGCCATTCACTGACATGTTATACTGCCAATCTCCCTTTGAAAGGGTGGAGGATCATTTCTCCCCCTGTTCACCGATTTTTCAACGGCTAATTTTCCTCAGTTTTCTGCAATTGAGACTCGTACAGCCCAGGGGAAGGCCATTCAAACCTCTGTGCTTGTGCCAGCACTTTGAAAGAGGTGTTCAATCAACCCCCCCCCCCGCCCCCCCCCCCCCCCCCCCCCTGCCGTTCTTTCCTAATTGACTCCAGCACTGCACAATTCATTTATGGAGGTCCCTGTTGAATCTGCCTCCACCACTTGGGGTTTTGCTTCCTCACATTTTTACCTTGGCAATATAAATGGCACGGCATAGCCGTGCAGTCCTGCGACACCACTACTGTAAGGCTTCCACTGATGCACGGCTGCCAAAATAGAGAAACCTCGCCTGGGCCAGGATTTTGCGCTCGTGGTGCTTTGCACCATCGCAGTGCCCAGAAGCAACATGTGCTCCAGCCTGCAAGCGCAACTGAAACGTGATTTAGTTACAGGAAGTGGGCAGATGCTAAAAGATGTGAGGTGAGCATTTCCAACACGCTCCCTGAGAGCTGTCAGCTGCGGTGGAGCTGCCTCGGGGAGCTGCGGTACTGTTCCAATAAAATTTGCATGAAATACTGCCGCAAACTCTCTCCTGTGATGCAAATTCAAGCAACTGACAGCAGAACTCATAACACCTCAACCCGCAAACATCTTCCTTTACTATCTCCTCTTTTAAAAATAAATTTAGAGTACCCAATTCATTTTTTCCAAGTAAGGGGCAATTTAGCGTGGCCAATCCACCTACCCTGCGCATCTTTGGGGTGTGGGGGCGAAACCCACGCAAACACAGGGAAAATGTGCAAACTCCACACGGAGAGTGACCCACAGCCGGGATCAAACCTGGGACCTCGGCGCCGTGAGGCAGCAGTGCTAACCGTGGGCAGCACGGTAGCACAGTCGTTAGCAATGTTGCTTCACAGCGCCAGGGTCCCAGGTTCGATTCCCGGCTGGGTCACTGTCTGTGCGGAGTCTGCACGTTCTCCCCGTGTCTGCGTGGGTTTCCTCCGGGTGCTCCGGTTTCCTCCCACAAGTCCCAAAAGATGTGCTGTTAGGTGAATTGGACATTCTGAATTCTCCCTCTGTGTACCCGAACAGGCGCCGGAATGTGGCGACTAGGGGATTTTCACAGTAACTTCATTGCAGTGTTAATGTAAGCCTACTTGTGACAATAATAAAGATTATAACCACTGAGCCACCGTGCTGCCCCCTTTACTATTTTCAACCCGGACATTTTACTCCTCCCTGGATCGAGTACGAAGCGAAAACGTGAAGCCCACCTGGCTGATTGGCCCATCTGCCAGCTGAAAAAGCTTACGGAACACATAAAACCTCTGGCAATTGCCTCCTCAATAGGCTTAAGTCCCACTTGATTGTCGGCAGGCAAACTTCCCACTCTGCACAAGCACCTGCCAAACAGAATAGAGTCAGAAAGCCAGAGTAGGCCATTCGGCCCTTTGAGCCTACCCCACCATTCAACATGATCATTGCCGATCCTCTATCTCAACACCATGCTCCCGCGCGCTCCACAACCCCCCTTGACAACTTTGGAGTATAGAAATCTATCTATTTCCATCTTTTGTATCCAATGAAGGGGCAATTTAGCCTGGCCAATCCATCTACTCTGCACATCTTTTGGGTTGTGGGGGTGAAACCCACGCAGACACGGGGAGAATGTGCAAACTCCACGCGGACTGTGACCCCGGGCCGGGATCGAACCCGTGTCCTCGACGGTGTGAGCACTTGGCCCCCCATGGCTTTCAGTGGTCGAGCATTTCACAGGTTCAGCACACTCTCTGAGCGAAGCGGCTTCTCCTCATCTCAGTCCTAAATAACCTACCCGGAATCCTGAGGCTGAGACCCCTTGTTCTAGACCCCCCCGCCCCCCAGCCAACCCCCCCCCCCCCCCCCCCACCCCAGCCAGAGGAAACATCATCCCTGCATCCAGTCTGTCCAACCTTGTCAGAATTTTACACATTTTAATGAGATCCCCTCTCATTCTTCCAAATTCCAGCGAATACGGGCCCTGTAATGTTGCGAAGATGCCAAACCGTGCGCCCAACATCTTCACGCGCTTGGTCACACGGTTTCAATGTAAAATTCTGGCCATGGTGTCTGCAAAAATGTCGGGGGAGGAGAGATAGCAATCAGAGTTAAGAGGAAAATTAGGGAAGAGGCTGATTGACTGGGGAGGCTTTTGAATAGTGATGGGGTTTAGGATGGGAATTGTCGAGTCATCGGCTGCAGCTCCCTTAGGATGTGTCACGAATGTAGGGTAAGGAAGTGGGAGAATGCAACATAAACCCGAGAATGAGTAAAAGATTGCAATCTGAAACCTGCTGCTGCAGAGAAGCGATTTGTAATTAAGGACAAGAATTTCAAAATCAGTGCACTAATGATAACATCGCAGTTCTAACAAAATATCTGCATTTATTTCGTTCCCAATCACCTTGAAATATCTCTGAGCACTTTGTGCAATGAATGATATTTAGAGTTTAGTACGTGTTGGTATTTTGGAAATACAGCCGGCAGTCTGTGTTTTTTGTCAGTGGTATTGGTTGAATAAGAAACGATGGGGTAGGATGAGTGGACGAGGAAGCATACAACTTGTAATGTCGATCTGAAAAGAGAGACATCGGGCCCGATTCACCCCAGAGATTTCCAAGTCCGGTTTTGGGTGCGTTTGATGGGCTGTTTATCGGCGGGGCGGCACTTTGCTGTTTTTCGGGGGCCTCGGGGAGTTTTTCCCCATCAAGGCCACAATTAGAAACATTTTCTGCACAGCGGAGCTGAGATCGCCAACAGGACCGTCGCATCACAGATCGGGTCACCATTTTGAGCGTCTGCTACAATCTCTACACCCCCCTCCCCACCGCCCCCGCTTTCAGGATCCCCCTTTTTCTCCCCCAACCTTACCGTGGCCCCCTCAGACTCCTTAGCACCCGCTTTTCATGGACATTGTCCCCCAGGCCGGACCTTTGGCAGTGCCAACTTGGCAGGCTTAGGAGTGCCTAAAGGCTCATTTAGATATCATACCCAGTGAGGGCGGGATCCGGATTGCGCCAGGCACGGCGAGTCGGGTGACTCGCGCGAGGTTCCACACCCAACACAGAGCCCGATTTGGGGCTCTGCCGCGATCCACCCATCGCGCCCGGTGCGGAGTCGCGCGCAACGCGTTTGGAAAATTGCGGCCATCATTGCTCCCTCCACTCAGTAACCTACATCAGTTTCTTCTATCGTGTTGTGCATCCGTTCAAACCCACAACCATATAGTGAGAACTGTACCAACTGAGCCAGGCTGAGAGGCAATCCTAGAGCCAACAGAAGGAGGGAACTCTCCTCTCGAGAAAGAAGAGAATTTCCCTTTTCCATATTTATCCCATTTCCCCTTTAAAAGTTCCCTTTGAATCTGCTTCCATCAGCCTTCCATACGGTGCATTCCAGGTCAGAATAACTTGCTGAATTAAAAAAAAACAATCACCCTCATATTTCCTACTTCTTTAGCCAATGAACTTAAATCTGTTTATTTTGGTGCTGAAGCCTTGTGGCAGTAGAAACAGAGATTTGCATTTTTGGGTCGGTCCCTGACGTCAGGGTCATTCCCAGGCTCCGACTCCGGATGGCAGGCAAGCTCCAGGTTTGGAGAAGCCACGGGGAGGTCCTCCAAGTGTTGCAGCTCCGCCTTGCAGGTGAGGGAGAGAGAGAGGCAACCTCACAACAGAGGCAGCCAATCGGCACTTTGAACTGACTTTTAAAAGGAAATGACCATGGTGGAATTTTGCACTCAGCCTCTGGTCACTGCCCCTCGCAGGCCTTTTAATTATGTTAACAGAATGACTGTTGCTTGGGGAGGGTGTGGGGAAGGGGGAAGGGGGTGCAACCGTTTACTCAATCTCCCTCCTCAAAAGTAGGAAGATGCCAGCACGTTGGCACTCTCGCCAGCACTGGGCCCACCCAACATTGGTGGACTTCCAAAATCCAGCTCAGTTTCCTAGAACCGTAGAATCCCTACCGTGAAGCAGCGGGCATTCGGCCCGTCGAGTCTGCACCGACCCAACTCCCGGTGATAGCCATGAGGTGATCGGTTGCGCACAAGGTGGCTTCTAATTGCAGACTTTGGTTTTGGCCTTTTCTACCCGGCTAATGGAGGCTTTGTTTGTAAAAAGTGCAAAATAATTGGAGGGAGTTGGTACCTCCTCCTAGGTGGAATGTCGGCGCGTTCCAACACCCGGCAAAAGTCGAGTAAAGCCTTTGCTCAAGAGGTGGACGATCAGAGCGGCGCAGTAACCGAGAGCACGGTGGAGTCGGCACCGCGCGGCGCGGTAACCGAGAGCACGGTGGAGTCGGCACCGCGCGGCGCGGTAACCGAGAGCACGGTGGAGTCGGCAGGGCGCGGCGCGGTAACCGAGAGCACGGTGGAGTCCGCACCGCGCGGCGCGGTAACCGAGAGCACGGTGGAGTCGGCACCGCGCGGCGCGGTAACCGAGAGCACGGTGGAGTCGGCACCGCGCGGCGCGGTAACCGAGAGCACGGTGGAGTCCGCACCGTGCGGCGCGGTAACCGAGTGCACGGTGGAGTCCGCACCGCACGGCGCGGTAACCGAGAGCACGGTGGAGTCCGCACCGCGCGGCGCTGTAACCGAGAGCACGGTGGAGTCCGCACCACACGGCGCAGTAACCGAGAGCACGGTGGAGTCCGCACCGCGCGGCGCGGTAACCGAGAGCACGGTGGAGTCCGCACCACACGGCGCGGTAACCGAGAGCACGGTGGAGTCCGCACCGTGCGGCGCGGTAACCGAGAGCACGGTGGAGTCGGCACCGCGCGGCGCGGTAACCGAGAGCACGGTGGAGTCCGCACCGCACGGCGCGGTAACCGAGAGCACGGTGGAGTCCGCACCGCACGGCGCGGTAACCGAGAGCACGGTGGAGTCCGCACCACACGGCGCAGTAACCGAGAGCACGGTGGAGTCCGCACCGCGCGGCGCGGTAACCGAGAGCACGGTGGAGTCCGCACCACACGGCGCGGTAACCGAGAGCACGGTGGAGTCCGCACCGTGTGGCGCGGTAACCGAGAGCACGGTGGAGTCGGCACCGCGCGGCGCGGTAACCGAGAGCACGGTGGAGTCCGCACCGCGCGGTGCAGTAACCGAGAGCGCGGTGGAATCGGCACCGCGCGGCGAAGTAACCGAGAGCGCGGTGGAGTCGGCACCGTGTGGCGCTGTAACCGAGAGCACGGTGGAGTTCGCACCGCGCGGCGCTGTAACCGAGAGCACGGTGGAGTCCGCACCGCGCGGCGCAGTAACCGAGAGCGCGGTGGAATCGGCACCGCGCGGCGTAGTAACCGAGAGCGCGGTGGAGTCGGCACCGTGTGGCGCTGTAACCGAGAGCACGGTGGAGTCCGCACCGCGCGGCGCTGTAACCGAGAGCACGGTGGAGTCTGCACCGCGCGGCGCAGTAACCGAGAGCGCGGTGGAGTCGGCACCGTGTGGCGCTGTAACTGAGAGCACGGTGGAGTCGGCACCGCGCGGCGCAGTAACCGAGAGCACGGTGGAGTCCGCACCGCGCGGCGCCGTAACCGAGAGCACGGTGGAGTCCGCACCGCGCGGCGCAGTAACCGAGAGCACGGTGGAGTCAGCACCGCGCGGCACAGTAACCGAGAGCACGGTGGAGTCCGCACCACGCGGCGCAGTAACCGAGAGCACGGTGGAATCTGCACCGCGCGGCGCAGTAACCGAGAGCACGGTGGAGTCGGCACCGCGCGGCGCAGTAACCGAGAGCACGGTGGAGTCGGCACCGTGTGGCGCTGTAACCGAGAGCACGGTGGAGTCCGCACCGCGCGGCGCAGTAACCGAGAGCACGGTGGAGTCCGCACCGCGCGGCGCAGTAACCGAGAGCACGGTGGAGTCTGCACCGCGCGGCGCAGTAACCGAGAGCACGGTGGAGTCGGCACCGCGCGGCGCAGTAACCGAGAGCACGGTGGAGTCGGCACCGCGCGCTGCAGTAACCGAGAGCACGGTGGAGTCGGCACCGCGCGGCGCAGTAACCGAGAGCACGGTGGAGTCCGCACCGCGCGGCGCAGTAACCGAGAGCACGGTGGAGTCGGCACCGTGTGGCGTAGTAACCGAGAGCACGGTGGAGTCCGCACCGCGCGGCGCAGTAACCGAGAGCACGGTGGAGTCGGCACCGTGTGGCGTAGTAACCGAGAGCACGGTGGAGTCGGCACCGTGTGGCGTAGTAACCGAGAGCACGGTGGAGTCGGCACCGCGCGGCGCAGTAACTGAGAGCGTGGTGAAGTCGGCACCACACGGCGCAGTAACCGAGAGCACGGTGGAGTCGGCACCGTGTGGCGTAGTAACCGAGAGCACGGTGGAGTCCGCACCGCGCGGTGCAGTAACAGAGAGCAAACGTGTTTGGAGTCGTAAGGTGCGACGACCTGAATGGTGAATAGGATGGTATCTTTCAGGATCGTATCATTGGAAGCGGAGGTGGCGTTGCTGGGAGAGACCTGTAAGGTGTTGATGATGAAAGTGGGCGATCAGGAGGAATGGTCTTGGGTGGTATGGATGGGCTGGGCGGTATGGTGAGGTTCTTTGTGTAGAACTCCAGGTGGGAATTGCCAGGCCAGCAGAGATGCTGGTAAACAGAAGCAGGGGCCGGCACGGTGGCCCAGTGGTTAGCACTGCTGCCTCATGGCACCGAGGACCCAGGTTTGATCCCGGCCCTGGGTCACTGTCCGTGTGGAGTTTGCACATTCTCCCCATGTCTGTGTGGGTCTTGCCTCACAGCCCAAAAAGATGTGCAGAGTAGGTGGATTGGCCATGCTAAATTACCCCTTAATTGGAAAAAAATGAATTGGGTATTCTAAATTAATATTAAAAAAGTAAACAGAAGCAGTGTGGGGGAGGGAATTGCGGTGGGTAGCGAGAGAGGGGGCGGGGGAGTGGTTATGTAGGAGGCGGGGAGGTAGGAGGGGTTGGTTTGAGGGGTGGTGCTAATGGAAGAGGATTGTGTTTGGAAAAAAATTTGAAATTTGAAAAATGAGTCTCTACCAACCCACCAAAGAGTGGACCTACATCCACTCCTCCTCCAGCCCCGCCCTATCCCCGCAACCTAACTTGTACATCCCTGGACCATAGGGGGCACTTTAGCGTGGCCAATCCACCCAACCTGCACACCTTTGGACTGGGGAGGAAACCGGAGCACCCGGAGGAAACCCACACAGACACGGGGAGAATGTGCAAACACCACACAGATATGGCTTGCATTGCACACAGGTCCTTGGCGTTGTGAGGCAGCAATGCTAACCACTATGCCGCCCTCTCACCTACTCAATCAAAACATTTTTGTCAATGTGGACAACTCTATTAAATCTTCCCATAACCTTCTCTGCTCTAAAGAGAGGAACGCCAGCTTCTAAAGTCACCGCATTAACTAAAATCACCCATACCTGGAGTCTAGTAAATCCCCTTTCACATCCTTCCTAAAGTGACTCAGGAAAAACCCGAGTTTGACTTATTTAAGTGAAGGAGGGAAGAACGTTTACACATACAGTCTGGAGTTAGTTCTCCTTGGTGGCACAGTGGTTAGCACTGTGGCTTCACAGCTCCAGGGTCCCAGGTTCGATTCCCGGCTTGGGTCACTGGCTGTGCGGAGTCTGCATGTTCTCCCCGTGTCTGCGTGGGTTTCCTCCGGGTGCTCCGGTTTCCTCCCACAAGTCCCGAAAGACGTGCTTGTTAGGTGAATTGGACATTCTGAATTCTCCCTCTGTGTACCCAAACAGGCGCCTGAGTGTGGCAACTAGGGGCTTTTCACAGTAACTTCATTGCAGTGTTAATGTAAGCCTACTTGTGACAATAATAAAGATTATTATTATTATTGATGGTTTCGTCTCTTGCTTTCCTGAAAGCAGTAGCTTACGCTGGAGCGTTGTTGCAGGCACTGCTTGCTGAGATAGAGAACCTAGTGGGGTGATGCAGCGACAACAATCTCTCCCTCAATGCCAGCAAAACTAAAGAGCTGGTCATTGACTTCAGGAAGCAAAGTACTGTACACACCCCTGTCAGCATCAACGAGGCAGAGGTGGACATGGTTAGCAGTTTCAAATTCCTAGGGGTGCACATCTCCAAAAATCTGTCCTGGTCCACCCACGTCGACGCTACCACCAAGAAAGCACAACAGCGCCTATACTTCCTCAGGAAACTAAAGAAATTCGGCATGTCCACATTGACTCTTACTAACTTTTACAGATGCACCGTAGAAAGCATCCTATCAGGCTGCATCTCAGCCTGGTATGGCAACTGCTCGGCCCAGGACCGCAAGAAACTTCAGAGAGTCGTGAACACTGCCCAGTCCATCACACGAACCTGCCTCCCATCCATTGACTCCATCTACACCTCCCGCTGCCTGGGGAAAGCGGGCAGTATAATCAAAGATCCCTCCCACCCGGCTTACTCACTCTTCCAACTTCTTCCATCGGGCAGGAGATACAGAAGTCTGAAAACACGCACGAACAGACTCAAAAACAGCTTCTTCCCCACTGTCACCAGACTCATAAATGACCCTCTTATGGACTGATTTCATTAACACTACGCCCTGTATGCTTCATCCGATGCCAGTGCTTATGTAATTACATTGTATATGTTGTGTTGCCCTATTATGTATTTTCTTTTATTCCCTTTTCTTCTCATGTACTTAATGATCTGTTGAGCTGCTCGCAGAAAAATACTTTTCACTGTACCTCGGTACACGTGACAATAAACAAATCCAATCCAATCCAATCCAATCCATTCCTTGAACTTGTACGAATCAGCTACAACACATCAGTATGAACAACACAGGCAAGGCAATTATAAAGGTGCTACGAACATAAAAACTTTTTCTTGAAAAAGAGAATATCAATGCTGGCAGTCTTACCCATGGGGGGAACCTGGCTTTTACTCTGTAATTAACCAAGGTACCACACGTGGGGAAACCACTAGTCCATCACTCCGTACCAGTGTGACAAAACGTGACCAAGAGTACCCCTTGACGGAGGATTAGCTTTGGGAATGTGCCTCTCGACAATACACTAATGAAAAACACTAATGTGAATTGTGTTAATATTTTTTGCTTAAGGAATGAAGAAATGTAATATAATGCTTCAGATTATACGGATCCACACCATACTGAAACGCCTCAAAGCACATTGCGCGATAAATTAACTTTAAAGTACAATAACAGGGAAAATAAAAAAGAATTTGCATTTATGTGTGGTTTTAGCTTATCTTCCAGAAACATTTTGATCTGCTTTTCATATGACGAGTTGCTTTGGAGTGTGTTATGTAGGCAAATACACCGGCTATTTCACTCAGCTTTTAATCTCACACACAGAATTAAACAAATGAGCAGTTGACATGTTTTTGGCTGATTGAGGGAGGAATATTGGCCAATAAGTTGGGAGAAATTCCTGCTCAAACTTTGCTGCGGTCTTTAAGTAAACCTGAACCAATGGAACAGGCTGATACTTTAACATTGCATCCAGTAGCCAGTGACCTGAGCTTTACACACCCCTGCTGGTGGGTTTGTGGGAGGGAGATCGGGAGGCTGGTACGAGGTGGAACCCAGGCTGCAGTGTGAGGCAAGGAAGAGATTGCAAGGGTTCTGATACTAATTTACAAATCCTGTCTGGCCACAGGATAGGTGCTGGTGGTGGGGATAATTCAGGTCAGTGAGCCCATCATCAGTGGTAGGGAAATTATTGGAAAAGCCTCTGAGGGACAGAATTAATCTCCTCTTGGGGAGGCAAGGGTTAATCCACATGGCTTTGTTAGGGGGAGATCATGGGCGGGATTCTCCAATACTGGGGCTCTGTCCCCACGCCCGCGAGAAAACGGGTGCGAATCACTCCAGACTTTTTTTTACAAAGTCCGGGGTGATTCTTCATTTTTAAGGGGGCTGATAGGGCCCCGGAGTGCTCCATGCAGCTCCGGCGATACAGGGCCCAGCACTTCCGGCTGCAGGTCCGCGCACGGCGCCGGCCCCGCGTGACATTGCGGACCCACACAGCGGGCCGGCGCCGAGGAATTAGGCCCCCCCCCAGATCGCGCCCGCCCGCCGATCGGTGGCCCCCAATCGCGGGTCTAGCCGTCGTGGAGGCCCCCCCCGGTGACGGATCCCCCCGCCCCACCCCTCACCAGGATGGCCACTGCAGCTGCGGCGTCGGGTTCCCACCGGGTGGAACTATACGTGAACCACGCCGGCGGGAACTCGGCCGGTCGTCCGAGGAGAATCGCCACGGGGGCCTCTTTCAACCGTGCCCGACCAGCGCGTGCAACTGGCGGCAATTCTCCAATCACCAGAGAATCGCGGGAAGGCGTCGCGGGTCTGACACCCCATTCTCTGCCCCCCTGCCCGGCGTGATTGCGGCACGGAGGTTCCGAGAATCCCGGCCCACGTCTAACAAATCTGATTGAATTTTCTTTTATAAATTTAGAGTACCCAATTCATTTTTTCCAATTAAGGGGCAATTTAGTGTGGCCAATCCACCTACCCTGCACATCTTTGTGTTGTGGGGCAAAACCGCACAAACTCCTCACGGACAGTGACCCGGGGTGATGATCGAACCTGTGACCTCGGCGCCGTGAGGCTGCAGCAGTGCTACCCACTGGGCCACCGTGCTGGTCGATTGAGATTTTTGAGAAGGTGACTAGGTGTGTAGATGAGGGTGGTGCAGTTGATGTAGTCTACATGGTTTTCAGTAAAGCTTTGGACAAGGGCCCGCACGGGAGAATGATTACGGAGGTAAGAGCCCTTGGGATCCAGGATAATTGGGCAAATTGGATCCAAAATTGGTTTTGTGGTAGGAAGCAGGGGTTGATGGTTCAAGGTTGTTTTTTTGACTGGAAGCCTGTTTCCAGTGGTGTTCCGCAGGGATTGGTGCTGGATTCCTTGCTGTCTGTGGAACAAAGAGCAAAGAACAAACAACAGAGGGAAGTACAGCACAGGAACAGGCCCTTCGGCCCTCCAAGCCTGTGCCGACCATGCTGCCCTAACTAAAAACAGAACCTTCTGCCCTTACTCGGTCCGTATCCCTCTATTTCCTCCCTATTCATGGACCCACCCAGATGCCTCCTAAATGTTGCTAATGTGCCTGCTTCCACCACATCCTCTGCCAGCGCATTCCAGGCACCCACCACTCTCTGTGTGAAAAAATTACCCCGCACATCTCCCTTAAACTTTTCCCCTCTCATCTTGAACCTGTGCCCCCTGTAATTGACACTTCCACCCATGGAAAAAGCCTCTGACTATCCACCCTATATATGCCTCTTATAATTTTGTCGTCCTCTATCAGATCTCCCCTCAGCCTCCGTCTTTCCAGTGAAAACTGATGTGTTGGGTGTTCTGGAACACATACAGGTCACCAACACTTGAAATAGTGCAACACTATTTTATTGAATCATTAACTGTTTAAACTTACTTAGACTATGGGTTAATACGATACTAGCTTTAACTAAAGACCTTTGCCTTGTCCTAACCAGTCGATGCACTCAGCACATGGTGAATGTCTGTGTTGCAGGCTGTGAGCTCTGTCCTCCTAGCTAGCTGCAACTCGAATGAGCGGGAACTCTGATGCCCCCTGTCTTTATAGTGCATGTGCTCTCACTGGTGATTGGCTGCGGTGTTGTGTGTGTTGATTGGTCCCACTGTGTGTCCATCAGTGTGTGTCTGCACCATGATATACTGGTGTATATTATGACATCCCCCCTTTTATAAAAATGTACCTGCGTGGCAATAAATAGTGTATGGTGAATGTTCCTGACTACGTGTGTGCGAAATATTTACAGGACTATGTACATAAAAACTAAGCTATTTACATGGGAAGGTGCCTGGTGCAGAAAAACAGTGTGCCACAAGAATACCGAGATAAACACTATATACAAACTACTTGAACGATTAAACGGAAGAACAGAACAAATCAGAAAGTCCATAAGTCCACAAAGTTTACAAATTAAGTCTCTGAGGTGGGCGATGAATTCTGGTTGACCGTCAGGGTGGCACACCACTCATCGTCTGGATCGATGCTGTATACCGACAGCGGCTGGTGTCTTTGCTTCGGGGACAGCCTGTTTTTCGTTACGACACCGACTCGAAAAGGCGCCTTCGGGTCCTCGGTGCCACTGCTGTGTGGGAGGTCCGCATCGGACTTGGTGACCGTGGGTTGAATTGCCCGAACATTCCTGCGAGGCTGGCTGAAGCGATGGGAGTTGGCAGGCTGAGCTGCTCGACAGCAGGCAGCATAGCGGCCAAGTCTTCCACATCGTAGACATTGTCGAGATTTTGCGGGGCATTGCCGCTTTAAATAGGCAGAGCCACAGTTGCCGCACGTCATGACATCAGCACGTTCACTGCGCCACCGCGCATGCACGGTGCGGTCGTGCGTGGTGCGCACCTGCGCATTACGTTCCTCAACGTCGCCGTCCCCTCGTTTGGTGCATACAAGCGCAGGAGTCCGCGAAATGGCCACCCTCATCCAGGCTGAGGCCCTGGAGGTGCTCGATCACTTGGACCCGTTCC
Source organism: Scyliorhinus torazame (assembly GCF_047496885.1). Classification (NCBI taxonomy): domain Eukaryota; kingdom Metazoa; phylum Chordata; class Chondrichthyes; order Carcharhiniformes; family Scyliorhinidae; genus Scyliorhinus; species Scyliorhinus torazame. The sequence continues at coordinate 7,774,427 of NC_092724.1, forward strand.
GCCTCGTGGGGACCTTGCCGCACCGTTTCAGCCGCTTGTATATGGGAATACCGTCTCGTGGCGTTTTCATGTAAGACACAGGTCTCGATGGCGGTCGCTAGGGTGAGTTGCTTTACTTTGAGGAGCTGCTGAGGTAGGGGGTCCGACTGAACACCGAAAACGATCTGGTCGCGTATCATGGAGTCGGAGGTGGGCAGCTGCAAGATTGCGCAAGGATGCGGAGGTGCGTAAGAAAGGATTGGAAAGGTTCATCCTTACCCTGCAAACGCTGCTGGAACACGTAGCGTTCAAAACTTTCATTCACCTCTACGCTGCAGTGAGTGTCAAACTTGAGGAGGACCGTCTTGAACTTCGTCTTGTCTTCATCATCTGCAAAGGTGAGAGAGTTGAAAATGTGGATGGCATGGTCCCCGGCCGTGGAGAGGAGAAGAGCAATCTTTCTGGTGTCCGAGGCGCCCTCCCTGTCCGTCGCTTCGAGGAAGAGCTGGAAGCGCTGTTTGAAAATCTTCCAGTTGGCCCCGAGGTTGCCGGCGATGCGGAGCGGCAGTGGCGGGCTGATGTTGTCCATGCTGCAGGATGACGGAATGCTGGCGGAAGGCAGATCACTTGCAGGTAGGGCTAAGAAATGCTAGTATCCCACCACACCTGGTATCATGATGTGTTGGGTGTTCTGGATCACATACAGGTGACCAACACTTGAGATAATGCAACACTATTTTATTGAATCATTAACTGTTTAAACTTACTTAGACTGTGGGTTAATACGATACTAGCTTTAACTAAAGACCTTTGCCTTGTCCTAACCAGTCAATGCACTCAGCACATGGTGAATATCTGTGTTACAGGCTGTGAGCTCTGTCCTCCTAGCTAGCTGCAACTCGAATGAGCAGGAACTCTGATGCCCCCTGTCTTTATAGTGCGTGTGCTCTCACTGGTGATTGGCTGCGGTGTTATGTGTGTTGATTGGTCCCACTGTGTGTCCATCAGTGTGTGTCTGCACCATGATATACTGGTGTATATTATGACAAAAACAATCCTAGTTTATTCAACCTTTCCTCATAGTCAACACCCTCGAGACCAGGCAACATCCTGGTGAACCTTCTTTGCACTCTCTCCAAAGCTTCCATGTCCTTCTGATAATGTGGTGGCCAGAACTGCACGCAATACTCCAAATGTGGCGTAACCAAGGTTTTATATAGCTGCAACATGATTTCCCAACTCCTGTACTCAATGCCCCAGCTGATGAAGGCAAACATGCCATTTGCCTTCTTAATCACCTTGGCCACCTATGTTGCCACTTTTATGGAACTGCGAACCTGCACGTCCAGATCCCTCTGTATGTTTTCTTTAAATAAATTTAGAGTACCCAATTCATTTTTTTCCAAGTAAGGGGCAATTTAACATGGCTAATCCACCTAGCCTCTCTATGATAATACTATGATAATTCTAGCCTGCACATCTTTGGGTTGTGGGGGCGAAACCTATGCAAACACGGGGAGAATGTGCAAACTCCACACGGACAGTGACCCGGGACCGGGATCAAACCCGGGTCCTCAGCACCGTGGGGTAGCAGTGCCAACCACTGCACCGCCGCCCTGCCCTCGATTTGCTTGAAAGCTGCTCTCACAGACCTACCCTAAAATAACTCCAAATATTCATTCTGTTTTCTATTCAAACATTTCCCCTTATATACTTCCCACAAGTGTTTAAAATCTGTCTGTCTCTCTCTCTCTCTCCCCCCCCCCCCCACCCCCTCTCTCTCTCTGCTGGTCACTGGAGGGGTGGTGGGTCATGCGTAGCCCCTGGGCCATGTGTATACCACTGATCTGCCCTCTCAACTGGGATTCAATTGACATGATTCTGAATTGCTTCCAATTGTGTGTCTGAACAAAGAATGCCTTACCTTTCCCACGCTGCTCTTTCACCAGGTCTGAGATGGTTAACCTGAAAATATGTTCTTACCCTTTGGCTTTCTTAACACATGTAATTTAACAAATTCCTTATAATTGAGGGTTGTGCTAAGCTGTTATAACTGTCCTAATGGCAGCTACATTTCTGCCATAGCAGGACCCTCAATAAGAGCGCTTGTTCCACTATATTGAGTAGTAGACAAAATTCTTAAAGGACAGTATTATTGTCTTGTGAATTGGATTCACGAAAGGATCATTTGGCTGTAGATTGGCAACCAATGTTTTGTGGTATAATATCCCAGATGTTATAATCATAATTGCACAGATTTGGAAAGTATTTTAAATTATAATTCAACAATGTTGCTCCTCTGTGTTTGAAATTACTACATACGTGTCATTACTACAGCTGTGGTTTACTGCCTCATGTAAAGTCATCACACCCAGAACAAGGTACTTATTTAGGAACATTTTTTAAAAATGATTTTTGTCTGTTCGTTCTCTGCCCTCATCGCTCTGAAAAAACAACAAGCGTGGTGCCGGCCATATTGAATCCATTCTCCATTCTGGGCGAAAGAAAGAAATAAAGGCTTTAATCTGTGTAGAACCTTTCACTCCGCTAGGCATCTCAAAGCTTTTTGCAACCAATGTGTACGAGCAGCACGGTGGTTAGCACTGCTGCCTCACAGGGCCGGGGACCCAGGTTCAATTCCACCTTGGGTGCCTATGCGGAGTTTGCACTTTCTCCCCGTGGCTGCGTGGGTTTCCTCCAGGTGCTCCGGTTTCATCCCACTGTCCAAAGGTGTGCAGGTTAGGTGGATTGGCTAAGCTAAATTGTCCCTTAGTGGAGGTTAGGTTAAGGGGTTATGGTGATAGGATGGGGAAGTAGTGCCTCAATAGGGTGCTCTTTCAGAGGGTCAGTGCAGACTCGTTGCGCTGAATGGCCTCATTCTGCACTGTAGGGATTCTATGATTCTATGATACTTTGGAAGTGTAGTGCCATGGAAGTGTAGTGCCATGGGAGTGTCCCTATAAGAAATGTTTTTGTCTTATCACATGGCTTCAGTGATGTCATTGTGTGGGTGGAGCTGGGCTGTGGCTCTGTGAGTTTTACTTTCGCTTTGAGTTTGGACTGGTTTTAACTGCACAGGTTGAAAGAAGTGTCTCTCTATCTTCACTTTAAAAGCTGTTTCCAGACTCCTTGGTAACTTAAAAGAGATAATTGCTCTCTGGAAGGAATTCAAATCTGCTGTTTGAAAAGGGGAACAGAGTATCAATAACAAGTCTTATACCAGCAAGAGTGCCATGTGCTGAGCCACGCCTTTGAAAAGGGGTTTCTGGTTTCACTTGGATTTTGTTATTGAATTGGAACAGTTAAGGGGGAATTCATTAAGGGTTATACATAGATTACTGTAGCACTGGGGGGGTCTTTATGTTTGTAGTTGATAAAAAATTCTTGCTTTGTGTGTTTATACGAATATTATCTAAATTCTGAGAATAAAGCTTGTTTTTTGATTAAAAGCACCATAAAACCCTGGCCCATAACAGTAGTCACTGCTGTGATGTAGGGAACACAGCAGTCAAGGTGCATACAGAAAACTACCACACATAACAATGTGATAATAATCAGTGAGTCCATTTTCGTGAAGTAGATTAAACTGTAAATTTGCCGATACGCTGGGGATAACTTCCTGACTCTTTGAAATAGCGCGAGGCGATCTTTAACATTCAGCCAAGCAAGTAAGTGGGGCCATGCTTAAGCATCTCGTCCGAGAGGAATGTTAGTGTCAGACCTTGTCCGAGGTTTTCCAGCCCCGCCGTGCTGTCCATCAACGTTTGGCGGGACCGGAAGATCCTGGTTGTGCCTGGGCTGGAAATCCAGCATCTTTCAGTCTCAGAGGTAGCTGTGCAGCCAACTGAGCAATGGCTGGCACATGGGTGACAATCATAGAATTCAAAGTGCAGAAGAAGGCCATTCGGCCCATCGAGTCTGCACCGGCTCCTTGGAAAGAGCACCGCACTCAAGCACACACCTCCTCCACCCCATCCTCTTTCCCAGTAACCCCAATTAACCTTTTTGGACACTCAGGGCAATTTAACATGGCCAATCCACCTAACCCGCACATCTTTGGATTGTGGGAGGAAACCGGAGCACCCGGAGGAAACCCACGCAGACACGGGGAGAACGTGCAGACTCCACACAGAGAGTGACCCACACCGGGAATTGAACCTGGGACCCTGGAGCTGTGAAGCAACTGTGCTAACCACTACGCTACCGTGCTTCCCAAGAGTGAGTGTCTGCCGGTGATTCAATCATGAAGTGCATCACAGTCGAGTTCACTCTTGCTCTTATGTCATGACCACAAATGAACATTTTCCAACAGGAAGTCTGGACTGCAGAGAGGAGGGCGAGCGCATTGGAAGAGTTCACGTGTAAAAAGTGTGACTGCGATTTGATTCTTCCCTTCTTTTTAAGGTTTTGCACTAACTACAACAACTTGCATTTATTGTGCTGTTAACCCAACAAAGTAGCCCGGGTTTTTTCCACAAGAGATGAGGACCGGACATTGGGCAATACTGTGAGGAGAAAGGTTAGGTTTGGAAAGATGGTCAAAGAAGACTTTGAAGAAGAGCAGAGCAAAATAGACATGGTGACCCCCTTCTACCTAGCCTGGAGTCAGTGAAGTCAGCTGCATCACCCTTGCCCAGGTCATAATCAGGTCACTCAATAGAAACGAAGCAGTGAAATTCAGAACCTGTTTTTAGCTGTAGTAAATGAGGAAATTTAAGCGCAGCAAATCTCTCATCAGCCAATCCCAACCATCCCCTCAATGTTCTCACATTGACATTGGCTCCTTGCATTTACCCTGTCCTGGTAGGGCCCTAGTACCTTGACTAGGTGGCCATCTGTCCAACTAGCTATGCACCATGGAAAACAACCTTGTTCGCATCCATCTTTCAGAGGAGGTCATTGTACTGAGGTCAGGAGCGGGAATCCTAGGCCAGGAATTTCCTCCGAGCTGCTCCTGCTACCCTGCCTTTTCGTGCTGGAATCCCCAGTTGTGGGATTTCTGTCTCGCTTCTGCCGAAGTTACAGCAGGAAGAGTTCGGAAGAGATTCCTGCCCCCGGTCAGTCTTCCTCTCCCGTATTAAATATCACCATATCAACAACTGTCAAGATTTCTGACAAAATAATGCCAAAAACATTCCAGAATCCATTGCAAATACAAGGAAGTTTGGTCAACGGCTGGAGTAAGAAAGATCCATATCACAGGTGGAATCTTTTTGTTCGGAATTTCTCAATTTTCAGTCTTGAGCAAATTGAGGTTAAGTGCGAATACTCCAAAAAGTCCCCCTTCCAGCTGTGCCCTTTGCTGAAGCACCAACTCGCACTGTCACCAATGAGCAATTAGTCATTATCACTATCTCACCCAGGGAGATTGTGAGTCAGGCAATATAGGAGGGCTATTTGTCCATGAAGGGAATCACAGCAAGGGATTGGCAGCTAAACGTTCCAGGATTTAGATGTTTCAGGCGGGATAGAGGGGGATGTAAAAGGGGAGGCGGAGTTGCGCTACTTGTTCGGGAGAATATCACAGCTATACTGCGAGAGGACACCTCAGAGGGCAGTGAGGCTATATGGGTAGAGATCAGGAATAAGAAGGGTGCAGTCACAATGTTGGGGGTATACTACAGGCCTCCCAACAGCCAGCGGGAGATAGAGGAGCAGATAGGTAGACAGATTTTGGAAAAGAGTAAAAACAACAGGGTTGTGGTGATGGGAGACTTCAACTTCCCCAATATTGACTGGGACTCACTTAGTGCCAGGGGCTTAGACGGGGCGGAGTTTGTAAGGAGCATCCAGGAGGGCTTCTTAAAACAATATGTAAACAGTCCAACTAGGGAAGGGGCAGTACTGGACCTGGTATTGGGGAATGAGCCCGGCCAGGTGGTAGATGTTTCAGTAGGGGAGCATTTCGGTAACAGTGACCACAATTCAGTAAGTTTTAAAGTACTGGTGGACAAGGATAAGAGTGGTCCGAGGATGAATGTGCTAAATTGGGGGAAGGCTAATTATAACAATATTAGGCGGGAACTGAAGAACATAGATTGGGGGCGGATGTTTGAGGGCAAATCAAAATCTGACATGTGGGAGGCTTTCAAGTGTCAGTTGAAAGGAATACAGGACAGGCATGTTCCTGTGAGGAAGAAAGATAAATACGGCAATTTTCGGGAACCTTGGATGACGAGTGATATTGTAGGCCTCGTCAAAAAGAAAAAGGAGGCATTTGTCAGGGCTAAAAGGCTGGGAACAGACGAAGCCTGTGTGGCATATAAGGAAAGTAGGAAGGAACTTAAGCAAGGAGTCAGGAGGGCTAGAAGGGGTCATGAAAAGTCATTGGCAAATAGGGTTAAGGAAAATCCCAAGGCTTTTTACACGTACATAAAAAGCAAGAGGGTAGCCAGGGAAAGGGTTGGCCCACTGAAGGATAGGCAAGGGAATCTATGTGTGGAGCCAGAGGAAATGGGCGAGGTACTAAATGAATACTTTGCATCAGTATTCACCAAAGAGAAGGAATTGGTAGATGTTGAGTCTGGAGAAGGGTGTGTAGATAGCCTGGGTCACATTGTCATCCAAAAAGACGAGGTGTTGGGTGTCTTAAAAAATATTAAGGTAGATAAGTCCCCAGGGCCTGATGGGATCTACCCCAGAATACTGAAGGAGGCTGGAGAGGAAATTGCTGAGGCCTTGACAGAAATCTTTGGATCCTCGCTGTCTTCAGGGGATGTCCCGGAGGACTGGAGAATAGCCAATGTTGTTCCTCTGTTTAAGAAGGGTAGCAAGGATAATCCCGGGAACTACAGGCCGGTGAGCCTTACTTCAGTGGTAGGGAAATTACTGGAGAGAATTCTTCGAGACAGGATCTACTCCCATTTGGAAGCAAATGGACGTATTAGTGAGAGGCAGCACGGTTTTGTGAAGGGGAGGTCGTGTCTCACTAACTTGATAGAGTTTTTCGAGGAGGTCACTAAGATGATTGATGCAGGTAGGGCAGTAGATGTTGTCTATATGGACTTCAGTAAGGCCTTTGACAAGGTCCCTCATGGTAGACTAGTACAAAAGGTGAAGTCACACGGGATCAGGGGTGAACTGGCAAGGTGGATACAGAACTGGCTAGGCCATAGAAGGCAGAGGGTAGCAATGGAGGGATGCTTTTCTAATTGGAGGGCTGTGACCAGTGGTGTTCCACAGGGATCAGTGCTGGGACCTTTGCTCTTTGTAGTATATATAAATGATTTGGAGGAAAATGTAACTGGTCTGATTAGTAAGTTTGCAGACGACACAAAGGTTGGTGGAATTGCGGATAGCGATGAGGACTGTCTGAGGATACAGCAGGATTTAGATTGTCTGGAGACTTGGGCGGAGAGATGGCAGATGGAGTTTAATCCGGACAAATGTGAGGTAATGCATTTTGGAAGGGCTAATGCAGGTAGGGAATATACAGTGAATGGTAGAACCCTCAAGAGTATTGAAAGTCAAAGAGATCTAGGAGTACAGGTCTACAGGTCATTGAAAGGGGCAACACAGGTGGAGAAGGTAGTCAAGAAGGCATACGGCATGCTTGCCTTCATTGGCCGGGGCATTGAGTATAAGAATTGGCAAGTCATGTTGCAGCTGTATAGAACCTTAGTTAGGCCACACTTGGAGTATAGTGTTCAATTCTGGTCGCCACACTACCAGAAGGATGTGGAGGCTTTAGAGAGGGTGCAGAAGAGATTTACCAGAATGTTGCCTGGTATGGAGGGCATAAGCTATGAGGAGCGATTGAATAAACTCGGTTTGTTCTCACTGGAACGAAGGAGGTTGAGGGGCGACCTGATAGAGGTATACAAAATTATGAGGGGCATAGACAGAGTGGATAGTCAGAGGCTTTTCCCCAGGGTAGAGGGGTCAATTACTAGGGGGCATAGGTTTAAGGTGAGAGGGGCAAGGTTTAGAGTAGATGTACGAGGCAAGTTTTTTACGCAGAGGGTAGTGGGTACCTGGAACTCGCTGCCGGAGGAGGTGGTGGAAGCAGGGACGATAGGGACATTTAAGGGGCATCTTGACAAATATATGAATAGGATGGGAATAGAAGGATACGGACCCAGGAAGTGTAGAAGATTGTAGTTTAGTCGGGCAGTATGGTCGGCACGGGCTTGGAGGGCCGAAGGGCCTGTTCCTGTGCTGTACATTTCTTTGTTCTTTGTTCTTTGTTCACTGCTTAACATAATCCTGTTATCACCAAATTGTTCTGGTCAGGTAAGGGATATAATAATAATAATAATAATTGTCACAAGTAGGCTTCAATGAAGTTACTGAGAAAAGCCCCTAGTCGCCACATTCCGGCGCCTGTTCGGGGAGGCCGGTATGGGAATTGAACCGTGCTGCTGGCCTGGTTCTGCATTACAAGCCAGCTGCTCAGCCCACTGTGCTAAACCAGGATATGGTGCTAAGGCGGTAACTGGAGTTGCAATACAAATTAGCAAAGGTCTCACTGAAGGAAGGGGCGCTACAGGGGCTGAATGGTCTGCATCTGTCTCGACGCACATGCTTCGCTGCAAGGGTTATTGAACAGTGATTTGAAAAGGGAGTCCCGGCCGACATGTTTTTTTCTTTAATCTGGGAGTACTGAGGCCAATTGCAGCACATGGGCTGCTGCCCTGAATGCATTTTTGTTTTTAATATTTTTATGCGGGTTTTTCATATTTCTTTGCAAACCTTACAAGGCCGCCTCTGGCCAAAACCTGTATTTACAATAGTTTACAAACCATGTGGTTAAGGCAGTAATTTGCCTACAACCTGTCTCTTGCAGTTATCTTCACTTCTACCTGACCCAGGTTCATCTTTGGGTGCATTTGTCCCCCTTCCCCCAGCGCCCCCTCCTTCCCCTTAAAGTTTCCCATGGCAGGTTGATGGAAAAAGTGAAGTCGTATGGGGCTCAGGGTGTACTAGCTAGATGGATAAAGAACTGGCTGGGCAACAGGAGACAGAGAGTAGTAGTGGAAGAGAGTGTCTCAAAATGGAGAAAGGTGACTAGTGGTGTTCCACAGGGATCCGTGCTCGGACCACTGTTGTTTGTGAGATACATAAATGATCTGGACGAAGGTGTAGGTGGTCTGATTAGCAAGTTTGCAGGTGATACTAAGATTGGTGGAGTTGCAGATAGCGAGGAGGACTGTCAGAGAATGCAGCAAAATATAGATAGATTGGAGAGTTGGGCAGAGAAATGGCAGATGGAGTTCAATCCAGGCAAATGCGAGGTGATGCATTTTGGAAGATCTAATTCAAGAGCAGACTATACGGTCAATGGAAGAGTCCTGGGGAAAATTGATGTACAGAGAGATCTGGGAGTTCAGGTCCATTGTACCCTGAAGGTGGCAATGCAGGTCGATAGAGTGGTCAAGAAGGCATACAGCATGCTTGCCTTCATCGGACGGGGTACTGAGTACAAGAGTTGGCAGGTCATGATACAGTTGTATAGGACTCTGGTTAGGCCACATTTGGAAAACTGCGTGCAGTTCTGGTCGCCACATTACCAGAAGGATGTGGATGCTTTAGAGAGGGTGCAGAGGAGGGTTCACCAGGATGTTGCCTGGTATGGAGGGTGCTAGCTATGAAGAAAGGTTGAGTAGATTAGGATTGTTTTCGTTGGAAAGACGGAGGTTGAGGGGGGACCTGATTGAGGTCTACAAAATTATGAGAGGTATGGACAGGGTGGATAGCAACAAGCTTTTTCCAAGAGTGGGGGTGTCAATTGCAAGGGGTCACGATTTCAAGGTGAGAGGGGGAAAGTTTAAAGGAGATATGCGTGGAAAGTTTTTTACGCAGAGGGTGGTGGGTGCCTGGAACGCTTTACCAGCGGAGGTGGTAGAGGCGGGCACGATAGCATCATTTAAAATGCATCTAGACAGATATATGAATGGGCGGGGAACAGAGGGAAGTAGATCCTTGGAAAATAGAAGACAGGTTTAGATAAAGGATCTGGATCGGCGCAGGCTGGGAGGGCCGAAGGGCCTGTTCCTGTGCTGTAATTTTCGTTGTTCTTTGTTCTTTCTTTCTCATCCTTATTCCGTGCCTTGCCCCATGTCCCCCGCCGCCCCTCCCTATTGGTTGCTGGCTACGAACAGGTCTTGAAACAAGTTAATGAACGGCTTCCATGTCCTCTGAAAGCCCTCGTTCGACCCACGGATGGCAAACTTTATCTTCTCCAGCCTGAGAAATTCTGCCAGGTTGGACAGCCAGCCTGCAGCCTTGGGAGACGCTGCCAATCGTCAGCCGAGCAGGAGTCTCCGGCGGGCGGTCAGGGAGGCAAAGCCTAGAGCATCAGCCCACTCCCCATGAAGAGCTCTGGCTGCTCTGATGCCCCGAAGACGGTCACTGGTGGGCACGGCTTCACCCTCACTCCCACAACCCTGGACATGGCCTCAAAGGAGGACATCCAGTACCCGACAAGGCTGGGGCAAGGCTACAACACGTGGGTGTGGTTGGTTGGGCCTCCCTGACACCGTTCACATTTTTCCTCCGCCTCCGAGAAGAACTCGCTCATGCTTGTTCTAGTTATTTGCGCCCTGTGTACCACCTTTAGTTGCGTTAGGCTCAGCCCTGTGCAGCTGGAGGTGAAGTTTGCCCTGTGCAGTGCTTCGTTCCAGAGCCCTCCCTCTATCTCCTTGCTGGGTTTTTCCTCCCACTTTTTCTTTGTCTCATACAGGGGTGAGCATCCATACATGTCCGCCCAGTTCCCCTCCCCTAGCTCGCCCACGTACAGTAGTCTTTCTGGCTGTGGCTGTCCGGGAATCTCCTGGTATGCCATTGTTTCCTTGTGGAGGAAGTTTTTGACCTTTATGTACTTTAGGTTGTTGCCTCTCGGGAGCTGAAACGTCTCCGTGTGTTCCTCCAGGGTCGCTACTCGACCGCCCGTGTACATGTCCCTCACCGTCAGTGTCCCCTCGTCCTGTCTCCACCTTTTGAAGGAGATGCCCCACTACTGCGGGAGTGGACCTGTGATTATTGCAGGTGGGGACCATGGCGGACATTTTGATTTGTCCGAAGCGCTGTCTCATTTGATTCCACATTCGGCATTTGACTGCAACCACCAGGCTATTCAAGTTTCTGGCTGGGGTGGGGGGGTTGCGGCTAGCAGTCTGCTCCCGGTGGGGGGGGGGCGGTGGTAGCAGTCTGCTCCCGATGGGGGGAGGGGTGCGGCCAGCAGTCTGCCCCCGGTTCCTTGACCCATCCCCGTACTCTTTCTGAAGAGGCTGCCCAGTGGCAGAACTGGAGGTTTGGGAGGGGCCGACCTCCCACATTTCTCCTCCCTTTGTTGAACCTCCTTCCTAATCCTCGGGCTCTTCACTCCCCAAACAAACGCCATGATTCGCTGATCGACTGTGTTGAACAAGGCGTTGGGGATGTAGATCAGTGGGGATCGGAACAGGAAGAGGAACCTGGGCAGCACGTTCACCTTGATCGTCTGCACTCTTCCCTCAAGGGAGAGTGAGAGTGCGCCTCGCCTCTGCAGGTCCTTTTTACTTCCTCCACCAGACTTGTCAGGTTCCACATTGTGGATCCGTGTCCAGTCGTGAGCTATCTGGATCCCAAGATAGTGGAATTTGGTTTGGTTTGGGCCAGTTTGAAGGTGGTCCCCCCAAGCTCTGTTCCTCCCCCCACTTCATAGGGAAGATTTTGCTCTTACTCAGGTTACTTTGCAGCACGGTAGCGCAGTGGGTTAGCCCTGCTGCCTCACGGCGCTGTGGTCCCAGGTTCGATCCCAGCTCTGGGTCACTGTCTGTGTGGAGTTTGCACATTCTCCCCGTGTTTGCGTGGGTTTCGCCCCCACAACCCAAAGACGTGCAGGGTAGGTGGATTGGCCACGCTAAATCGCCCCTTAATTGGAAAAAATTAATTGGGTATTCTAAAATTTAAAAAGAAAAAAGTTTGGCGCAGTGGTTAGCACTGCTGCCTACGGACCTGAGGACCCATGTTCGATCCCGGCCCCGGGTCGCTGTCTGTGTAGAGTATGCACATTGTCCCTGTATCTGCGTGGGTTCCACCCTCCTGTTATGGGCCAGGGTTTAGAGAACCCTAAAGTGTATCATGGAGTCACCTGACCCACAACTTTTAATAGATTGTGGTATGAGGAGCACACGGCCCACTCGACAGGTGTGGTACAGCAGAAATGGAAAAGTATTTTTTAAAGCAAAACAATGTTTATTCCATGAACTCAAGTTAACCTTTATAAAACATACAGTGAACATCTTAGCAACCATTAATTCAAATACAACCCCCAAAGACTACAGCACTAAGTAATTCTTTAAGCTTTCCTTTTAACATCCATACGGCTTAAAAATAAAACCTTTAACAGAAGCACATCAGGTTAAAGTCACGACTGAAAACATTTATAATTCTGAATTCACCAAATGATCAAGAGATAGTCTCTTGATGGCAGAGAGAACAGCAGTACATCTGCTTGGTCTGGCTTCAGCTCCAACACCGAAAACAAAACTAAAAAACACACCCTGCAGCAAACAGCCTAAAATGAAAGTAAAAAGCTGACATACAGCCCAGCTCCAACCACACTCTGACATCACTGCAGTAATAAATACCCATTTCTTTAAGGTACTCTCACTACAGATATTTATATACACACCCATTTATAAACACCCATTTCTTAAAGGTACTCTCACGTGACACTCCCAATTCAAAGATGTGCAGGTTAGGTGGATTGGCTACACTAAATTGCCCCTTAACTGGAAAACAAAATTGAGTACTGATGCGACCATCAATTCACTCGAAGACATGTGGCGAAGTAACCGTGGTTTTAATCACCTTAGAACTGAGCCTGCCTGTGACCGGTACAACACTGAAGGCGGCCCCGCAGGTCGGCAGCTCTTATACTTCCTGTAAAGGGGGTGGAGCCATGGGCGGAGCCCGTACATGCCCCAACATATCCCCTGTGGGTGAAGCCACACAATGGCCCATAGGTAGAGCCCACAGGGTTAATAACATAACACAGTGCACTGGTGAATTATCAGTAATTATACATTCATCACATTCACCCCCTGTTTAAAAATGAAGTCCGGCGGGGGTGACGGGCTCATAGATTCAGTCGGTCCGGTGCCCGGATCGTACGTTGCGACCACCGAAGCACTGGTGTTGCAGCTTCGGGTGGCTGTGGAAGTCGGTCCGGAGCAGGCACAGGCGTGGACTCCGGGGGCGGCTCTTCCGGAGCTTCATTCCTGTGGACCGGTGCGGCGGGTGGGAGGGAGCCCGGGAACCAGATAGGGGTGGGGGCGCTGAACATGAGAGGTTGGATGGGACATAGTGTGGGGGATGCAATAGTGGGAGTGGTGTTGGAGCCTGCGGGCGCCGGGTCCCGGAGGGAGACGGTATCTTGCCGGCCATCGGGGTGTTCGACGTACACATAGTGTGGGTTGGAGTGCAGGAGCTGGACCCTCTCTACCAAGGGGTTGGTCTTATGGCTCCGAACATGTTTTCGGAGGAGGACTGGACCCGGTGTCATCAGCCAGGGTGGAAGCGAGGCCCCTGAGGTAGCTCCCCTCGGGAAAACAAACAAACGGTCATGAGGAGTCTGATTTGTGGCCGTGCAAAGGAGGGACCTAATAGAGTGGAGGACCTCCTGCCAGTGAGAAACTGGGAGGTTCCTGGACCGCAGGGTCAGTAGGACGGTCTTCCAGACCATCACGTTCTCCACCTGCTCGTTTCCCCTGGGGTTATAACTGGTAGTCCTGCTCGAGGCGATGCCCTTACTGAGCAGGTACTGACGCAGTTCGTCGCTCATGAATGACGAGCCCCTGTCGCTGTGGACATAACTGGGGAAACCAAACAGGGTGAAGACACTATGCAGGGCTTTAATGACAGTGAGGGTGGTCATATCAGGGCAGGGGATGGCAAACGGGAAGCGGGAGAACTCATCTATCATGTTAAGGAAGTACTTGTGGCGGTTATTGGAGGGGAGGGGCTCTGTGAAATCGATACTGAGGCGTTCAAAGGGCCGGGATGCTTTTACCAGGTGGGCCTTATCCGGTCGATAGAAGTGCGGTTTACACTCCGCACAGATTTGGCAGTCTCTGGTTATAGCTCTGACCTCCTCGGTGGAGTTGGGCAGGTTACGGGCCTTGATGTAATAGGCGAGCCGGGTGACCCCGGGTGGCAGAGGTCATCGTGGATAGCCCGTAGTCGGTCATCTTGCGCGCTGGCGCATGTGCCACGGGACAGGGCATCTGGGGGCTCATTGAGCTTCCCAGGACGATATACTATATCGTAGTTATAGGTGGAGAGTTCAATTCTCCACCTCAAGATCTTATCATTCTTGATCTTGCCCCGCTGCGTATTGTCAAACATGAAGGCTACCGACCGTTGGTCGGTGACGAGGGTAAACCTCCTACCAGCAAGATAGTGCCTCCAGTGCCGTACGGCTTCCACGATGGCTTGGGCTTCTTTTTCGACCGAGAATTGAAAAAAACACTACCCGTCTGCCTGCTTGGTTGAGGGTGGCGGCGAGAGCGACCTCTGAGACGTCGCTCTCCACCTGGAAGGGGACAGACTCGTCCACCGCGCACATTGCAGCTTTGCGATGTCCGCCTTGATGCAGTTGAAGGCCTGGCGAGCCTCGTCTGCCAGTGGAAAAATGGTGGCCTTAAATAGTGGGTGGGCTTTGTCCGCATACTGGGGGACCCACTGGGCGTAATACAAGAAAAATCCAAGTCACCTCTTCAGGGCCTTGGGACAGTGAGGGAGAGGGAGTTGTAGGAGGGGGCGCATACGGTCAGGGTCGGGCCCTAGGACCCCGTTTTCCACGACGTAGCCGAGGATGGCTAGCCTAGTTGTGCGGAAAACGCATTTCTCCTTGTTGTAGGTGAGGTTGAGTTTTTGGGCGGTTTGGAGAAATCGGTGGAGGTTGGCGTCGTGGTCCTGCTGATCATGGCCGCAGATGGTGACATTGTCCAAGTACGGAAATGTGGCCCGCAGCCCGTACTGGTCCACCATTCGGTCCATCGCTCGTTGGAACACCGAAACCCCGTTCGTGACACCAAAGGGGACCCAGAGGAAATGGAAAAGGCGGCCGTCCGCCTCAAACGCCGTGCAGTGGCAGTCCTCCGGGCGGATTGGGAGCTGGTGGTATGCAGACTTCAGATCCACCGTGGAGAACACGCGGTAGTGCGCGATCTGATTTACTATGTCTGCAATCCGGGGAAGGGGGTACGCATCGAGTTGCGTAAACCGGTTAATGGTCTGGCTGTAATCAACCACCATCCGGAACTTTTCCAAGGTCTTGACGACCACCACCTGAGCTCTCCAGGGGCTATTGCTGGCCTCTATGACCCCCTCCCGCAAGAGACGCTGGACCTCGGACCGAATGAACTTCCTGTCCTGCATGCTATACCGCCTGCTTCTGGTGGCTACTGGCTTGCAATCGGCGGTGAGGTTTGTGAAGGGGGGGGGGGGGGGTCGATTTTTAGGGTCGCAAGGCTGCAAATGGTGAGCGGGGGCAGGGGCCCCCCGAACTAAGAGTTAGGCTCCTGAGGTTGCACTCGAAGTCGAGTCCCAAAGGGAGAGGAGCGCAGAGGTCTGGGAGCACATATAGTTGAATATTAGCGTACTCAGCGCCCTGTATCGCTAGGGTTGCAGTAGTGCACCCTTGGATTTGCACCGAGTGCGACCCAGAGGCGAGGGATATGGTTTGTTGCGTCGGGAATATTGGGAGCGAGCAGCGTCTTACCATGTCCGGGTGAATGAAGCCCTCTGTGCTCCCAGAGACGAAAAGGCAAGGTGTCTCGTACCCGTTAGCCCGGACGGCCATCATGGAGCTCCGGAGGTGCTTAGGTCGCGACTGGACCAGGGTGACCGCGCTGAGGTGTGGGTAGCCGGCGGCGTGATCGGAGGTGCTGGGGCGGCCCCGCGATGGCTGTCTGTGTAGGTCGTACGCGTCGAGCGGCGTAGCAGATGGCGGCCACCGTTGGTCGAGCGTGGTGGGCGGTGAGGAAGATGGCGTCCAAGATGGCGGCCTCCATGGATCGCACGTGGCCGGCCGCATGGGGAGGATGGCCAAGATGGCGACACCCATGAGTCGCACATGTTATGCGGAGGCGGAGGCGGCAGGCACGTTGCCACCTTGCGGGGTCTGCGGGCCTGTGAGTCTGTGGATCGGGTCTGTGAGTTCAAGTTATTTGACCTGGCCAGGCAGACCTTGGCAAAGTGTCCTTTTCGCCCGCAGCTGCTGCAGTTCGCATTGCGTGCCGGGCAGTGTAGTCGGGGGTATTGGGACTGGCCGCAAAAGTAGCAGGGTAGCCCCCCATGATGGGCGGGCGGCCGCGCGGCCCAGGCCTGGGGTAGTCTCGGGTCGGGGGCCCACGAGGGGGTCGCGTGATCGGCCAGGAACGCAGTAAGGCTCTGAAAAGCGGCCTCCAGAGAGGTAGCCAGTTTTACCGTGTCGTCCAGGTCCTGGGCCCCTTTTCCGAGCAGGCGCTGTCTCACATAGTTCGATCGGACCCCCGCCACGTAAACGTCTCGGACGGCGAGCTCCATGTGCTGAGTGGCTGTAACGGCCTGGTCGTTACAGTCGCGCGCGAGGGCTTTGAGGTCGCCTAGGTAATCATCTAGTGACTCCCCGGGGCGCTGGCGGCGAGTGGTGAAGACGTGTCGCGCGTATACCTCGTTCACAGGCCACACATAGAAGCGTTCGAGTAGTGCGAGGGCCTCTGTATAGGAAGCGGCTTCGTCGAGCTGGACAGAAATGCGATGGCTCATCCGTGCATGGAGGAGGCTCAGCTTCTGTTCGGCAGTGACGGAAGGCGTGGACAGCGCGGCGAGATAGGCCTTGAAGCATCGAAGCCAATGTGAAAAAATGTTTTTCGTCTCCCCGGCCTGTGGATCGAGTTCCAGTCTGTCAGGTTTGAGGGCTGAGTCCATAGTAGTATTTTAAACTGATTAAATTGATGCGACCATCAATTCACTCGAAGACACGTGGAGAAGTAAACCGTGGTTTTAATCAGCTTAGAACTGAGCCTGCCTGTGACCGGTACAACACTGAAGGCGGCCCTGCAGGTCGGCAGCTCTTATACTTCCTGTAAAGGGGGTGGAGCCATGGGTGGAGCCCGTACATGCCCCAACATATCCCCTGTGGGTGAAGCCACACAATGGCCCATAGGTAGAGCCACAGGGTTAATAACATAACACGGTGCACTGGTGAATTATCAGTAATTATACATTCACCACAAGTATTCTAAGATTTTTTTTAAAGTTTGTAACCTGAGAAGGCTCCGAACTCCTTCGGGAGTTTCATTATCCCTTCCATATTGACCAGGGAATTCGAGATGTAGAGGAGCAGGTCATTTGCATAGAGTGAGACTCTCTGCACTCTGTCTCCCCTTTGGATACCTATCCACCCCTTCGCCACTCGAAGGGCGATCACCAATGCCTCAACTGCTAGGGCAAACAACAGCAGGGACAGTGGGCATCCGGGCCTCTTGCCTTTGTGTTGCTGGAGGTGTTCAGAGATGGTGGCGTTTGTCCGTATGCTCGCCGTGGGGCCACTGCACAGTAGTTTCACCCAGGAGGTGAACCATGGCCCAAACCCAAACCGTTCTAGCCCCTCTGTGAGGTACTTCCATTCGACCCTGTCGAAGGCCTTTTCTGCATCCAGGGAGTTGATCACTTCTGGTGTTCTCTCCCTGGATGGGGTCATGATCACATTCAAAAGGCGCCTGGTGTTTGCTGTTAGCTGTTAGCTGCCTGCCTTTGACAAAGCCTGTCTGATCTTCTGTGCCCACTCTGGCATGCAGCTCTGCAGCCACTTTGCCAGGATCGTTGAAACATATACATACATAAGTGTATGTTTCAAAGGTCCTGGCAAAGGCCCTGAGTCACTGTTAAGGAGTGAAATGGGTCTGTATGGGTCCATTGGGTCGCTGTCTTTTTTGGGGATGAGCAAATTTTAGGCCTGAGCCAGCTTTGGTGGTAGGTTTCCCATTATGCAAATGTACATAATCTTTATTGTCACAAGTAGGCTTACATTAATGCTGCAATGAAGTTACTGTGAAAATCCCCTAGCCGCCACATTCCGGCACCTGTTCGGGTACACAGGGGGGGAATTCAGAATTCTCAGCTGGTACGGGAATTGAACCCGCGCTGCTGGCCTTGTTCTGCATCACAAACCAGCTGGCTAGCCCACTGAGCTAAACCAGCGAGTCTGTGAACATCGCAAGTGCGGGGCCAAATATTTTATAGAAGTCTGCGGAGAATCCGTCCGGCCCCTGCGCCTTCCCCGCCTGCATGGAGCTAATGCTCTCCATGACTTCCCTCAGTTCTAATGGTGCCTACGGGCCCCGTCTCCTATCTTCCCCCATGACCAGTCCATTGAGGAACTGCTTCATCTTCGAGTCTCCCTCCGGGGGCTCAGAGGTGTACAGTCCTCAGTAGAAGGTTGCGAAGGCTTCTGATGACCATCAATTCAGTCGAGACAGTTTGCACCAAAGAACAGTGCCTTTAATCAACTAGATGTGTGCCAACCTGTAGCTTCTCCTGCAATGAGAGCCTGTGTCAGATCGGCCGGTTATATACCTCCTCAGAGGGGCGGAGCCACAGGCAGAGCCAACAGCAGCATCAACACAACAATTCAACAGCAACAGTAACAGCAACAACAGAACATATATACAATAGTGGATGTCGATGACAATAGTAGTTATAAAACAACAGTGAGTATATACAATAGCCATACGTGGCTCACCACAGATTCGTTGATCTGTTCTGGCGCTGCAACCGGGTTGCCAATCCTGTCCCTTAACTGGGCTATTCCCCTCTCAGCTGGTGGGGCAGCTAGTGGCTGGCTTTGCCTCCATGCTCACAAAAGGTCCCCCGTGTCTGGCGGAGCTGGTGCACTGGAAAGCAGGTCAAAGTCCATTTGTAGCATTTTCCTCTCCGCCAGTGGTTCCACGATGGGGGCGCCGTGGAGTACCGCCGATCCACCTCTAGTATGGAGTCGACCAGCTGTAGCCTAGCTCCTCGCCCTGAGTGAGATTAGTCCAATCAGCAAAGAGCAGAGCAGGAATCAAATTGTGGTTTGTAATGACTCAATACTAACCAGACATGACTCCTATTTTTCTGAAACTGCATCGGGAGCATATTTGAAATCAGGCTGAACTTGGCAGCTGTGACACACATTCCACAAAGAACACAATGGGGCAGGCAAGCACAATTCAGCAGTTGTAGCAACAATAAGCTAACGGCCATGTTTCTGAAACAGTGCCTTGAATGATCCCGAGAGTCCTGAGGTGGCCCCGGTATACACTGGCACCAAGTCAGTGTTCCCAATTCAGAGACACCTTGGTAACGGCAAACCTTTATGTCTGCGCCCCTGCTTCACACACCAGCCGACTGCAGCAGTGAAAGAAATTGGTTTTGAGAGAACATCACTCTTGAGAATCTCATCTTCAATATAATGTAATAGCAGCTTTACTCTTCTGATACCTTTTTCATTAATCATTTGGTGAGCTGGTTGAAAAATGTGTTTGTTTATTAGGTTCTGTGGCTTGGATTGCTTTCCCTTTACATAAGCTTCACGTCGCCCAGGGCCTTGCAAAAAAAATCATAGGTCACATCATTTGTTGAAAGCCTCTGGCACACACACTCGAAAAAATTAGAATGCCTGTGCTGGGTATCGGAGGTAAGCCTAAATGCTTGCTGACCAAAGAAATGACTATGACTCCCAACCCAGAATTGATTTAAAGATTTCTCCATGGAGTCTGACCTATTGTACAGGCTGAGTGTTGGATTTTTCATTAGACGGTCTCCCACGCCCAGTTTAATCACTGAATATTTCTGTTCCTATGTATATGTGTGCGCTTGTCCGGATGTACAGGGGTGTGTTTGTATGCACTGATCAAGGGAACGTGTGATAATGATGGGTAGGACTAACCTAAAGGTTCACTTGGCAACTTCACTGAAACACAACTTGGCAACGTCACTAAAACTTCACTGAAACACAAAATAAAAGTTCCTTATGCAATGCAGTGCCAGAGGAGCTGACTTCGGCTGGGGGGGAGGGGGGAGGGGAGCTGACTTCGACTGGGGGGGAGGGAGGAGGGGAGCTGACTTCGACTGGGGGCGGGGGGGGGGGGGGGGGGGTCTGGGAATTGACAATTGGGGTCAGCTTCCCTGCCTAAGGGAATGGGATGGTCAGGCAACGTCTGTACCCCTGAGGGGAAAGAAAATTGTTGGGACCAAAAGGAAAATGGTGAGGGTGAGATCTGGGGGGAGGGGGTCACCTTTCACACCGACAGCATTGAGTAGGGGCGTGAAGCTCTCCCTAGTTTTCTGGGGTTGCTCCAATACTTTCCCAAGTGCCCAATTTCACATTTCAGTTCTTTTCCGTTGGTGTTCATTATAATCTTTACTGCTGTAGCACGATCAATCACTCACGAGACGAGAAGAAATGGAGTCAATCGATGGCTTTATTATGCAGACTTGTTCCCCAGCAGCACAGTTACAGAATGCGGCTGCTGGGAGAACCCAGGCTCTTATACTCTGCCTTACTGGGTGGAGCCAGTAGGCGGCTGATCCAAACGGGACCCAGCGTCTATCCACCAATAGCCTCACGGCATCACAGGGTACCGTAATACCCCTAATACATACCACCACATCTGCCACGAATAGGCTTACATTAACACTGCAATGAAGTTACTGTGAAAATCCCCCAATCACCACACTCCGACACCTGTTCAGGTACATTGAGGGAGAATACAGAATGTCCAATTCACCGAACAAGCACATCTTTCGGTCCTTGTGGGGGGAAACCGGAGCGCCCGGAGGAAACCCACGCAGACACGGGGAGAACGTGCAGACTCCGCACAGGCAGTGACCCAAGCCGGAATCGAACCCGGGTCCTTGGCGCTGTGAAGCAACAGTGCTAACCGCTGTGCTACCATGCCGCCCAAACAGTGGACCAGATACCCAAATTCTTCTTTCTGAGGGTTTTGTGAGGGCCACAAAGAATCCAGCGTGAGTTTGTAGAGCGAAACAGGAAGTAACTTTATTCACAGCAGTATGTACAAAGTGCCAGTAGTTCATCACTGGTTCCCTCGCCAGCCAGCTCTATTTATACAGCTGCAGTGCTAATGATTGCACCCCCACCCCCCCACCCCCATCATTGGGGGAGCTCATATTCCTCAAGGATCCTGGGGTAACCAGCCTTCCAGGCCCGATGGGCACCGCAGGAGTTGGATTGCTTTATCCGCATCTCTTTTCACATTATAGTATGATGTTGGTAAGTTTCCGCTGTGCTTTGTTCTTTTTTTGGGCCGTGCCTCTACCAGGAGCCTCTACCCCTTTTAATTTGTCCCTGAATTAATTTCTGTTCTTCTATTCAGTTGTTTGGACCCTAAAACAAATCATGGGGTAACCAATTGTCCCCAGCCAATAGGATCCGGGCAGGTTATAACAGAGGGTTGTTGGTCTTTGGAATGTTCTTCTCCAGAGAACAGGAGAGGCCAGGTCATCGAGTACGTTCAACACTCGGGTAGACAGAATTTCGATCTACAAGGGAGTCAACGGTTATGGGGGGGGGGGGGGGGGGGGGGGGTGGGCATCAGCAAGAAATTGGAGTTCAAACCATAAAGAGATTGGCCATTTGAATTTATCAAATTATAGAACAGGCTCGAGGGGCTGAATGACCTACTCCAGCTCCTCTTTCTTACGATCTTAAATGCAACATTTGTCCAGGATCCAAGCCAGCCTGGCTGTAGCATGAACACAGAGCAGCTGGGAGTGTGCACTAGCCTGAGCACACTGATAGGTGGGTCAACTGGATCTCACAGTTGCCCCCGATGCAGAGGGTGAACTCTTGTATATTCACAATTTGTGCCCTAACCTGTGTACATCAAAATGCAAAACCACCATTTACACATTGCTGCCATGATATCCACATTAGCATATCATGGTGCAATCACACACACACTGATGGACAGGTAGTTGGACCAACCAACACACACACAACATCGCAGCCAATCACCAGAGAGAGCACACGCACTATAAAACAGGGAACACCAACCACAGTTCCCGCTCATTCTACCAGGAGAGCTCACAGTGAGCCACTCAGACATACACCATGTGCTGAGTGCCTCACCAAGATAGTGCTAGGGCTGGGTCCACAGGTTAGCTGGTGAAGTACGGACCACAGCCAGAAGTTAATAGTTATTATTGTATAGAATAATAAAACAGAGTTGTACCATCCACAACCGTGTTGGTTTGTTTGTGTATCGGAACACCCAACATGACAATTGCTACACTGAATCATTCTGTCCTGGATGGAAATGATGGTTATTTTTACACAGGAGGTGTGCCACAGCATCCCTCGTTCACACAAATCCCACAGCCCACAGGCCTGGTCCAACAACCTGTCATTCAATCCCCTTTTCCGATACACGTAGCCAAATTCACTCACTCATAACCATGAAATCAAGGGTCTTCCATCCTTAATCTGGAGCTGGCACGGGGAGTAATGGTAAATATTGGAGTGCATGTTTAGATGTTGAGAACTGCCTCCTGCCGAGGATTTTGAAAGAGATTTTTAAGTGGCTCTGACTTTAGTTGGCTGCAGAGACAGACTGGCCACAGATTGCTGCTGGACTAGCAGGGTGTGATTCAGTAGGTGTCACTGTGGTATAATGCATATGTCAGCACTGATCAGCTTGCCAGTTTTGTATCAGACGCTGTGTAGGGTGTCAGGTAAGGGCTGTTTATTGGTGTCCAAATCCATGACATGAAATTAATGTGAAGGAGCCATTAATATTTGGCTCCCAGACCTCAATACTTAACATCCAATGGCCCGACAGCAGTATTTTTACTCGCAATGTGCAATATGGTTTAATAGCATTTCTTATACTCAACGATCTGGAGACGTTTTTCCCTCTCCTCAATAAAATGGTACTTTTTCGCCTTCTCTGTGTTTTTCTTCACTTCAGATTTTCTCCCCACCTGCCTGCAGGTCTGGGCTCCTCCCTGACTGCCTCCAATATGTTCAGATGAGCATTGGCAGGAGACTGTTGCCAGGCAATTCCTCCAACATACTTTGGTTGATCCTGCTTTCCCTTGACGACCAGACACGTGCATTATTCAACAGTAATCAGGCTGATTACCTATCCTCCGCATACCCCACGCTGTCTAGACAATCTCAGCACAGCCCAGGAGCTGAGGCCAACGCAAGTGGCTTCATCCTGGTTCGAGTGAGTGAACTCAGCACAGATAACGAAACTGTGCAGCTCATTCTCACACCGGCTGTTGCTTTGCCATTGGCGTGTTCGCAGAACCCAAGCCGGTTGATGACGTCAAACCCAATGCACAGAAGGCGGAGTTCTCCCCCCCAAAAATGACTAAGTGACATTTTGGGTACGAAGATCAGTGTGGAACTCGCCGACTGTTGCGGCACGATTCTGGTCGCACTCTTCCCGCACATAGTAGTTTTTTGAGAAGCGTGGCCTAAACACGCCAGCAAAGGGTGCCCAGATCTCAAAGTTAAGTGACAGGCCCCCTTCACTGCAACCCTCCCCACGAATATTGCAATGTCCATAGTCAAGAGGAACATCCCCAACCCTTGATCACAGTGGGCCAACATCCTCCCACCACTAAATGTTAGGGTCCCCCTCCCACACAGACATCAGGGTGACCATCCCCCTCCCCCATGCTCACCAGCATTACTCCCCCCGCCCACCCTCTATGGCATCAACCCCTTCTTACACCCCCCTCTAAGGTTCGCTGTCATCAGGCCCTCCCAATGGATCTCGCCCCTTCATTCCCAGACCCTTTGCGCCACACCCCCTTAAGGCCCGACCCCTTGGCAGTGCCAACCTGGCACCCTGGTAGTACCAGGGCACTGCCCTGCCATATCCCTAACCACCCAGGGGCTACAATGGGCTCTGAGCCCCCTCAGCATGATCAGTGACTGTTTGGCGCCCAACACTAATCCCGTTTCAGGCTTCTCCTGGGATTTTCCTGACATTGTGGGATTTGTACCGGGTGCAACGCGACCCAAGAATCGCACCCAGAGCTTTTCTTTACTGAGAGAATTGAGAGAGTTCACTGACTTTGTTCAGTCTCATAGCTCCTCTCTCTGCCCCAGTGTCCCAGCTGTACCCTATTTATACTCTTTTTAATAAAACGCAATTCAAAAAATTTAACATTAATGAGAGGGGGTTGAGTGGGGCTCTGCAAGTAACACAAAACATCAGAGGAAACCTAACTAACTAAACCAAAATATAATTTCCGATGGTGATGATGCCTCGCAGCCCCTACAGTGCTCACCGGTCAGAGAATGCCTGAAGCATGCCGATGCATTCCCTATTATATGTGCTCAAAGTACTTAATTAAAAAACACCCTTCATCTGTGTATCTTAACAGTATAATAACATATTATTCACATGGAGAAGCCCATTTTAAGACACTATGTGCCAACAATAGGTGCCACGCAAGCTGCCTCAGGAGACAAAGTACAAATATAGTTCAGAGAGCCAAGTGCTGTTCTACTGGAACTTTATTTTTGGATTGCCGCACTATGTAGCTCTTCCATAAAGGTTAAGCACAAACCAAGTTGCAACTCTAGGGTCGGACTTTTCGTAGCAATGTTTTTTCCCATTCTATTCTTCTCTTGAAGGTACTTAGTGGGTACAGATCCATGGGGTTTGGACACTCTCAGCCCTTTATCCAAGAGGTCATTCTCCATGAGCATGGCCTGGTTTGTCCAATGTCTGTTATTATAACATCACGTGACTGTTGACATCAAAAATAATGTCAATCCGGAGGGCGCTCCTGGGAGAGAAGGCGTCACAGCCGTCCCTGGTCTTCTCTTTACACAACATTGATGCATTGCAGAGCAATCCATTGTCAGTTTTTTCCTTAACTCAAGCATGATGCGGTTCATTGTTACTCTGCCACTGGCTCAAAAGCTGTGATTGGTTATTCAGCACAGCCGAAGGATCAACGATTTAGAACATAGAACAGTATAGGCCCTTCAGCCCACAATGTTGTGCCGACCATTTATCCTAATCGAAGATCAACCTAATCTACACCCCTTCAATTTACTGCTGTCCATGTGTCTAAGAGTCGCTTAAATGTCCCTAATGCCTCTGACTCCACCACCTCTGCTGGCAGTGCATTCCACACACCCCCACTCTCTGTGTAAAGAACCTACCTCTGACATCTCCCCTATACCTTCCTCCAACCACCTTAAAATTATACACCCTCGTGACAGTCATTTCCGTCCTGGGGAAAAGTTTCTGGCTATCCACTCTATCCATGCCTCTCATTATCTTGTATACCTCTATCAAGTCACCTCTCTTCCTTCTTCGCTCCAGTGAGAAAAGCCCTAGCTCCCTCAACCTTTCTTCATAAGACATGCTGTCCAGTCCAGGCAGCATCAGATTTGATTTCCTGTTTTGTATAGCTTGTCACCACATCCAGCAGTCTGGGGTGGTGGAAAGTGGGGTTGTGGGGATTGTTCTGTTATTACATTTAACTTTAATAGGAGTAACAGACATATACATACAGGGCATTATTCGCAGATCGGGACTGAGAACCTGGTACCCAGGTAATTTCTGGGTCCTAAACCCTCTCCCACAACCTTAACATTTCAACGCCATAATTGGGGCCAGAGATGAGCTTTGCATCCAATTAGTGTCAGCAAGCTCTGTGAGGAGGCAGGAGGTGTCTATTGGAGCTGCAAAGCCCCAAGGCAGACGGCAGCCATGTCAGGGCCAACTGTTGCCTTGCACAAGAGAGGAGGCAGGAATTTGGAGAACCAGAGACCTCAGCACTCGCAGAATTGGCCAAATGGGCAGACAAAGGGGCGGGATTCCCTGATCCTGAGACTAAGTGTTGACGCCGTTGTAAACGCCTCGGCGTCAACATGGCCTCAGGAGCAGCGATTCTGACCCCTACAGGGGGCCAGCATGGCACTGGGGCGACCCATGTCGCTCCAGCTGCCGATCCCGGCGTCAGATGGGCGCCGCTGGTCTGCGCATGTGCAGTGGGACCGGCATGATTGCCGCGCATGCACAGTGGCTCCCTTCTCCGTGCCGGCCCCGACGCTACATGGCGAAGGCTACAGGGGTCGGTGCAGAACAAAAGAGGCCCCCAGCCCGAGAGGCCGGCCCGCCGATCGGTCGGCCCTGATCGTGGGCCAGGCCACAGAGGAGGCTCCCCCCCCCCCCCCTCCCCCGGGGTCAGAACCCCCTCCCCCCATACCAGGCCGCTCCCGGATCCATTCACGCCGAGGTCCCGCTGGGTAAGACCAGGTGTGAACGGAGCCGGTGGGACTCGGGTGTTTTTTGTTCAGGCGTCGGGGCGGCGGCGCGCGATTCGCGCCCGTCCTGATGATTCCCTCGTCCAGCCTGGGCTGAGAGAATCCCGCCCATGGTGTGCCTGATACCGCAGTGAAATTCTTGATGGCACAAAAAAAATGTTTGCCTTTTCAAGAACACGGAGGGTCTGCCACTCATTAATCGGTTTCTACATCCATAACAGATGATGTTCAATACATTCTGGGCACAAGTCTGGGTTACGGGGATAGGGTAGGTAAGTGGGCTTCAGTAGGGTGCTCTTTATAAGTGCCGATGCAGACTCGATGGGCCGAATGGTCTCCTTCTTCACTGTAAATTCTGTGGTTCTATAATAAATCCATCATCTCCTGACTAGTGCGGATGGCAATAGGTGATGGGCTGGCTGTGCACTCATACTATTTGGCGGCAGTATGGTTTAATCTGGACCATTTGCAGCGGATATTTGAAAATCTACATTTATACCCGTATGTTCCTCTTGACTTCAAAAGAACAGCGACTGTAGCAGTGACCCCACTGTACCAATGTGACTTTAATTTCTCACACTCTCTGTTCATTCCCAGATTCTCTTCTGCCAATTAGGAGGATATGCCTGTGCCGTGGATGTGTGCCCACTGGAAACTATTCAAACTGTCTCAGCTCATTTAAACACCCCGAACTGTCACAAAGACAGAGAGAGAGAGAGAGAGAGAAAGAGATCTTCATCTCCTTAGTCTGCGTTGGTTTGAAACCCTGGTCCCAAGTTGTTCCTTTCCGCAGCTTCTCCTGTCAGTCCTCAGGCAGATTAAGATTCTTCCGCGGATATTGGATCCACCGTCTTGTCTAGGTCTATTCACAGGAGACTTGTTTGTATGGAAGGAATGTCAGGCCTTTGAAATTCTGCCCCCTCACACATCGGGATATGGTAATTTGATAGAAGACTTGCGTTGAACCAAATTGAATTTGAATTGCAACATAACACCTCTTCCTTCTCTAGTGGGGCAAAGCGCCAGGCAATAGGAAACTTTTATTAAGGAAAATACTATGGAAAATCTACCTGAATTTAAAAAGATCTGCCTCACCAAAATCTAATTCGTTCCATTTGTGGAAGGCGTGACTTGCATCCCAATGTTGCTGTTTGAATGTTGATTGTGTTTTGAAGCTCCAACACTGAATTAACCAAAGGGTTCTTTCCTCTGAGTCAAAGTATTGTGACATTAACTCCCACTCTTGAGATTTGCACATGGAATTATGCTACAGAGAATTACTGAGGGAGTGCCACACTGTTGGACGAGGTAGTTTTCAGATGAGCTCCTAAACTGATGCTCCACCTGCCCTCTCAGCGCCGTGCTGTCCGTAAGATCCCACGGCATAATTTTGAAGAACTAGGAAGTTCTCCTCATTGATGTTCTGGAGGTTACCCATGAAGGCTCCGCTCTCTCAACTTTGCCCCTTTCCTGAGGTGTGGTGACCCTCAGGTTAAATCACCACAGGTCAGCTCCCCCCCTCAAAGGGGAAAGCAGCCTGTGGTCATCTGGGACTATGGCCACTTCAGTTACTTTTTACTCTGGCCAATAGATATCCCTCAGCCAACATCATTAAGACTGACTTTTGGTCATTACCATTACCAGGGACGATAGTGAGATTTAAGGGGCATCTTGACAAATACATGAATAGGATGGGAATAGAGGGATACGGACCCAGGAGGTGTAGAAGATTGTAGTTTAGTCGGGCAGCATGGTCGGCACGGGCTTGGAGGGCCGAAGGGCCTGTTCCTGTGCTGTACTTTTCTTTGTTCTTTGTTCTATCTAGAACCCAGAATTCCTACTCTTATGTTGAGTTAGCTTCAGGTAATATTTGGGCTACAGTTGAAAATTACAAACTGTCCATAGAATCTCTACAGTGCAGAAGGAGGCCATTCGGCCCACTGAGTCTGCACCGACCCTCTGAAAGAGCACCCTACCTAGGCCCATTCCCCATCCTATCCCCGTAACCCCACCCAACCACATCCCTGGACACTAAGGGGCAATTTAACATGGCCAATCCACCTAACCTGCTCATCTTTGGACAGTGGGGGGAAACCCACGCAGGCACGGGGAGAACGTGCAAACTCCACACAGACAGTCACCCAACGCCAGAATTGAAGCCAGGTCGCTGCCGTTGTGAGGCAGCGGTGCTAACCACTGTGCCACCATGCTGTCCGTAAGCGTCCCCGAGATGATCTGGGGGATTGTGATTCTGAAATCGGTCCAGCTCCGTTCCCAACCCTGCAAACATCTGGCCCATTCAATCTTGCCGCAGATCAGGGACCATTTGGCCTATCATATCTGTTATAGCCCCATGAAAGAGCTATCCATGTCCCACTCTCCCACTCACCCCTCTTAACCTTAGCCCATTTTCTCTTTTTAAATATATATCCAATTCCATATTTAAAGTTGCTATTGAACCTGCTTTCACCCCCCTATAAGGCAGTGCATTCGGATTGTGTTTAATAATTTACCATTGTCACAAGTAGGCTCACATTAAGATTGCAATGAAGTTACTATCATAATATACACCAGTATATTATGGTGCAGACACACACACGCACACTGATGGACATGCAGTGGGACCAATCAGCATACACAACACCGCAGCCTATCATCAGTGAGAGCACATGCACTATAAAGACAGGGGACAGGAGAGTTCCCCCTCATTCTAGTAGCAGCCAGCTCGGAGCACAGAGCTCACAGCCTGCAACACAGACATTCACCATGTGCTGAGTGCATCATCTGGTTAGGACTAGGCAAGGGTCAACACTAAAAGCTGGTATTGCATTTACCCACAGTTCAAGTATGTTAATATAGTTAACCTTGTAATAAAATAGAGTTGCACCACTTCCAGTGTTGGTGACCTGTTTGTGATCCAGAACACCCAACACATCAGTTACTGTGAATCACCCCTAGTCGCCACATTCCGGCGCCTGTTCGGGTACACAGAGGGAGAATCCAGAATGTCCAATTCACCTAACAAGCACGTCTTTCAGGACTTGTGGGAGGAAACCGGAGCACCCGGAAGAAACGCACGCAGATACGGGGAGACCGTGCAAACTCCGCACAGACATTGACCCAAGCGGGAATCGAACCCGGGTCCCTGGCGCTGTGAAGCAACAGTGCTAACCACTGTGCTACCGTGCTGCCCCTGTGACCCCTGGACATTGATTCTCCTGACAATGGAAAAATGTCTCCTTATGCACTCTTGAGTGGTACCATGACTGTAACAGGCTTCGAGGGCCGAGGGGCCTGTTCCTGTGCTTTATTGTTCTTTGTTCTATCATAAGCTTTTCTAATTTTGAAACCCCCCCCCCCAACCCAGTGAATATCTCCTGAACCTTCTCTGCTCTGAGAAGGACAATGCCAATTGTTTCTAGTCTGTCCAGGTGTCTCTCTACACTCTGGCCTCGAGATTCCGCTGAGCAATTCACAATGTCACAACAAGCTGACTGTTACCCTTGCCCTCACTCTGTGTACAAGCTCCATAAATACACACATCATGCGCAAGGATGTAGAGAGTGGCCCCCGCCTTTAAATGTTGGCCACATTCTTTTTCCACTCTCGCTTCATTTATTTTGAGCTTGCATTTGAAGTGTTGAGAGGGAGATGATAGTTCAGGTATGTCAGGGAACATGCTGTGAGGGAGAACGAGCCAGATTTGGAAGGTGTGGAACAGTTGGACACCAGTTGTTGTGTTTATATAGACTGCCTGAATTGGGAAACTGCCCTGCGGCGTCTGTGGATACTTTTAGGAAACTGCAGACAGTCATCTCAAAGTTCAGATTCAGTTACAGCTTCAGGTTTGAGTGTTAATGAGATATTATAGCAGAAAGCAGGGAGCTGTTTGAAGTCTAAACTTGCAAAGCGACCCTCCACAGGATTCTCCTGATGGGTCACTGTACATTCGCCAGGCACTCCGGAGTTTCTCAAATCCTCTGCCAAAGTCAAAGCAGCTGACTGCGGAAACCCCAAGGAAATGCCTTGGGGATTTTCTCCAGTTACCAGTGTAGAGTCCACATCGAAATCAGCCTTATTTTCAATGAAACCATTTTGTTTTTGCTGGAAGGGAAAGGAGGAACTAGCATTTATTTATAGGGCCTTTCACATCTACAGAATGTCCCAAAGGGCTTTCTTCACAAGCATTTTGAACTGCAGCCACTAGTTTTGCTTTTAGACAGACATTGCAGCCACGAAGCACACAGCAAGGTCGCACAGACAACAAGGATGTGAATGATCAGCTCATCTGTTTTGATGGTTTTGCTTGAAGGATCCTTGTTTGGCCAGGATAGTGAGACGATAGACAGACAAGGTTCAGTTTGACATCTTGGCCCAAATACAACGCCTCTGACAATGTAACAGTCCCTCAGTATTTCTCAGCGGAGTTTTCAGAGCCAGTAGTAACTACAACTGACTACCCTGTTGTTCCTGGTGGATTGGCATCTATTCTGCCCATCTCCCCATCCCCGTAACCCCACCTAACCTGCACATCCCTGTTTGTCTTTGATTATGGTCCATTATGAGCAGGTGTCTGATACACCCTTGTATTTAGGTCTGACCTACAAGTGTAAGGACAGTCGGACAGGATCCAACCCAGCATGCACGGTGTGCCTTTACACTATGGTCTGTGCAATACATTCAATATATGCGCCCGGTATGCTTTTGAGTCCGCACGTTCTCCCTGTGTCTGCGTGGGTTTCCTCCGGGTGCTCCAGTTTCCTCCCACAAGTCCCGAAAGACGTACTGTTAGGTGAATTGGATATTCTGAATTCTCCCCCCGTGTACCCAAACAGGCGCCGGAATGTGGCGACTTGTGGCTTTTCACAGTAACTTCATTGCAGTGTTAATGTAAACCTAGTTGTGACAGGAGTAAAGATTATTATTGTAATTTTGCAGGGAAATTATTTTTCAAGTGCGCATGGGGAGCATTCCGCTGAGATCCAGTGGGTCGAATTAAGAGGTTTCACTCAACTCAGTGGCTCAGCAGCACCAAGTAAGCTGAGAGATAACGACAATGTGGCTCACTCAAAACAGACATAAGACAGCAACCCCCTGCTGAATAGCAACTGCACGGGCACTGAAGAGGGACAGGACTGGGCACAAAAAGTGACTTGCCCGGCACTTAAAGAGCATCGCTCACATTGACTGCGAAGCGTCACACGTGAATAATGCCCAGTTGGGCCAGGTTATAAACATTGCGGAGCAGAGGGAAAGGGAGATAAAGTTGGCATGATAAAGCCTACTTGTGACAATAATAACAATTATTATTATTATTAAAACCTTCAATGGGCGATCCAATCAGAACTTTTTTTTCCCTTTTCTTCTTTGTAAATTTAGAATACCCAATTCATTTTTTCCAATTAAGGGGCAATTTAGCGTGGCCATTCCACCGAGCTTGCGCATCTTTGGGTTGTGGGGGCGAGACCCACGCAGACACGGGGAGAATGTGCAAACTCCACACGGACAGTGAGCCGGGGTCTGGGATCGAACCCGGGACCTCGGCGCCGAGAGGCAGCAGTGCTAACCACTGTGCCACCATGCTGCCCTCGATCCAATCAGAACTAAAATCCATCGGCACCATTTTGAAAATGGCTGCAACAGGCTGGCCATTTGGAGGAAAAAAAATTACCCCCCCCCCCACTAAGTTAAATGTGTCGCGTTAATGGATCTGCAACATATACTCTGCAAGTATTTGAATTCTGTTTGAATATATAACTGATAATAAATAATGACAAAATGAGACACCAAATGCAATGCCCTCCCCCGTGAAAGTCGACACAGTTTAATAAACCTTGTGTTGACCATTAGAAAAATGTTACTAAGAGTTGAAACGATGGCTACTATCTATCGGTGCGGAGCAGAATGTGTGGAAATCAGCAGAAACCCTTTTATCAGTTTGAAAACAGCAATATTAGTGTGAAACAAACAAGGCTGTGACAAATAGAGACACAGCACAGGATTTAAATGTTCAGATGTTGTTCCTGAATTTGTAATTATTATAGAAACAAAGTGTTTTAGACACAATAGATTTGTTTGCCACGCAACTTAGCAATATTCATTTAAGGTCATTTTCTGGGCACAGCCATGATGTCAGTGTTCGATATACAGAGAAGGATCTCCTCTGTTAAGGCAATATTAAAGTGTCACTTGTGGTAATCTACAGCATGTTCTCCACATATCTGTGGAAAGAACATTCACAGCCATAACTCAAGTGTAAGAGGGACAATGATGGTTATAACTCCTACTGTTTTTCTCTGAGTGTGAGACCCACTCCTGCTATGAGATATCATTGAAGTGGGCTATCTATCCAGACAGCAAATGCAGTTCCCCTCATTCATAGGCTGTTTTTTGTTTACACGTGGGAAAGATCCCCCTGTGATCTCTTCCAATTTAATGACAGCTTTGTACGCATGTGTGTCATGCCAGCTTTTCCAGACAGGGGAAAAAAACATTTGGATGGCAAATCAGTAAAGTCCGTCTCTTGGCAGCTGTCATTGGGTTGGACGGGGGGTGGCGGTAAGAAGGCTTTGATGTCCTTCCCGCTCCGGAAGCTTGATTCTTCCCTCAGATCTAACTCCAACGCTTAATTGTTACTGCTTGAGTTGCCTCAGTTTTTTGAAGGCTGTCCACATGTTGAAGGGGACTCTCTCTGACATCTCGCTTACATTTCTGGACAGGACATATTATCTGAGGGACCATCCTTTACTCCCTCTTCTTTACAGCTGTGCGTGTCTGAGTGTGCCTGAGTGTGTGTGCGGGTGTGTCACAGTGTGTATGTGTGTTTGAGTGTGTGAGTGTCTGAGTGTGTGTGTGTGTCTGAGTGTGTGCACATGTCTGAGTCCATGCGCATGGCTGCATGTGTGTCTGAGTGTGTGTGCACGTGTCTAAGTGTCTGTTTGCTTCTGAGTGTGTACATGTCTGAGTCTGTGTGTGTGTATATGTGTGAGTGTGCGTGTGTGAGTGTGTGTGTGTGTGTGTGAGGGCAGCACGGTGGCACAGTGGTTAGCAATGCTGCCTATGGCGCTGAGGACCCGGGTTCGAATCCTGGCCTCGCCCGGGTCACTGTCCGTGTGAAGTTTGCACATTCTCCCCGTGTCTGCGTGGGTGTCACCCCCACAACCCAAAGATGTGCGGGGTAGATGGACTGGCCACGCTAAATCGCCCCTTAAATGGAAAAAAGTAATTGGGTACTCTAAATTTATTTTTTAAAAAGAGTGTGTGTCAGTGTGTGTGTGTGAGAGGATTTGTGTGAGTGCGTGTGTGAGAGAGTGAGTGTGTGTATATGAGTCTGTGTGTGAGTGTGTGTGTGAGGGTGAGAGTGAGGGGGAGTAAGGGTGAGTGAGAGTGTGTCTGAGTGTGTGTCTGAGTGTGTGTGTGCGGGGTGAATGAGTGTGTCTGTCCAGTTTTATCCTGTGTCCATTGAGCGTAGCTGGAGAGAAGTAGTTAGCATTTTTGAGAATGGAGCTTTGGAGTGAGCAAATGCCATTTGTCAGACAAGCCCACACCACCCTCAGGCCTTCCCCATCCTCCACTGGGGGAGAAACAAGCAAACCAAATTGTTAAATATCTGCATCTACCTCAATCTCACTTTCCGATAACAATATTGAATATAATTTTCTGTGCATGACACATCTCCTGGGTAATTAAAAAGGTGAAAGTTATAACATATATGTTGATGTACAATACATGGATGTTGTTTGCAATTATTTAAGACTGCTGTTGCCCCAGATCATATCACATGTTTAGAGCGCGATTCTCTGGCCTCGTTGCGCTCAAGCGAGGGAACAACATGGCCGGGAATACCGGGAGACAACAACAAAATAAATGCCAAGCCAGCGATACCCACATCTCATGAATGAATTTTAAAAATTTGAATTACTGCTTAAAATTGTCTAAGAAATCAAAGCAAGCTGGCAAAGCATTTCCAGATATTCAGAGAAACTAGGGCTGGATTCTCCAATTCAGCAGCTAAGTGCTGGCACGAACAGAGAATGTGCAGGAGGTTTACGGCCCAAAAATCGGCGGCAATGCTGCAGCGATTCCGGGACCGGTGAGGGGCTAGCAGCGGCGCCGGGTGAAACTCCCGGCTACGGCGCCAAAAATGGCCAGAGAATGGCCGGGTCCCTGGCCGTGCATGTGCACGGCAACAACCCGCAACGGTCGTGCCATACAACATGGCGTCGGCCGTGTGTGAACCTGACCCGCCATCCGCGACCCCACAGGCCACCCCCAGGCCTCCCCCCGCAGTCCCCACAGCCCTCGCGGTACCCCCCCCCCCCCCCCCCCCCCAGCCAGCAGCACAGATCCCGGCCGAGTGTGGCTGTGCTGGACACAGTTCGCAGCCGCCATGCCAGGTTCCCAACCGCTGAGACCACACGTGTTCCGCGCGGTCGGGAACACGTCCCATCGGGGGCGGAGCATCGGGGGAGGGCCGGCCGATTATTCACCAACGTCGTTGCAACGGCACACGGCGCACGATGCCATTTTGCCATTTCTGAGGGGGCGGAGCATGGCTGACCGCAGTCAAACCGGCGCTGGCCCTAATTTGGGTGCCAGAGGCGATTCTCCACCCATTCGCCGATTACGATATCGGTGTCACGCAACGGAGAATCCAGCCTATGTGATTGCATGGAAAGTATGTTAACTGTCTATGATAAGTATTTCTGAAACTAATTAACATTGAGCCATCAACAGCAATAAAGTTAGCTGACTCAAACTTAAAAGCTTCTCTACCTTACAAGGCTCCGGTTGCTAAGCAACAACCACATGCGTATGCCTCTTATTCAGTTTTCAGGCTGTAGCCCTCTCTAAGCACAATAGAAACACAGCCGGAACTTACCCAACCCCCACACATACAAACACCTTTGTCCAGCATGAATCTAACTATAGGTTTTACCAATTTAGGCACAGAAACATTAAATTGAACCCACTTAAAACAATATCCTATTTCTTTTTTTAAATTAATTTAGAGTACCCAATTCATTTTTTTCCACTTATGGGGCAATATAGCAGTGCTAACCACTGTACCACTGTGCCACCCAACTGTACCTTATTTTTAATATCCTTTCCTAAATAAGGAGACCAAAACTGTACATGATACTCCAGATGTGATCTCACCAACACCCCAAACAACTTCAATAAATCATCCTTACCTTTATATTCCATTCGTCTTGAAGTAAATGCCAACATTTTATTTGCCTTCTTAATCACTGCTGTATCAGCACACTAACTTTCTGTGAGACATGTACCAGGGCACTCAGATCCCTCTGTACCTCGGAGTTTTGTAACGGCAGCACGGTAGCATTGTGGATAGCACAATTGCTTCACAGCTCCAGGGTCCCAGGTTCGATTCCGGCTTGGGTCACTGTCTGTGCGGAGTCTGCACATCCTCCCCGTGTGTGCGTGGGTTTCTTCCGGGTGCTCCGGTTTCCTCCCACAATCCAATGATGTGCAGGTTAGGTGGATTGGCCATGATAAATTGCCCTTAGTGTCCAAAATTGTCCTTAGTGTTGGGTGGGGTTACTGGGTTATGGGGATAGGGTGGAGGTGTTGACCTTGGGTAGGGTGCTCTTTCCAAGAGCCGGTGCAGACTCGCTGAGCCGAATGGCCTCCTTCTGCACTGTAAATTCTATGAAAAGGAATCTATCTCTCTCTGCATACGTAATCTGCTGCTTTTCTATTCTTCCTTCTATGTAACTTTGTAGGCTCCTTGTTATGTCTTCTTCACAACTTACTTTCCTACATATATTTGTGTTATCAGTAAATCTAACAATCACACATTCGGTCCCTTCCTCCAAGTCATTGGCATGAATTGTAAATGGGTTTTTTTCTTCTTTTTAAAAAATAAATCTAGAGTACCCAATAATATATTTTTTCCAATTAAGGGTCAATTTAGCGTGGCCAATCCACCTAACCTGCACATCTTTGGGTCCTGGGGGTGAAACCCACGCAGACACGGGGAGAATGTGCAAACTCCACACGGACAGTGACCCAGGGCCGGGATTCGAACCCGGGTCCTCGGCGCCGCAGTCCCAGTGCTAACCACTGCGCCACGTGCCGCCCTTGAATTGTAAATAATTGAGCTTCCAACACTAATCATCGTGGCACTGCACCTGTCAGGTCTCGTCAACCCGAAAATCTCCCATTTATGCCCACTTGCTGTTTCCTGTTAACTACCCAACCCTCCAATCATGCCAGTGTGTTACCACCTACACCACAAGCTCGTACTCGGAGTTGTTTGGGTGGATTCCCCATTGCCTGATGCCGGTATTGGGATTCTCGATCAGGTGGAAAATGTAGTGTTGTCGGAAAAACGGCTTTGGCACCTGTCGCTATGCTCCAATTCCCCACCGGGGCAATAGCGTGTGACACGGCCCACTCCACCGGGAACATGTAAATTAATGTTCAGCACACGTGCATGAAATTAATGGGCTTGAAGCCCGAGTCTCCACCGTGATGCTCCCACGCCCTCATCGGAACTCTACCAGGAGGACTTCGGTGCATAGTTGGCCAAGCCCAGCCCCGGCACGGTGAAGTCCAAGGGGGGTCAAGGGAGTCAGGGCACTGATTCAGTGCCCCTTTGCCACTGCCAGGCTGCAGAGGGGGGCCCCCCAAGGGTCCTGGGGATTGTCGCCCCCCCCCAGTCCCCCATCCGACTACCTCCTATTAGATGTCCTGACAGTCACCCACATCAGAGTCCCCCACCATACCTCGCCTCCATCAGAGATCCCAATCAGGTACCCCCTTAGGCCCCCATCAGAGACACCCTCACTTCTTTTTCACAGCTGCTTTTGAAGCAGTGGGAAACTGTCAATCATAGCAAGAGTGTTTATGAACATTGTGGTTAGCATCAAAGCAGGGAAATGATGATGCATTCAAGCATGAAGGGAAAGATAAATAAACAATCCACCAAGCAGCTGTACCTGACCCATAGAACTGTCAGTCACTGGCTAGTGAAAGGTTTTACTCAGTAAAATTGAAGAGGAGTTTTGCTGGACCGGGGACTCTAAGGCAGCCACCACCTCTTCCATGGCGGCAGCTAAATGTTTGTATGTAGGAACCAGGTTTTCTTTTTTTTAATTTAGAGTACCCAATTCTTTTTTCCCAATTAAGGGGCAATTTAGTGTGGCCAATCCCCCTACCATGCATATCTTTGTGTTGTAGGGGCGTAACCCACGCAAACACGGGGAGAATGGACAAAAGGCATACGGACAGTGACCCAGGACGGGATTGAACCCGATCCTTGGCACCGTGAGGCAGCAGTGCTAACTACTGCGCCACCCTGCCGCTCTGGAGCCATGATATCTGACAGAACGCGGGAGGACTCCTCCAGCCTTCGGCCCAGTCTGCGCATGGCCTCTGGAATTTACGCCTGATGTTCCCCTGCGTGTCACTAGGGCTCCAACATGTGTCTCAGGTCTGAGTCCAGAGGCTCATCACCTGCATGGGGCTGAACAGGGGCCTCGGCCCCAGCAGTGCTCCGAGTGTCAGAGACCTCGGCTGTCATTTCCTCCTCCAGCTGTCAACCCGTGTTTGTGATGTGCTCACCAGATTGTGACCCTGAGACTACTCTGGAACGTGTATCTGAACTTGTCGAGGGTGTGGGTAAACACCGTAAAGGTACACCTCTGAAGAAATCCTCCTCTGAGGTGGGTTTTGGATCAGATGCTCTCCCTCGTTGGCCTTCCTCCTTGTCTTGCAGCACCTAGAATGGAAAAAAATCAA
This sequence comes from Scyliorhinus torazame, assembly GCF_047496885.1. Lineage (NCBI taxonomy): Eukaryota > Metazoa > Chordata > Chondrichthyes > Carcharhiniformes > Scyliorhinidae > Scyliorhinus > Scyliorhinus torazame. Next base: position 7,812,450 of record NC_092724.1, read on the forward strand.
GATTGAGTGAATGCCAGAGCAGACTTCCAAATGAAGGCAATGTGTTGCTCTGTGGACACAACTAACAACTGCAGACTGGGAGTAGAGAGCAGAGCAAACCCTCAGAAAATAAAGCTCTCGCCTTCTGAACTCACACTCACCTTCCATTCATTTCTCAACTCACCAAAGCTATAAACTCTGCTGTTTGTGTACTTTAGTTTTGTTTCTTCCTGCTAGAACGATGGAATGTGAGGTGTGCCCACAGTTTAAGTCATGACAAGCCCAGGTCCTGCCTCACTTTAAGGCCAATTCCTATCTCCTTTATGTCTCCCTGTATCTACAGCCCGCGCTGTTTTTGAGCTGTCAGGGTTTTTTTTTAAGGACTGTGTTCTGCTGCTTTTGAAACGATCGATCAGCCTTTGCTAGCTTCTAGCAAAATTAAATCTGTAAAGATTCATTGTTGAAATCAGAGCTGGTCTTGTGATGCATGCATGAGGGTTTGGGTGTGGGTCAGCAGGAGCTCATATCGTGGTGAATACAAAATCCAGGCTGAAGCTCCAGGGCAGTATTGAGGGAGTGCCGAACTGTCAGAGGAACCGTTTTCTTTTTAGATGATCCTTAAACCTGAGGCTCCCGGTGCGCCTAAAAGGTTTGACGGCGCTACTTTGAAGAGGAGTGGGGGAGATCTAATAATAATCAACTTTATTAGTGTCACAAGTAGGCTTACATTAATACTGCAATGAAGTTACTGTGAAAATCCCCTAGTCGCCACACTCCGGCGCCTGTTCAGGTACACTGAGGGAGAATTCAGAATGTCCAATTCATCTAACAGCACGTCTTTCGGGACTTGTGGGAGGAAACCGGAGCGCCCGGAAGAAACCCACGCAGACAGGGGGGAGAACGTGCAGACTCCACACAGACAGTGACCCAGCGGGGAATCGAACCCGGGTCCCTGCTGCTGTGAAGCCACAGTGCTAACCACTGTGCTGCCGTGCCGGTATCTCTGGGGCGTCCTGTGCAATATTTATCTCCCAACCAACCAAGCTTCAAAGACCCAGATTAATTTTGCCATTTAACACATTGGTGTTTTGTGGGAGCTCTGCCCGCCTGCGTTTCCCCTGCAGTGACAACACTTGACAAAGTCGTAGGAAATAGGCCGTAGAGATCTTTAGGATGGGCTGAGATCAAAAAGGCGCTATGTAAAGGCACATTCTTTCTTCTGTGGTGACAGTTCCTGCTGCGGAAGGAGGCTGTGGTGTGTATGGCGGCCCATGAACCTTTGGAAATGTATCTGTCTGACTAATGCTGTTGCAATGAAGTGGAAACTTTGCTTCTAAGCGCTGCAGCCAAATGTCACAGCAGAAAATGTAGCCATGCCGTCAATTTGGGTTTTAAAGGAAGCAAAGTTATAAATTCTCATTTAGAAACTGTAAATATTTGTATCCTGTTGTAGTTGGGTATTTGTTTATTTATAACACACAGCCCCTACTTTATACTTCATTTCATTTTGATTTCCTACTCCACTTACTCTGGCACCCCATCCAATTTTGGACCGGACATTCTGCCTTTTGAGTGGCCAGTCAGTAAATCTCGAAAAATGTAAACCGGAAACGCAAAGTCTGATTTCCAGCATAAAGTTCCACTTGTTCCCACCTGGCCATATCCCTTTGGGGAATTGGGGTTTTAAAGAACAACTTACTGCCACGGCCAACAAAATGGTGGAGGAACCTCATTGGTGACTTTCTCCCTGTTTCCGGGTACTTCTGTATCACGTGATGGGAGAGTTTTAGCCTCTCGCATTATCAATGTGGAGCCTTTAATCCGTCATCCCGTCCAACTCTTTCACCACCTTCAGCAGCAGCCCTCTCCCACAGCCCATGCTTTCCCCCGGCACCTCTTCAATTCCGGCTTGAGAAAACTTTACTCTTTAAAGAAAGAAGGAATGTGTATTTATAAAGCTCCTTTCATGCCTCGGAATGTCCCAAAGCACTCTAGAGCTTCCAACTAATGACTTTAGAAACGCAGTCGCTGTTACACTGCAGGAAATATGGCAGCCAGTTTATACACAGCAAGATTCCACAATCAGCAATGTGCCGATGACCAGATAAACTGTTTTATAATAATAATCCTTATTGTCACAAGTAGGCTTACATCAACACTGCAATGAAGTTACTGTGAAAAGCCCCTAGTCGCCACATTCCGACACCTGTTCGGGGACACGGAGGGAGAATTCAGAATGTCCAATTCACCTAACAGTACGCCTTTGGGGACTTGTGGGAGGAAACCGGAGCACCCGGAGGAAACCCACGCAGACACGGGGAGAACGTGCAGACTCCGCACAGACAGTGACCCAAGCCGCGAATTGAACCTGGGACCTTGGAGCTGTGAAGCAACAGTGCTAACCACTGTGCTATCGTGCCGCCCACAGTATTGGAATAGTGATTGAGGAATATATACTGCCCAGGACACCTGGGGGTGGTGGGGTGCGTGATTTGTTTGCAGGAGACACGCTTTAATGTCGCTCCTAAAAGGAGGGCACCTCTGACATTGCAGCACTCCCTAAGGGGTCATCGGAGTCAGCTTACATTTTGTGTGCAAGTCTGTGGAGTGTAGCACTGCTGCCTCACGGCGCGAGGTCCCAGGTTCGAACCCGGCTCTGCGTCACTGTCCGTGTGGAGTTTGCACATTCTCCCCGTGTTTGCGTGGGTTTCGCCCCCACAATTCAAAGATGTGCAGAGTAGGTGGATTGGCCACGCTAAATTGCTCCATAATTGGAAAAAATGAATTGGGTACTCTAAATGTTTTTTAAAAAATATTTTAAATGAAAGCATAAAAATCTCTGTTTCAACGGGCAGCACGGTGGCGCAGTGATTAGCACTGCTGCCTCACAGCAACGAGGACCCGGGTTCGATCCTGGCCCCGGGCCACGATCCGTGTGGAGTTTGCACATTCTCCCCTTGTCTGCGTGGGACTCACCCCCACAGCCCAAAGATGTGCAGGGTAGGTGGATTGGCCACGCTAAATTGCCCCTTAATTAGGAAAAAAAAGGATTGGGTACTTGAGGTAGTAGTGCTAACCACTGCGCCCCTCTGCTGCCCCCCTCGATTCAATTTACTCAATGATACAGTCAACCTCGTCGGTTTAGCAGCATTGTAAATAAATCATTAAGCAAATGCATACTAATTGCCTTTACTGCTTATCCAATCAAAGTGCTCAGTTGCATCAACAATTCCTTTTGGAACATAACAGGATTAATTTTGTGTTAAATCTGGAGGAAGTTAAAATTCCAGTGTGAATAATTATCCTTACAGAGCAGGATGATATCAGCTGTGGTATGAAATGGGATGTGTGCCCTTGCTAAGTTTCGCATACTCCCTGTGAGATGTAACATCACACCAGTGGGACATATTGATGGTACATTCAGTTTTTAAAAATACATTTAGAGTACCCAATTCATTTTTTCCAATTAAGGGGCAATTTAGCGTGGCCAATCCACCTACCCTGCACATCTTTGGGTTGTGGGGGCGAAACCCATGCAAACACAGGGAGAATGTGCAAACTCCACATGGACAGTGACCCAGAGCCGGGATCGAACCTGGGACCTCGGCACCGTGAGGCAGCAATGCTAACCACTGCGCCACCGTGCTGCCCATCCTTTTATTTTTAATATTATTTCTTTTACACCCCTTCTTTCCCCTCTGTGTTTGTCTGGCCTGTGTGTGTGTGTGTCGAGGGTGGGGGCAAGTTAAGGAGGGGGAGGGTTAGAAATTAGATAATATTTAGCCAGTTGTATTTGCTGACTGTTTAATTATAGTTATTTGTTTTTAATAAAAGTTGAATGTGTTAAATTTACACTGTACTTATCGGGTATTTTTAAAATTAAGAGTTTATTTCAATTGCGTTGAGACACCGGGTCAAGTGGGGCTGGAAATGACCGTGCACTAGCTCAGGGGCTCGTAGCAGAGGCACCAAGTTTAATGACTAAGCTGAATCTACTGTTGTTCTCCTGTCTTTTTCTGCATTCATGTATACTGGGAGCATTTATGCTGTGCTGTACAATCCTGAGGATTTGTTGCATTATTTGTAAAAATGAAAAAACTCTAATTAAAATATATAGTAAAAACAAACGCTGGTGAAGTTGACCCAGACCTGACCCCCCTTTCAGGAGGAGGCTGTGGAACTTGACACAGGGTAATGGGATTGAGCCTGCACAGGTGGAGAGTCTGGTGTTCCTCAGCAATCTGGTGAGGATATCTCCAGTCTGGGCATATCGGAGTATCGGCAGTAACATTGTTCAGAAAACTGGTTGTGCAACAATCAGCAAATTATTTTTGTTCTGCACTGCAGATCCTCGCAGGAGGTAAAGAAGTAATAAGAGGAGATGGGCTTCCACTGGCTCCACCACCACTTCAAGTACCATCCCTGAGGATGATCACCCAAACTCTTCAGAGGAGGCAGCGTTATGGCCTTCCGCTGCATCCTCCACCCACCAGAGACATTCACCTCGATGGGCATTCATTCTAGAGTAGTCTCGGGGTCACAGTCTGGTGACCATCTCACGGACAGCTGCCTGTAGCTGGCGCAGGAAGTGACAGTCGAGGTGGCTGACACACGGAGGACTGCTGCACCTGAGGGCCCTGCTCAGTCCAATGTGTAGCCACCTAAATTGGCCAACTCCCGATTTAAAATGGCGAATGGCAAAGGCTGATGGGAAAGTCAGCCAACAAGAAAGAAACCAGCAGCTGCAAGTTTGCTGTGTATTTACCTCTGCAAAGGCCAGACAACATCGATACCAGCAGCCATCAGCAGAACAAAGTAGCAGCCATCTGCATACTGATGAGCAATCCCCGGGAACAATAAGTAACATTTTGGACACACAAAGCAAAGCCAGACTCCTCGGCGCCAGCAGGAGCCAACACAAAGGAGGTGAACGAGCACCTCAAGACCACCCATCGATCAGGGAACCGCTCCAGTATTGGAGAAAAACGAACTTAGCGATTGGGACAAAGTCCAATCACTTGGGACCAGGTACAGGGTCCGCCCCGAAAGGCGGGAAGCCCCTGGGGACTATAAGAGTTGAGCCCCAAGTTCAAATCGCGCTCTTCACCTCTTCTTCCTGCCCGGGTCACCCAGCAACACAAACCAACATTGACCGTGACCGGTGCAGTGATCGTCGACTGACGTAAGTCTTAATTCAACGCTCGCTACGAGATAGGTGCTCCTAGCTACCAATCCGTACCAACTTCGAATCCCGCAGACTCAGAACCTGAACAAAAGGCCATTTGTTCCCCTGACCTGGTGGGCCAGTCCGAAGCTAAGTATAGGCCTGTTAGTTGTAGAAGTAGATTAGACGTAGAATTTGTGCATGAGTAGCGATTACTGTGTATAATAAATGTGCTTTGATTTAAATCTTACTAATCGGTGTATTGGATTATTGATCATTACTCGGACTTGAACCTCGTGGCGGTATCATAAAGATACCTGGCGACTCGAGAGCAAAGGTAATAAAACAGAGCAATTGAACCAAGAAGAAAATCAGCAACAAATGTCGATGGCGAGCCTCTAGTCCATAAGCGACCTGATGGAAATGCAGAGGCAGCAGGAGAACATCAGTCAGAGGTGTCAGAGGTCATGCACAGACCGGTGGACAAGATGGCGGAGTCTGTCAATGTGCTGTCAGATGTCGTGGCTCTGGCCTGCGAGCACTTGGCTGACTCCTCGGAAAGGGTGGCAGCTGCCTTGGAGAATCAGGTCCAGCAGAACACATACTGGGTGGGATTCTCCATTGCCCGACGCCGATATTGTAATCGACCATCGGGCGGAGAATCCCTTCCAATGGCCAAATCGGGGTGGCTCCAGTTTGACACCAGGGACGTCATTCTCCGACCCCCCGCCGGGTTGGAGAATGGCCTTTGGCCGCCGTGAATCCCGCCCCCGGCCCCGCCGAAGTCTCCGGTACCGGAGATTGGGCAGGGGAGGGAATCGGGCCGCGCCGGTTGGCGGGACCCCCGGCTCAATTCTCCGGCCCGGATGGGCCGAAGCCCCGCCCAGAAATTGCCTGTCCCGCCGGCGTAAATCAAAGCTGGTATTTACCGGCGGGACCAGGCGGCGTGGGCGGGTTCCGGGGTTCTGGGGGGGGCGCGGGGCGATCTGACCCCGGGGGGTGCCCCCACGGTGGTCTGGCCCGCGATCGGGGCCCACCGATCTGCGGGCGGGCCTGTGCCGTGGGGGCACTCTTTCCCTTCCGCCTCCGCCACGGCCTCCACCATGGCAGAGGCGGAAGAGACTCTCCCCACAGCGCATGCGCGGGAAACTGTCGGCGGCCGCTGACGCTCCCGCGCATGCGCCGCATTTCCGCGCCAGCTGGCGAGGCAACAAACGCCATTTCCGCCAGCTGGCGGGGCGGAAATCCCTCCGGCGTCGTCCTAGCCCCTCAATGTTGGGGCTCGGCCCCCAAAGATGCGGAGCATTCCGCACCTTTGGGCCGGCGCGATGCCCGTCTGATTGGCGCCGTTTTTGGCGCCAGTCGGCGGACATCGCACCGTTGGGGGAGAATTTCGCCCCAGATTTCAAGTCTCTTGCCCCTTCTGAAATGGCATCAATGCATCATGCGCTGCACGCTGTTACAGCAGCGTTGGCGCGCCACCTGAAGGCCCTCCCCCGATACTCCACTATTTTGCTGGTAGGGACAGCTGGTTTTCAAACAGTCGTGCCAGATTGGCTTCAGCAGTCACAGGATGTGGAATTTTACGCTCGTTGAAGAGACCGGCGAGGTCACTCTCAATCTTGCTTTTTGACTTGAACAGTTTTTCATTGAAGAGCCCCGTCGGCTTCTCTTCGATAACCAGGTTTCCTGGCCTTGGTGCTCCGATGGGCTGAATTCCCCACCGAGTGGTTGACGTGTGGTCTTTGGGTGTTGGCTTCCCGAGGACTGGGGGGACTGGTGGGGGTTGGCCAGGGGATGGCCAGGGGCTGGCCAGGTGGTGTCTTGTGGGGTCCTGGATGATGGGTCGGGTCCACGCATGGCCGTTGCCATGTTGTACGACGCGACTGCTGCAGGTCGTCCCGTGCGCCTGCGCGGCCAGGGGCCCAGCCATTCTCTGGCCATTTTCGGCGTGGACCCGGGGGTTTTACCCCGCGCCGCTGCTAGCCCCTCACCGGTTCCAGAATCGGTGAGGGTTCGGCGCCGATTTCGGAGTTGTCTAACGCCTGCATGTGCTCCGTTTCAGCCGGCACTTAGCCGCTGAAATGGAGAATCCAGTCCACTGTATTCTGGATATGTGCTTGGACCTGCGCTCTGGACTAGCCATGGGCCCAGCGCGGCAGTGGACAAGCCGAGAGGAGGACGAGGCGAGAGGAGGACGAGGCGAGAGGAGGACGAGGCACCACAGCCTCCCTCCAGGTCCCCTTCCCCGCAATGAATCAGGGAGGTGCCATCGCACACAGGGACGAGGAGCAACAGCCAGTCACTCCAGGGTCTTTATCCTAGCACAGTCCAGGGGTACCCTGCCACCCCACCTCCCCTCTCTCAGTGAGCCCAGGGCCTCCAGCAGGTCAGACTAAGGAGCACAATATACCTGTGCAGGAGACCCTCAGCCCATTGGAGCTCTCCAGGCCGCAGGTTATCAGAGGACAGCTGCCAAGGTCATCACAGTGAACAGGTCAACACAGCGAGCAGACAAACTCCACACCTGTTATCAGGGCTGCACTTGATGGATTGATATTTATTGTCACATGTACCGAAGTACAGTAAAAAGTATTTTTCTGCGGCCAAGGGAACATACACAGTACGTACATAGTAGACAAAAGAATAATCAACAGAGTACATTGACAAATGGTACATCAACAAATAGTGATTGGTAAGGGCAGCACGGGGGCGCAGTGGGGTAGCCCTGCGGCCTCACGGCGCTGAGGTCCCAGGTTCGATCCCGGTTCTAGGTCACTGTCCGTGTGGAGTTTGCACATTCTCCCTGTGTCTGCGTGGGTTTCGCCCCCACAACCCAAAAATGTGCAAGCTAGGTGGATTGGCCACGCTAAATTGCCCCTTAATTGGAAAAAATGAATTGGGTACTCTAAATTTAAAAAACAAAAAACAAATAGTGATTGGTTACAGTGCAGAACAAGGGCCAAACAAGAGTAACATAGGACGCTGTGAATAGTGTTCTTTGCCAAACTAATAAAAAATAAATATTAAATATATAAAGGTGCCTCAACACTCTATGTCTGAAACACACTTAGAAATATATGTTTAATTTCACTCTATTCATATTGTTGAGTTTTCAGTATGTTGCTAGTTGTTGCAATAGTTGCGTTTTAGCCTATGGATACACCATTTATCGTATCACATTGTCATCTCTGAGTTTCCTGACATGTGTGCAGTTCAACCTGTGGCATCCTTTGTAAAATCAGGGGTTTGGCAACATAGTAGGTAGTGCCCGCCCGATTATTATCCCTCTATCCGAACAATGGCCACATCTGGGTCATTGCACGTCTTGTTAGTGTCCTCCTGGCAGAATTCTTTGCAAGGCCTTTCCCCCTTGTGGAGAATGAGTCAGTGAGAGACGTGTGACTTCCTGCCAAATTACCTGCACATGTGGCTTCCAACATAACTTGGATATGGTCTTGCTTTGGCCAAGAGCCTGAGGCACTTCCCTCCCAGATACAGAAGGTTGCAGGAATGAACAATGTGATACAGGTAGTGTTCCGCTCCTGCTTGCACTGAATGCTGCGATTTTGCGTGAGCAGGTACCAGTCGGATGTGTTCTAGTTCAGATCGACACACACAGGCTAACAATACCAGCAGAGCTCAGGTGAAAACACCAACTTTAACACAGCCACCAAAATAAAAGTACAATGCAAAGAAACAAAGATGTCCACACCCAGGACAGAACTCCCCACCCCCGAGTTTGATGACCTTGCGTGACGTAGAGATGTTGCGGTGCCTTACCCGGCCTAGAACCGGGTGGCAATGCGGTAGTCGCAGGCCTGCCTGTCCACACCATCCATTCCCTTATCACTGGCATCGTCTCCCCCTTCCTCCTCGTCAGAGGAGACTCTGACTCCTCCACCTCCCCCTCTGCAAATTCCCCTCCCCCTTTGCCGAGCGAGGTAGTGCAGGGTGCGGCAGACCACAATGATTCTGGACGCTCTTTCTGGTGAGTACCACAGCAAGCTGCCCGAGAGATCCATGCAGCAGAAGCTCATCTTTAGCAGACCTATTGTTGCCCTTGTTGAGACCTGGTCGGTTACGGTACCTCTCCGCGGCTGCACCTTGCGGGCTCCGCACTCGTGTCATTAGCCAGGCCGCCTGTGGGTATCCCCGGTCACCAAGCAACCAACCCTACAGTTGACGAGGGGGAGGAAACGCATCCGGCAACTCGGGTTAATGAGGATGTACGCATCGTGAGATCTCCCTGAGTGACACACACACACACTCCTGAAGCGTTTGTTTCTCGTGGCAACCGACCAGGTGTACATTCAGAGACTGAAACCCCTTTCTATTTCTGAATGCAGCTGGCTGCTCCCATGGGAGCTCTCACAGCCACGTGTGTGCAGTCAACTGCTACATGCACCTGTGGGAAAACAGCGATGACTGTGAATCCTACAGCGCTTACTGCCTGGCACCCTGGCTTTCTTGCGAATCTAACAAATTCATTCACCCTCCTGAACAGGGCATTGGTGACCTCCCAATGGCCTTTTTGAATGACCAACTGGGATATTCCGTTGAAACCTGGAAAGACCCATTAGCACAAAGTGGTGACTGTCATCGTTACTGGCATTGAATGGTCACCCCACCCTCATGGGTGCAGGACTTGTGCGTATTGGCAGCCTGTGACATCCTCAGCGCCACCGATATTGCCTCTCTGATATGTTCAGGTAGCTACAATGACTGCAATGTATCCATTGAGCATCAATTCCTGCCGTCTCACTGGCTCCTGGTTGCCAGCATCCTGCACTGGGCCCTCTGCTGCTCTCTCCTATTGCTGTTCTGACCATTGCTCTGCATGGCCCTGGAACACCCTCGGTCAGTTCCTCCACAGCTGCATCAGAGCTAGCACAGGCACTGGGTTGACCTGACCCATCAGCCTGCCTACCTGAGCTGATCTGTTAACAAATTGTACGGGACAACCTGGTTAGCAAAGTCTTTGAGGCACTCCCTCCTGCCCTGACCATTTTTGCCCAATGGGAAGCCATATACCTAGCAACGGGTAAATCCTGGTCTCCACACAGAACTACTGTCGAGGGTACTGGTTGTCAATGCAGGCATGTTTCTTCCAAATTCATTTACGGGTTGTGGGTGTCGCTGGTTCGGCCAGTATTTGTATCCCATCCCTAGTTGCCCTTCAGAAGGTGGTAGTGAGCTACCTTCTTGAACCGCTGCAGTCCATGTGCTGTAGGTACACCCACAATGCTGTTAGGGAGGGAGTTCCAGGATTTTGCCCCAGCGACAGTGAAGGAACGGCCAATATATTTCCAAGTCAGGATGGTGAGTGACTTGGAGGGGAACCTCCAGGTGGTGGGGTTCCCAGATAACTGTTGCTCTTGTCACAGCACCCTTAGTCTTCCCACCCTGTCTTCCCTCCCTCTCTCCTCATCGCCTGCCTCAAACAAGCTCCCTCCTCCCATGCCTCCTCCCCTCTTGCTCTCCCTGCCTTGGACATCTGCCCCCATTCCCTTAGACTGCAGCCTGTCTCCCTCCCTGCCTCTTTCTCTCTGCCTCAATCTCTACCTCTCTCTTGGCTAGTCTGTTTTGATGCAGTGCGGTTCGGCTCAATTCTAATGTATTTAATACCATTGAGGGTAGTGAATTTTTGCAACTCAGCCCCTGTGATTACAGTTCTATTGTTTGATACCACAACTTCAGGAAATCCAAGAGTTGAAAAGCATTGGCGTAATCTTTCAACGGTAACATGCAATGTGGGTGACTTTACCTCAAATATGTCCATCCAATTAGAGTGTGCCTCGATCACATGCAAAAACATTGTGGCCAGGAATGGACCAACATAATCGATATGGATTTGTGCCCATGGCCGGCCAAGGGTGCAGTGAGGCTCCAGCCGGAATCCTTTGTTGCAGTTGGCCCTGTTGGCGGTGCTTGACTAGCTTTCCGATATCCGCATCAATACCAGGCCACGACACCGAACTCCTGCCGAGCATCTTCATCTTAGAGATGCCAGGATGAGCACAGTGTAATCCAGGCAGGAGCAGCTCTCTGCCTGGCACCGGAACGACTACTCTTGCTCCCCAGAGTATGGCCCCATCCTCGTCGCCAGATGTAATGATGCACTTTCACAGACTTTGTTAGTGAACATAAAAGGCATTCATGAATAAAAATTATAGAGCAGCCTCATGGCTGTAGCTGCTTCCAAAATGTCTCTGCCTAGGAGCCTTTCTCACCATGGGATATTTCCTCACTCTTTGAGTCCCAACTGATCACTCAGGTCAGGTGATCCTTACTCTGCTGTGTTGCCCTTAAAGGGAAACTCACCGCACTGTCATGTGAGAGTACCTTTAAGAAATGGATGTTTAAGCAATGTACCTTTAAGAAATGGAGCTGATCATATTACTGAAGTGATGTCAGAGGGTGGGGGGAGCTGAGCTCACTTCTGCTTTTGGTTTCAGTTTGAGAAGGCAGCTGGGAGTGTCTATGGGTTTTGCTGAGAGCTGCAGGAAGAAACACAGAGCTGGTCTGTTGATGTCTGCAAATCAAAAGACTATAAATATATTGAATGTAACCTCATGACTGTTTATGAAGGTTTGAAGTCTTTTGGATGTTTAAAGGAACAGTTTGAAGGATTATTTAGTGTTGTAGTCTTTTGGGGTTATCTTTGAAGTAATGGGTGTTAAGATATTCAATGTTTGTTTTTAAAAGGTTAAATTGAGTTCATAGAATAAACATTGTTTTGTTTTAAAAACCATTTGTCCATTAGAGTAGGAGGGATAAATAGGCGGGTAGTGTTTAGGAGAAGGAGCGGGCATGTGCAGTATGGTTTGATTGAAGTATTGGTTTTATATTGATGTTTGCACATTTCTGTTACCTGTAACTGTTTACAATGCCAAAAAATACCTCAATAAAATTGTTTGTTAAAAAACCACATTTGTCCATAATTGCTGTATCACACCTGGAGAGTACGCCGTGTGCTTCCCGCACCACAATCTATTACAAGTTGGGGGTCGGTTGAATTCCATGAAACACTTTGGGGTTCTGTAAACCCAGACCCATAACAGCACCATCCTTCTGTTCTTATTTTGGCTGTCAATGTTGTTTTAAATCGTAGTCTCCACCACTCGCACTGTCCAAGCTTATCACATGCAAGTGGCACCAACCATTTTCCAGTAACATAGGGGTCAATTATAAAAGTGTCAATTTTAACACAATAATCCTGCCGGCTGTTCTGGGCAGTTCAATAGGTTCTTCAGTAAATTTGCAATGTGTATAAGTAGCCCTTTCTTTCAATAATGAGATTCATCAAAAAATGTCAAAATGGAGCCTTAAAGGGAGGGAGGAGAGAAAGACAATAACAAAATTAACTGTGAATCCATGCGCTACTACTCAATCTTTAACACCAGGATATTGTTTAATTTCAGCCTGCTGAGAATAATAATAATCTTTTATTGTCACAGGTATGAAGTTACTGTGAAAAGCCCCTAGTCGCCACATTCCGGCGCCTGTTCGGGTAAGCTGGTATGGGAATTGAACCCGCGCTGCTGGCCTTTTTCTGCATTACAAACCAGCTGTCTAGCCCACTGAGCTAAACCAGCCCTTAGCTCACTTCAATCTGTTAGAGCAATGGAATGAGGAGGCTGAAATCTGAGCTCAAATTCAGGACCCCGGTGTGCACATCACCAGCAATCCTGGTCCACCCACATCGATGCAGCAACCAAGAAAGCACAACAATGCCGATACTCCCTCAGGAAACTAAGGAAATTCGGCATGTCCACATTGACTCTGACTAATTTTTACAGATGCACCATAGAAAGCATCCTATCGGGCTGCATCACAGCCTGGTATGGAAACTGCTCAGCCCAAGACCGTAAGAAACTACAGAGAGTCGTGAACACAGCCCAGTCCATCACACGAACCTGCCTCCCATCCATTGACTCCATCTACACCTCCCGCTGCCTGGGGAAAGCGGGCAGCATAATCAAAGATCCCTCCCACCTGGCTTACTCACTCTTCCAATTTCTTCCATCAGGCAGGAGATACAAAAGTCTGAGAAAACGCACAAACAGACTCAAAAACAGCTTCTTCCCCGCTGTTACCAGACTCCTAAACGACCCTCTTATGGACTGACCTCTTCACACGTCCTCTCTACTGAGGAGCACTACACTCCTGTATGCTTCACCCGATGCCTGTGTCTATATATTTACATTGTGTATTTTATGTTTGCCCTATTAGGTATTTTCTTCTCATGCACGGAATAATCTGTCTGAACTACATGCAGAACAATACTTTTCACTGTGCCTCGGTTGACGTGACAATAAACCAATCCAATCCTTAGCATAATTTCCATTGGAATAGCGGCCAGCATTCTGCTACAAGTGTGAGGAGTTGTGGTACAATCCCAGTGAAGGAATCCACAGCTGTCAATGAGATGGGCTGTGCTTTTGGGCAGTGCAGCTCCTCTTTTGATGCTTTTTTCTTTGGTGCTCACCTCATTGAGAGGACAGGAGCTGCAGGAAAGGGAGTTGTCATAATATGCACCCATGCACATCATGAGGTAAAGACAGGCAGTGACAGACACCCAGGTTAGCCAATCAACACACAGGACAGAACACAACCAATCACCAGACAGAACACTAGAGGGGGGTTTCCTACTATAAAACACACGAGGCATCAGCACTCCGCCTCTTTCCACTGGTGACAACTGTAGTGACAGTCAGGGTGTATATATCAGTCAGCATCTTCTACACGTGGATCAGAGCTAGCCTGGTCTAGTTAGTTAGAGTTAGTACACTTAGAGTAGTAGAGTGTCAACCCACAGCCAGCTGTGTGCATTGTTACAGAAGTTCAATAAATCGTATTGAACCAACGTCTAAGTTTGGTGTCTGCTTTACAGTCTTACTGCATCCAGTTGCAGTCCGTGTTACCCCAGGGTGGATAACACAACATGATACCAGGAGTCTACTTCATCCACGTAATTTACCTTGAATAATTCAGTGATGACCAGCAAGTGCCTTCCAGCGGCATGGAGACGATCCAGGCCATGCCACAGTTATGGATCTCCAGCAATCTCAGCGCCAACTGGCGGATCTTCAAGCAGAAGTTCCTTCTCTACATTGAGGCCACGGGCCTCGAGGATGTGTCCGATGCCAGAAAAATCGCGCTGCTCCTATCGACTGCGGGAGACCGGGCCATCCAAATCTTCAATTCGCTCACTTTTGCCGACGGCGAGGACAAGACCAAGTTCCAGACCGTTTTAGCCAAATCCGACAGTCACTGTGAAGTCGAAACGAATGAGAGCTTTGAGCGTTATGTCTTCCAGTAACGCCTTCAGGGGAAGGATGAGCCTTTCCAATCCTTTCTAACTCATCTCCGTATATTAGCGCAGTCCTGCAACTACGGTGACACCGCTGATTCCCTCATCAGGGATCAGATCGTGTTTGGGGTCCACTCCGACGCCCTGCGGGAGCAGCTCCTAAAAATAAAAAACATGACCCTGCCAGTCGCCATCGAGACGTGTAAAGTGCATGAACAGGCGAAAAGTTGCTACTCCCACCTTAAATCGGCAGAACAGGACCAACTTGCCTCCCACGAGGCAGAGAGTGGACAGGCCATCGCCCGAATGCGGTGCCTTTGCATCGATGAAGGTGGCCATTTTGCGCGCTTTCCCCGGGGTCCCACGCATGCGCACCACGGACGGGAGAACGAAGCGGCCGAAGACCACACTACGCAGGTGCGAGCGGCGGCTGACCGCACTGCGCATGTGCGACGACGCACGGAGCGTTACGACGTCAACGTCATAACGTGCCCGAACTGCGGCACTGCCCACTTAAAGCGGCAATGCCCTGTAAGAGGCAGGCGATGTTTAAATTGTGGGAAGCCTGGACATTATGCAGCCTTATGCAGGTCTGCACCACCGGTCGTGGCCCGGAGATCCCAGTTCCAACGCAAACGCATGCGAAGTGTACAGCAAGGGCTGCTGGATTCTGATCCTGTAAGCACCACGGATCCAGAGGACGACTGCCTGGAGTCCCCATATCGTGTGGGCATCATTACTACGTGTGAATATGCCTCCTCAAATTCAGCGACACGCCTATCTATCTTCAACGTGGATTCTGCGGACGAATGGCGTGCTGTCGTTCACGTTAACCAATGCAGCATCCGGTTCAAGCAGGACACTCGTGCTTCAGCCAATCGCATATCTCAAGCAGATCTTGCTCGCATCAAAAGGCAACCAAAAATTCTTCCGCCGGCCTGCCTGCTTCTTGATTATAATGGCAATGCCATTACTGCGTTAGGGTCTTGTCACCTGCATGTCTCCAACAAGGCCATCAAAGCCACACTGCGATTCGAAATCGTCAAGCCTGACAAGGCTTCCCTGCTTGGTGCCCATGCATGCAAGCTACTCAATCTCGTACAGCGCGTACATGCCATGTCCTCTTCCAACGTAAATCTTCAGGCTGCCATTGACAAAATCCTGTCACAATATCCGGATGTGTTCAGTGGGATGGGAACGCTGCCGTACCGCTACAAAATCTTCTCAGGCGTGATGCCACGCCTGTGATCCATGCACCACGCCGGGTTCCGGCTCCTCTGAAGGAACGTTTAAAGGCGCAGCTGCAGGAGCTCAAAGACCAGGGGCGGGATTCTCCCCTAGTCGGCAGGGCGGGGGGTCCCGGCGGGACGGAGTGGCGTGAACCACTCCGGCGTCGGGCGGCCCCAAAGGTGCAGAATCCTCCGCACCTTCAGGAGCTAGCCCCGCCCCGCAGTGGTTGGCGCCCGCCGGCCGGCAGGATAGGGGCCTGGCGCCACGTCAACCGGTGCTGAAGGGCCTCCGCTGTCCGGCGCGAGTCGGCGCATGCGCGGGAGCACCAGCACATGCTGGCGTCATCCCCGCACATACGCAGAGGGATTCGCTTCCACACCGGGAATGGCGGAAGACCACAGCCTCCGGTGCGGAGGGATAGAGTGCCCCAACGGCACAGGCCCGCCCGCGGATCGGTGGGCCCCGACCGCGGGCCAGGCCACTGTGGGGGCACCTCTCTGGGCCAGATCCCCCCGAGAACCCCCCAGGAACCCTCGGAGCCCGCCCGTGCCGCCAGGTCCTGCCGATAAGGGACCTACTCTAATTTACGCCGGCGGGACTGGCTACGGATGGGCGGGACTTCGGCCCATCGCGGGCCGGAGAATACGGGCGGCACCGGCGCCCATTGCGTCACGCCGGACCTCGCCATTCTCCGAGGCGGGCAGCGCGACTCACACCGGGTCGTTTTTTGGGGGGCGGGAGAATTGGGAGGATGGCGGGGTTGGGATTCACGCCGACCCCCAGTGATTCTCCCACCCAGGGGGGGGGGTCGGAGAATCCCACCCCAGGGTATAATCTCTAAAGTGACGGAACCGACTGACTGGGTCAGCTCGATGGTCTGTGTGAAGAAGCCCTCAGGAGAACTGCGCATATGTATAGATCCCAAGGATCTTAACCGGAACATAATGCGGGAACACTACCGGATCCCGAAGCGGGAGGAGCTAACCAGTGAGGTGGCACACGCCAAATTCTTCATGAAGCGAGATGCATCGCATGGTTTCTGGCAGATACAACAGGACGGGTCCAGCAGGAAGCTCTGCACATTTAATACACCTTTCGGAAGGTACTGTTACGACCGCATGCCATTCGGTATTGTTTCAGCCTTTGAAATCTTTCACAGGATCATGGAACAGATGCAAGAGGGCATTGAGGGTGTGCGTGTCTACATAGATGACGTAATCATATGGTCCATGACCCCAGAGGAACACATATCGCGCCTCAAACAAGTCTGATGACACATCCATGCAAACGGCCTCAAGCTGAACAAGGCCAAGTGCTCCTTTGGCATGTCATCAATCAAGTTTTTGCGTGACCAAATATCCCAGCAGGGTGTGCAACCGGACTCGGACTAAGTCAAGGCCATCAACAGCATGAAGACCCCGGAAGACAAAATGGCGGTACTACGCTTCCTCGGTATGGTTAACTTCTTGGGAAAGTTCATTCCCAACCTCGCATCACACACGACGGCTCTCAGGCATCTGGTGAATAAGTCCACTGCCTTCCAGTGGCTACCCACACATCAAGCAGAGTGGCTCGAGTTAAAGGCAAAGCTCACCACTGCTCTGGTACTAGCGTTCTTTTACCCAGAGCGGGAGACAAAACTCTCCACGGACGGCAGCCAGGACGGCATCGGTGCGGGGCTCCTGCAGAAGGATGACTCCTCGTCCTGGGCTCCAGTGGCCTATGCGTCAAGGGCCATGACTCCCACTGAGCAGAGGTATGCTTAGATAGAAAAAGGGTGCCTGGACCTCCTAACCGGCATTGTAAAGTTCCAGGACTACGTCTACGGTCTACCAATCCTCTAAGTAGAGACTGACCACAGACCCTTGTTCATATCATTCATAAGGACTTGAATGTCATGACGCCCAGGCCTCAGCGCATTCTCCCTCGACTCCACAGGTATGATTTCAAATTGGTATACACACCAGGCAAGGATGCCCTGTCTCACGCCATCACCTCGCCCTGTGAACAGGTCGACTTCATCCGCCAAATTGAGGCACAGGTGCAACTGTGTGCCAGCAACCTCCCGGCCTCAGATGAAAGAGTGGTCAACATTCGAGAAGAGACTGCCAAGGACCCTCTTCTGCAGCGGGTCACACATCACCTTGCAAACGGTTGGCAGAAAGGGCAATGCCCCCAGTTCTTTAATGTTAAGGATGACCTGACAGTCGTCGAGGGGATCCTCCTCAAGCTAGATCGTATCGTTATTCCTCGCAGCCTCCAGAGCTTAGTGCTCAAAAAGATTCACGAGGGACACCTCGGTGTCGAGAAATGCAGGCGCCGGAATCAACCAGGACATATCCAACATGGTCCTTAATTGTGTGACCTGCCAGCGTTTCCAGCCTGCTCAGCCCAAAGAAACACTCCAGCAACACAAGATTGTGACCTCTCCGTGGTCGAAGGTGGGAATCGACCTTTTTCACGCCAATGGGCGTGACTATGTGCTCATCATAGATTACTTCTCGAGTTACCCGGAAGTGGTGAAGCTCTCAGACCTCACATCAAGGACAGTCATCAAGGCCTGCAAGGAGACATTTGCCAGGCATGGTATTCCGCTCACGGTCATGAGCGACAACGGTCCCTGCTTCCACAGCCAAGAGAGGTCCAACTTCGCAAAGCTGTACCAGTTCAAGCACATCACCTCAAGCCCGCATTACCCGCAATCTAACAGAAAGGGGTCCATATCGTGAAGCAACTGCTCTGCAAGGCTGCAGACTCAGCTTCTGACTTTAACCTTGCGCTGCTGGCATACAGGGCAACCGCTCTGTCCACCGGTATGTCTCCAGCACAGCTCCTTATGAATCGTGACCTGCGGACGACTGTTCCGGCCATTCATTTACCAGACCTGGATCAACTCCCAATGCTGCAAAAGGTGCAGCAACTCAGAAACCGGCAAAAGCTGACATACGATGCTCATGCTACTGATCTGCCCGTGCTCTCTCCGGAAGATGCTGTTCGCATCAAGTTGCCTGATGCAGGCTGGTCAGCTCCAGCTGTAGTTGTTCGACAGGCTGCTCCCAGGTCGTCCGTGGTTCGCATGGCGGATTGCTCCATTGTCAGGCGCAACAGAAGGGCACTACGCAAACTTGCCTGCCCACTACCGAATCTCACATTTCCAGCTGTCATTATGCCTTCTCCGGACACCTCGCTCCACGAGGCCACTAATCTGGCTGCCATCCCACCTGTCAAGGCGCCTTCGTCCCCACCTCCACCTCTCAGGCGATCGACAAGGATCCAACACCAGTCCCAGAGATTGGACTTGTAGATATTCCCTTTGTACATATTGTTCTGTATCTGCACTCTAGACACCTTCCATGTACATATGCATCCTCTCGCCATTTGCTGTAAATAGTCATATCTGTATATATGTCGTATATGCTCTAAGCAACCGACAAAATTTTTTTTTTAAAAGGGGGGGGGATGTCATAATATGCACCCATGCACATCATGAGGTAAAGACAGGCAATGACAGACACCCAGGTTAGCCAATCAACACACAGTATAGAACACAACCAATCACCAGACAGAACACTAGAGGGGGGTTTCCTACTATAAAACACACGAGGCATCAGCACTCCGCCTCTTTCCACTGGTGACAACTGTAGTGACAGCCAGGGTATATATATCAGTCAGCACCTTCTACACATAGATCAGAGCTAGTCTGGTCTAGTTAGTTAGAGTTAGTACACTTAGAGTAGTAGAGTGTCAACCCACAGCAAGCTGTGTGCATTATTACAGAAGTTCAATAAATCGTCTTGAACCAACGTCTAAGTCCAACTGCATCCAGTTGCAGTCTGTGTTACCCCAGGATGGATAGCACAACAGGCATATTTCCCCAGACACAACACCAACAAAACAGTTCCAACTCCCGGGTCAGGTTAATAATGGTTAATAATGGTTGGGTTGTCAACAATGTGCAGCAGCTCCAGCATCAAGCAGCAAAGGTGACAGTTTTCCATTTCCCACATCCTCCCACATTATGGTTTTTGTGAGTACAATGCACATTTGTGATGAATTACCGGTGGTTTGGGCCGTTGGCCCACATGGACCAAAAATTAGACGTCGAGTTCCTCAAATGTGCACATTGTCAGCATTGCTGGGTTTGAATCCCCTGTGGGAGGTAGCAAAGGCCGACATCGAACCTAAAGTTTATTCTAGTTGCCTCGTTTCTTTTGGCTTTTTGAAGAAAGTGATCAGCTGTTCACTTTTCATTCTCATGAGAATTCACACCCAAAAACCCAATGTATTGAAGTTGAAATTGATGAGATTTGTTCCAACACTGTCCTTGAAAATTCAACCACAATGTTCTAAGTCAGAGAAAAAAGAGGCACCTTCCTCATTCTGAGTTACCTGCGCCATCAAATGGAGCCAAGAAATAGAAAATACAGACTGGAGTGACAGTATTACCCAGGTTCTTCTCCCCGCGTTATTCTCTCGTTACTGGTTTGATTGTAGGGGTAGAGTTGCGCAGGCATTATGAAACTCCCACTGCCTCAACAGACAGTTCATTCTCCAGTTTAGACCTGAGAAATGGGTGCTGTTGAGATCCCGGACCCGGGGCATCACGGCGGCGCAGTGGTTAGCATTGCTTCCTCACAACGCTGAGATCCCAGGTTCGATCCCGGCTCTGGGTCACTGTCCGTGTGGAGTTTGCACATTCTCCCTGTGTTTGCGTGGGTTTCGCCCCCACAACCCAAAGAGGTGCAGGCTAGGTGGATTGGGGTGGCTAGGTGGATTAACCACGCTAAATCGTCCCTTAATTGGAAAAAATGAATTGGGTATTCTAAATTTTATTTTTCAAAAAAGATCCCGGACCAGACCCCAACATTTGTTAGGATATCGCAGAGTTGTTTTCCTATTTGTAAGATTGTGAGGAAAGGATTCTTCACCCCAAGAGTAATGACATTTGCCAACAGGTATCTTTTAAGTTTGAGGGCTGATGGATGGCAAAATTGCAGCCATATTTCCTAAACGGCATCTCTAAAAAGATTACCTGGTCTTTATCACACTGCTATTTGTGGGATCCTGCTGTGCACAGATTGGCTATTATGTTTCCTACATTACAACAGTGACTACACATCGAACAGTAATTCATGGGCAGCACGGTGGCGCAGTGGGTTAGCCCTGCTACCTCACGGTGCCGAGGTCCCAGGTTCGATCCCAGCTCTGGGTCACTGTCAGTGTGGAGTTTGCACATTCTCCCCGTGTCTGCGTGGGTTTCGCCCCCACAACCCAAAAGATGTGCAGGGTAAGTGGATTGGCCACACTAAATTGCCCCTTAATTGGAAAAAATGAATTGGGTACTCTAAATTTAAAAAAAAAAACAATAATTCATTGGGTGTGAAGCACTTTGGGATGACTTGAGGATCATGAAGTGCACTATATAAATGCAAGCTACTCCTGTGTGCCATACTGTCACATCAAAACAGCAGAGATTTTCGGGTGTCCTGGCCAATATTTATACCCCAAACAAAATCATTTAAAGAACAGATTATCCGGGGCTCAGAGGTGCTCGGATTACCCAGAATTATAAATTAAAGCAAAAAAGATAACGGGAGTGAATAGGTTTTATCTTCCGAAAGGAACATACGTTTTTATTTAAATCCATCTTCTGCACCATTTTCCATTTGCTCAGAATCTGTGCTTAAACATACAATAATCCAAAACTGTTCATATGGGAGATCAGAATCCCATTAGATTAGGGAATAATTCTATCCTTTAATTCTTGATTCCCTTGTTAATCGAGAATCTCTCTCGACCTCTGCCTTCCTGTACCAGCCTCCCCGAACAGGCGCCGGAATGTGGCGACTAGGGGCTTTTCACAGTAACTTCATTGAAGCCTACTTGTGACAATAAGCGATTATTATTATTATTAATAAAAATATTAATTGAGCCAACCCAACAGCTCTTTGGGGAAGAGAGTTCCAAAGATTGGCAACCTTCTGAGAGGAAACATTTCCTCTTATCTCCGTCCTAAATGAGAGTCCCCTCAATTTTAATCTGTGTCCCCCACAAGGGAAAAACATCCTGGCTGATACTCTCACTACAATCTAAGAGCACTGACAGCCGACAGACCCCAATACTGAGCTGCAGTGCATCTGTGGTGGGGTAAAACACAGGGTGAGGGAGGATTGAACACAACCCGCGGACTCAGTCACTGATTGGTGCAGAAGGGTAGAGGGCTCTTACTCTGGTGGCCTCTTCACTCACATGAAAAATACATTTTATTCATTGCCTCACTTCCACTGATGGGAAACTCTGTATGCTGAGGGATAGGGATATAAATAATCTTTATTAGTGTCACACATTAACACTGCAATGAAGTTACTGTGAAAAAACTCCAGTCGCCACATTCCGGCGCCTGTTCGGGTACACAGAGGGAGAATTCAGAATGTCCAATGCACCTAACAAGCACGTCTTTTGGGGTTTGTGGGAGGAAACCGGAGCACCCGGAGGGAACCCACGCAGACACGGGGAGAACATGCAAACTCTGCACAGACGGTGATCCAAGCTGGGAATCGGAACCTAGCGCTGTGAAGCAACAGTGCTAACCATTATGCTACTGTGCTGCCATGTGCGTGTTTGCATGCATGTGTTTGTATGCGTGTGCGTGTTTATATATGTGCGTGTGTGTTTGTGTCTATGTGTATATGCAGAGCATACTCGATGAGCCGAATGGCCTATTTTTTTCTTGTGACAATAAGTGATTTTCATTCATTCTACAGCTACGTCTTATGGTGTATATATGCGTGTTTACGTGTATGTATGTATATGTCTGCATATGTGTGTGAATGTCTGTGCGTATGTGTTTGTGTGTTGTGGTGTCACCAGGGGGTGTGCGCAGGAAGCACCGTACTTCGTTCATAAGGTTCTCCAGTTTCTTGACAGATGTTCCCCCTACCAAGATGGCCACAGGAAGTCAACCCAGGAGTCACATGGTACACTGAGGGACGACCCCTCTCAGGAATCAGTGCAACGAGGATCAACCAGACTGCATAAGCAGAACTCTGTGTGCTGCTATGGGGGGCAGCGGGGAGAGACAACTTGGTGAATGCAAGGAAGGTGCCTTGGAGTGTGAAGAACCTTTTGTGTGTTTGAACTGACCTCGGACTCTATGAATACCCTGATTTGGATCTAACCCTGGCCTGTTTAAGAACCTGTACTGGTAATCTTTATTTTTCAATTTAGAGTACCCAATTAATTTCTTCCAATTAAGGGGCAATTTTAACATGCCCAATCCACCTACTCTGCACATCTTTGGGTTGTAGGGGCGAAACCCACGCAGACACGGGGAGAATGTGCAAACTCCACACGGACAGTGACCCAGAGCCGGGATCGAACCCGGGTCCTCGGCGCGCGAGGCAGCTGTGCTAACCACTGCGCCACCGTGCTGCCCTCTGTACTGGTAATCTGATGTATGCGTGAATGCCAGAGTGTGTGTGTGTGTGTGTGTTGCTGCATCAGATCTACTGCAATACACCAGGAATACCATTCAGCTGTTTTGACTTAATTGGAACTGACTGCCTCTGACCGACCATGAGGTGACCGCAAGGATTTGCTTCTGACCAAATGACAGGATTTGAAATTTTTTTATTATTATTTGCCTGCCCACGAGCGAGCTGCTGGGGTAATAGTTCTTGATTCAGCATCTTTTTAATCAGCAGCCACTTTGATTGGAATGCTCAGCCGCGACCACGAGTTCTCCTGTTCATTAATAATTTATTACCGACCTTAAGCAAATTGAACAATCAAGCACAGAAACTGTCAATCTCACCAGATGCAAACTGCTGGCGTAACAGGTGACCTGAATGTTGGAGGGGCAGAGAAAGGTCACTCCCCACCCTTCTGTGCGGCTATATTTAGTGGCTGGAATATTAACGCGGATGTCACTGCATAAAGCAAACTACTCGTTTGGCACTCCAGAACTTTAGTATTTCTGAAAAATCCACAGACAGCCATAGTTTGTATCAGCCACCACCTGCAGTCATGGACATTGGAAAGGCAGAAAACGCAGACAGGAGGTGGAAAGATGATATTCTGAGATAACCTGGTGCCTGGCCATGTTTCCAGCCAATTTGAAACGTCAAAACAGTCTACTTTGGGGCTGGTGGATCACAGGAGGTTATACATTAACCTTTCATACCTTGTATCTGAGTTCAAATCACAAGGGTATCAGTCTCTGTCTGCTGGTTATGGGTACTTTGTGAAATGAGAATGGACAGTCATAGTCCAGTTCTTTGAGGGCATGAGTTGGCACACTTGCTAAGCAATCAGCACACTCTTCTCATACAGTATAAATTGTTAAAAGCAAATTACTGCGGATGTTGGAATCTAAAACAAAAACAGAAAATACTGGACAATCTCAGCAGGTCTGACAGCACCTGTGGAGAGAGAAGGGAGCTGACGTTCCGAGTCAGGATAACTCTTTGTCAAAGCTCTGACAAGCATCCAGAATCGAAATGTTGGCTCCCTTCTCTCTCCACATATATAGGGCTCAATCTTGCGGCCTCACTGCGCCGGAAAAGCTTTTCACTGTGACACAGCGTGGCCGCCGAAAGCCAGGAGAACCCCGCTCCCGGGATCCACCCAGCTCGCAACTCCTCGCGAGATTCAAAAAATCAGTTTTTGGTAAATCTGCATATTAGAGCGAGGCAGTAAGCCTTACTCTAATGTGCAGATTCACGATGTGCCTGAGGCTCTGGGATTCAACCCCTTCTCCTCGGAGACCTCGGGCGAGCGCTGTTTGGTACTGGTTCCACTGCAAATAGGGACCAGACGGAATGGCAGTCGTGGGGGTCTCCAAGGAGCTCGGAGGCTCCCAGCTGCAAGCCCTTTGGGCAGGGTGGTGCCCAACACTGCTGGTGCCACCTGGGTACCCTGGAAGTTCCAGCCTGGCACTCTACCAGTGCCACCTGAATGCCAGCCTGGCGCTGCCAAGGTACGAAGTTGTCATTTTGTGCGTGCAATTTGGCCGGGGCCGCCCACCGTGGGTATTGGGAGATGCGGTGCGGGTCGGGGGGCCCTCCCATGTTAGGTTCAGGCTGGGGAGAGGTCGGGGAATTATTTTGTGGGCTTCGGAGATCAGGATGCCATTTTTAAATGGCATCCCAATCTCTCGCTACAATGGGGACTTCCGGCGAGCGGAGCTCCCTGTTGGTACAAAAACGTGGCTATGTGCATCCTCGGCCACGCGTTCCCCATTTAGGCCCCTTAACCAACACGAGTTGCATCGAATAGCCATGTGTTCCTCGGCACTGCGAGCACCGGGAAACACGCGGCTAAATGTGCTCGTTCGGGGGGTTTGTTCCCTTTTGGGAAAATCACACCCATCGTATAAATTGTTGTTCCTTTTGAGATTTGATAATCTTGCGAATGTGCCCTGATGAGTGCAAGGGAAAAAGTTTCAGCAGCATGTCTAGTTTTTCACTAATAAAGCAAACTTTTACAGATTTACTTGATGTTGATTATCCCTCTGGGCTAACAGTGAGTGGAGGTCCGCGTGGAGTTCACACATTCTCCCCATGTCTGCGAGGGTTTCGCCCCCACAAACACAAAGATTTTTTTAAAATAAATTTAGTGTACCCAATTCATTTGTCTCCAATTAAGGGGCAATTCAGCATGGCCAATCCACCTAGCCTGCACATCTTTGGGTTGTGGGGGCAAAACCCACACAAACACGGGGAGAATGTGCAAACTCCACACGGACAGTGACCCAGACCCGGGATCGAACCTGGGACCTCGGCGCCGTGAGGCTGCAGTGCTAACCCACTGCGCCACCGTGCTGCCCCACACAAACCCAAAGATGTGCAGGGTAGGTGGATTGGCCACGCTAATTTTCCCTTAATTAGAAAAAAATGAATTGGGTATTCTAAATTTATTTTTAAAAAAAGTGAGTGGAGTAATAATGCTGTTTGCAATCCTGACACTCTTACCATTCCTTTCCCTCATCATGCTTCCCCACCGCCCAACCCTCATACATTGGAGAAATGATCTAAAAGTCTTTCTTTTTTTAAATAAAGTTAGAGTGCCCAATTCATTTATTTCCAATTAAGGGGCAATTTAGTGTGGCCAATCCACCTACCCTGCACATCTTCGGGGGCGAAACCCACGCAGACACGGGGAGAATGTGCAAACTCCACACAGACAGTGACCCAGGGCCGGGATCAAACCTGGGACCTCGGCGCCGTGAGGCAGCAGTGCTATCCACTGCGCCACCGTGCTGCTCTAAGAAATGATCTAAAAGTCAACTGTTTTCATGTATCGGATTGGCTGGAGAATGTGACCAGGCCTCAGTTTATCTCTGGCGTGTCGTCCGTTTCAGAATCCTGACTGGGTTCTCCACCTTTCCAATTTGCACGGCAGCAGGTTTCAAGCTAAATGACAGTGTCCATTGTTGTAGCTTCCACTGACCATTCTTTCCTGTGTGAATTGTAAAAAATAATGTCAGCAGGCTGTTGAACTAAGAGGTAGGGGGGGGCACAACAGGGAGCCCAATCTTGGGTTTAGCAGGCATTCGCACATATGCCCTTGTCCAATCTGAGTTACTGGGATCAGGAGGAGGAAACCTGCCTTTTTTTAGTCCTATCTAGGGAAGGAGCACGGACATCAATTCTAACCCCAGCACCTCTCCTCCCCCCTCCCCCCCCCCCCCCCCCCCCCCCCCCATACTTACTCAGTAAAGACCATCCACTGAACTTGAAACCTTCCTGGTCAGCAGAATTTACTTCCAATGCACTGGTTACCTGAGCCATTAGGGAAATCCACACTTAATTAAATCTTGTCTCTTTCACTCTCCTTTGTGGATCAGTTACTCTCAAAGGGCGGGAGTGAGAGTTCAAACCGGTTTACTTGGATTTCCATTTTCCAAAGCATTCCCAACAACAACGGACACGATTCAACTAAAAAAAAAATAGAGTCCGTCCTGGGTGGGATTTGCGGGGTCGTTCCCGTCTTGTGGTGCCCGGAACGACCCCACTATCAAACGGCACGCTGGGTTTTTTTTAGTGCCTGAGGCTGCACTCAGCTTAATTCCCTGCACTGAGGAGCTTCGACAAGTGGAGCCCCTCCATGCAGGAAGAGATCGGGACGCCATTTTTACATGGTATCCTGATATCTCAACCACCAACCCCCCCACCCCAACGCAACCCCTGGACCCCCCAACACCCCAACTCACCTATATAGGGGGTTCACAGGGGCCCACTCCCACCTCACAGGCAGGGCAACCCTGGGCTCGATCTCGGCGCAAGCAAAATGCCAGCCTGGCACCCTGGCAGTGCCTCTACCAGCCAGGCAGTGCCAGCTGGGCACTTGGGTGGCACTGCCAGGCTGCCAGGGTGGCAGTGCCAAGGTTCCTGGGTGGCACCAACAGTGACAGGGTACCACCCTGCCACTCAGGGGGCCTCTGATCGCCTGGGAGACCCCACCCCGGTATCGTTCTGCCTCATCCCCATTGTGGGAATGAGTACTGAATAGTGCCCGACTGGGGTCTCCTCAGCGAGGCTGGGAGATTCCGGGTGGCTGTTCGATCCTGCGCAAGCACGGCTATGTGGGTTCTGTGATCCCACCAGCCGTCTGGAATACCGGGGGAAGCCTCACCGGCATCGACTGGCCGCGTAGCATCCCGGTTCCAGCGGTACGTGGCTGGTAGATCGCACCCAATATATTTGTGTAGCACCTTTATTACACACTTTATTAAATAAAACACCCCAAGGTACTTCACAGAAATGTTATAAAACGTGATATGACATTGAGTCACAAAAGGGGATATTAGGGTAGATATTTAACCAAAGATCTCGGCAAAGGGGTAGGTTTCAAGGAGCGTCTTAAAGGCACCGAGTGAGATAAAGAGGTAGGGATGTTTAGAGAGGGAATTCCAGAGTTTGGGGTTCAATCAGCTCAAGGCACAATCACCCAATGGTGAAGCGATTAAAATCGGGGTGTTCAAAATGCCAGAATTGGGGTTGTGCAGGATTGCGAAGAACGTCACAGGGATGAGGGATGAGGCCATGGAGAGATTGGAAGATAAAGGCCAGAATTTAATGTCCTCCCTGTGGTGAGTTTGGTTTCATTTAATCGGCGGTACTCCTGCCTCTGCCTCGAGTAAGTCTGCGGACGGCCTTCCTGTCCCACTGCCAATTGAAGCCTTTAAGTGGGCAATTGATGCTCATTTCAGGTCGAAACCTCCCTGCTGCTGGTATTTGCTTTTCGGACTTCCCATAAAGCAAACTCTGTCAGGGTTGCTTGTGGTCTCCCAGGGTGGGGGAATTCCCTGTTCAAACACGCTCCGTGCCTGATTGAGGTGCCAGGCAGCAGGTAGAGAAAGTGGAAGGGATGTCCATGAATAGCCATCCTTCTACCCTTTCTGATGACCTGCCCTTTCCCCCAGATCCCCTCCTGCCATTACTCACCTCTGCCTCTGCGCAATCTTCAGCCTTGGGTGAATGTAGTACTGGTGCCAGCCACCGTCTCCCTGGTGGCACTACTTTTCTTTTTTAAATTTAGAGTACCCAATTCATTTTTTCCAATTAAGGGGCAATTTAGCCTGGCCAATACACCTACCCTGCACATCTTTGGGTTGTGGGGGCGAAACCCACGCAGACACGGGGAGAATGTGCAAACTCCACACGGACAGTGACCCAGAGCCGGGATCGAACCTGGGTCCTCGGTGCCGTGAGGCAGCAGTGCTAACCCACTGCGCCATCCCTGGTGGCACTACTGAGCAAAGGCGAGCTGCTGGCCTCTGATTAGTTGGCAACTGTTGGGGGTGGGCCTGAGGTGCCGGAGTCCTTGATCTCCGCTGACCAATTAAGTGCCTGATTAGCGTGTAAACGGGCAGACATTCCACAAAAGAGGCGACACAGAACTCTAGCTGGCTCTGCAGCAGATAGGTGAGACTCCCATCGCCACCATTAGATACCGTCCAAGGATGCGAGTTTTAAGGTCAAGACCCGGCTTATCCCGGAGCCAGTGTAGGTCAGCGAGCACTGGGGTGATGTGTGAATGGGACTGGGTGCACGTTAGGACACGCGCAGCAGGTGACTCAAGTCTACAGTCGGGGTCAGCCAAGGGCTTTGGAATAGTGAAGTCTAGAGTTGCGAAACCAGGGTTTCAGCAATAGGTGAGCTGAATTTAGGCAATGTCCAATAGCAGCCATACAGCTAATTTTCAACTGCACTGTTTGTATACCAAGATAGAGCTAGAAAACAACATTCCAGGAAATTTAACGTGGAAATTGCAGCCAAAAATAACCAAGCAAATGCGAATGTTTACATTAGCTGATTAAAATATTGGAAAATTTGCAAATCGGTGCTTCACTCAAGTAAATTGAAAGAAGTGAAGATTTTAGACCAGGCAAGTTTACTCTGAAAACGAAAGCATTTGGCTAAATCTGTACTGCAACAGTCCCTATTCCTGCTTTAACTTCATCATCATTTAAAAAAATCAAAATTGAGTTCAAAATCATAAATTAGGAGCGACACACTGATTGCAGCAACATGCTTGTCTCTGTTTATAACTAAATTAAAGGGCCCTTACAGTCATCAGGCCAGGATGACATTACCCCTTTTAATGTGTGGGTTCAAAGCCAAGACCCAAAGCAGCTCTAATAATAATTTCATTAGAAAAAAAATGCAATGCATCTGGAAAATATGTTCCGGCATCGCTCAATTGGAAATGATGCGAAGCACCTTGAAGGAGCTTGTAATATGAGCCTGCCCTCATTGCCTCCTTTCTGACTCCCTGCTGCTTTCTGCTTCCAGCAAGGCCTGCTGATCGAGGCACTGTGGCTAAATTTATTCCAGCGTTGATCTGCTCACTATTGCTGTTAGCCTGGTGTAAGCCAGGACTGACACAGAGTGGGGGGGGAGTCTGCTTGCGGAAGGACAGAGATGAGAGGAACAAACCACGAGGAAGGAATATTTATCCTGAACTGTAACTAATACTTCTTACCCCAGATTAAAAGGTTTGTACTGGAGATGGTTAAAGGCACACTACTTCTATTACAGTTATTGGAAAACATTATTGGGGATACATTCTGTGAGCACCTCCTCCTGCAGGGTTCCGGTAACAGCAAGAAAACAGTGGGCCATGTGAAACTCTGGGAGGCATCAGCAAGTGTACCCGATTATGAAGGATTTAAAAAAATAAATTTAGAGTACCCAATTTGTTTTTCCCAATTAAGGGGCAATTTAGCGTGGCCAGTCCACCTACCCTCCACATCTTTGGGTTGTAGGGGTGAGTCCCACGCAGACACGGGGAGAATGTGCAAACTCCACATGGACAGTGACCCCGGGCCAGGATCGAACCCTGGTCCTCAGCGCAGTGAGGCAGCAGTGCTAACCACTGTGCTGCCCCTATTATGAAGGCTATACAACGGATTGATTGGGTGTCATTATTTGCTTTTCATTCGTTCTTGGGATGTGAGGGTGACTGACAAGACCAGGAAATGTCGTCCATGCCAAACCCTCCATTAGAAGGTGGGGTAAGCCACCTCCTTCGACTGCTACAGTAAATGTAGGTGCTCCCAAAACCACATGTGTGAGAGGCTTTCTAGCCATTTCAGAGGGCAGTTAAGGTTCAACCACATAGCTATGGATCTGGGGGCAGCACGGTGGCACAGTGGTTAGCACTGCTGCCTTACGGCGCCGAGGACCCGGGTTCGAACCCGGTTCTGGGTCACTGTCCATGTGGAGGTTGCACATTCGCCCCGTCTCTGCGTGGGTCTCACCCCCACAACCCAAAGATGTGCAGGGTAGGTGGATTGGCCACGCTAAATCGCTCCTTGATTGGAAAAAAACGAATTGGTTACTCTAAATTTATTTTTAAAATAGCTATGGATCAGAAGTCAGGTGCAGGCCAGACTGGGTAAAGAAGGTAGATCTCCTCCCCTCAAGGACATCAGTGAAGCAGGTGGGGTTATTAAGACAATAATGAAATGAAATGAAAATCGCTTATTGTCACAAGTAGGCTTCAAAGGAAGTTACTGTGAAAAGCCCATAGTCGCCACATTCCGGCACCTGTTCGGGGAGGCTGGTACAGGAATTGAACCGTGCTGCTGGCCTGCCTTGGTCTGCTTCAAAAGTCAGCGATTTAGCCCTGTGCGCTAAACCAGCTTGCATTTTATTCCAGATTTATTATTTAATTAAATTTTAATTCCATCATTTGCCACGATGAGATCTGAAATTGTGTCTCCGGAGCCATTGTCTGGGTTTCTGGATTACTCACTTAGAAACATTACCACTGTGCTACTATTGTCATGAAAGTGACTTAAAGGTTTGCCTGCACTTACTGCATGAAAGCATTAGCTCTCTTAAATTGCTGACAGATTTTGTACTGACAAATACATTTCTTAATTTTTTAAAATGAATTTAGAGTACCCAATTATTTTTTTTTCCAATTAAGGGGCAATTTAGCGTGGCCAATCCACCTAACCTGCACATCTTTGGGGTTGTGGGGGTGAAACCCACGCAGACACGGATACATTTCTTTACTTGTAGCACTAACTATGGTATGTGTATGGCACATGTTGATTCCTTGTTGCAAACAATTTAACTACTTTGAAACAGGATCTCCAAGCCTTTTGCATGACAATATTTTACCATTCATAAATGAGAAACCAGATGTCAGTTAGTCATCAGTAATTTGGCTGATGTTGGAATGATCAAACTGCCAAAGTTCCACTGTCTAGTAAAGTCCCTGAGGTTTCACTCACATTCCATCTCCTTTAAAAAATACAACCCAGGTCAAGTTATTGGAATATGAACCTGCTGAACTCACGTTTCCTCTTCCTTTCCGACCTCAACAGCTTCCCATTCCAATGACATATGTTTTATGGTGATAATGGGATTGAGATTTTCCATTTCATTTGAATGTTGACTGGAAGATTGACCGAATTTTTTCTCTGACACTTCCTTTGTGCGGCAAATTGCACATTGCAAATTGCCGTTTGGGTTGTAAAGTCTCAGCTGGAAGCTGCTCTGCCCACTCTGAAGCCAAGCCGTGAAGACCGTGAACCACCTGTGCAGGTTAGTACAAGACACGACACGTCGAGAGGACCATACCCAGCTGGGGCCAGCACCTTTACAAAGGGAGGAAAATTGAATGGGTGGGGAAACATGGCAATGGACCTGCTCAGATTTTCTACTGGAGAAAATCAAAACAAACATCGGGCAGGAGTTCCTGCCGTGGCTGAGTTTGTGGGAATGAGGTCAAAGGGCATCAGAAGTGCGCAATCCAACAATCAAACTTAAGAATCACAGGGCGCGATTTAACGGAAATGGAACAGAGTCCCGTGTCGAGCGCATTTAGCCAAGAATGACCCCACTATTAAATGGGATTTCATTGCGTGACCTGGGTGAGGAACGTCTCGCCGAGGTCGAGCTTAGTCCCATTTCTTGCACTAACGGGTTCTGCTAGACCCCCCCCATCGCAGCCGCCGGACCCTCCCAACAAACCTATAAGGGGGGTCATCGAGCCCCCCGCACCCCTGGGACCGATCCCTGGCACGGGCAAAATGTCTCCTGGCCGCCTTGCCGCTGCTAACCTGGAACCCTGTTGTGCCCCTACCAGGCTGGCAGTGCCAAACCAAGGGGGCACCCTGGCATTGCCAGGGTGGCACTGCCAGGTTGCCCAGATGGCAGTGCCATGGTGCCTGAGTGGCATCAGGGGTGTTAGGGTACCACCCTGGCCAGAGCCCAACCACCCAGGGCCCCCCGATCGCCTGGGAGAACCGACCCGAGTGCAGGTACGCCTGGTCCATGTTGGTGGAGGCCAATTCTAAATGGCACTCGCTCTCGGTCTCTGAGGTGTGGGGGTTAGATCCCGTACCTTCAGTAACTCGGGCGAGACCATATTCAACTGAGCCTGACTACACACTTGAATATGCAAATCTGGGTGCCGCTCATTGTGGGCGGGATCCAGATCGCCTCACCTCACGGGATCCCGTTAGATCCCGCGAGACGTAATGAACCGGGCAAATCCCGCGAGACGTAATGAACCGGCCGCGTCACATCTTGAGTTGGGTGTAACGCGGCCATTAGATCGCGCTCACCATCTACAAGTTTGCTGACGATACGACCATAGTGGGCCGGATCCCGAATAACGATGAGGCCGAATACAGGAGGGAGATAGAGAACCTAGTGGAGTGGCGTAGTGACAACAATCTCTCCCTCAATGCCAGCAAAACTAAAGAGCTGGTAATTGACTTCAGGAAGCAAAGTACTGTACACACCCCTGTCAGCATCAACGGAGCCGAGGTGGAGATGGTTAGCAGTTTCAAATTCCTAGCGGCGCACATCTCCAAAAATCTGTCCTGGTCCACCCACGTCGATGCTACCACCAAGAAAGCACAACAGCGCCTATACTTCCTCAGGAAACTGAGGAAATTCGGCATGTCCACATTGACTCTTACCAACTTTTACAGATGCACCATAGAAAGCATCCTATCGGGCTGCATCACAGCCTGGTATGGCAACTGCTCGGCCCAGGATCGCAAGAAACTTCAGAGTCATGAACACCGCCCAGTCCATCACACAAACCTGCCTCCCATCCATTGACTCCATCTACACCTCCCGCTGCCTGGGGAAAGCGGGCAGCATAATCAAAGATCCCTCCCACCCGGCTTACTCACTCTTCCAACTTCTTCCATCAGGCAGGAGATACAGAAGTCCGAGAACACGCACGAACAGACTCAAAAACAGCTTCTTCCCCACTGTCACCAGACTCCTAAATGACCCTCTTATGGACTGACCTCATGAACACTACACTCTGTATGCTTCATCCGATGCCAAGTGCTTATGTAGTTACATTGTATATGTTGTGTTGCCCTATTATGTATTTTCTTTTATTCCCTTTTCTTCTCATGTACTTAATGATCTGTTGAGCTGCTCGCAGAAAAATACTTTTCACTGTACCTCGGTACACGTGACAATAAACAAATCCAATCCAATCCAATCCAATCCAACAACCCTCCAAAAGAGCACCCTATCTAGGCCCTATCCCTGTAATCCTACCTAACCTTTGGACACTGAGGGGCAATTTATCATGGCCAACCCATCTATCTTTGCCTATCTTTGGACTGTGGGAGGAAACCGGAGCACCCGGAGGAAACCCACGCAGACACGGGAAGAACGTGCAAACTCCACGCAGACAGTCACCCGAGGTGGGAATCGAACCCGGGTCTGTGGTGCTGTGAGGCATCGGTGCTAACCACTGTGCTGAATTTAAATTCAAATATTAATCGTGCTCCCAGAACTTTGGCTCCAGGACGTCAGGTGGAACCCACCCCACATGAAATGGCTGCCCAGAATTGTTCAGCCATGCTAAGTCCACAGATGCTGATAGCGAAAGACACAGGTTAAAGCGCATTTAGCTAGATGTTAACAGATTCCCATTTTTGCTTTTCTTTCACAAATTCCCAGGCAATGGTTTCGCTTCCCTCCAATTTTATGTCACTAATTTAGGCCCCTCCTCTCTTCAGGCTTTGAGATGCCGCCTGATCATTTCAAAAAGCTTTCAGAATATTTATCCTTTCACCCCTTCCAAGCGATGTTTCACTCCCACCATTAAGGGTATATCAGAGGGGCAGCATGGCGGCACAGTGGTTAGCACTGCTGCCTCACGGCACCGAGGTCCCAGGTTCGATCCCGGCTCTGGGTCACTGTCCGTGTGGAGTTTCCACATTCTCCCCGGGTTTGCGTGGGTTCCACCCCCACAACCCAAAGATGTGCAGGCTAGGTGGATTTGCCACGCTAAATTGCCCCTTAATTGGAAAAAATAAATTGGGTACTCTAAATTTATTTTTAAAAAGGGTAGATCTGGACCTTGTCCGATATGGTAAAACAGGTGATACTGGGCCAGTAGCCCGTTTTGCACCTCTCCTGAATTGTTCTTAACTATTTGATATTATTCCAAGGAAGTCCGATTTCTACCACTGCACCTTCCCCATCCCTGCCCCGCTAGTGTGCTCCCCATATCCCCACCCCTGCCCCGCTAGCGTGCTCCCCATATCCCCACCCCTGCCCCGCTAGCGTGCTCCCTGAATCCACCCAAATCTGTGCATAAAATTATCAATAAAGTAACATAATGGCAGAAAGTTGGGTGACTATTTGAAATAAAACCAAAACATTGGAAACACCCAGCAGGTCAGGCAGCTGTGTGGGAAAGAAAGAATTACTGTTTTGTCTCAATGAAATAGAAATGTCTATTTGAGTCTTTTTAAAACCCACCAGTATCCTTGTGGATCTACACCACATCCATTGTGGAAACACTAGACTTCACAAGTCACCCTCAAAAAGTGCAACGAATGGCAGCATGTGGCACAGTGGTCAGCACTGCAGCCTACAGCGCCTGAGGACCCAGGTTCAAATCCCGGCCCTGGGTCACTGTCCGTGTGGAGTTTGCACATCCTCCCCATGTTTACGTGGGTTTCACCCCCACAACCCAAAGATGTGCAGGGTAGGTGGATTTGCCATGCTAAATTGCCCCTTAATTGGAGAAAAAAACAATTGGGTACTCTGAATTTATTTTTTAAAAGTGCAACGAAATATCAAGACATGTGTAAAACCTCCTTGATTTATAAAGCATTTATGGTTGCATAAAAGACAGTACTGTGATTGAATGTAGCGGCAACTCACAGTGCTTACCTATCAGATTTGTTCTTCCACTACTTCCACCCTCTTGCTAATAGCCCTGTTTGCATCAACTGATATTCATGTAATGTTTATTGACACATTAAAAGAATTATATACAAATAAGATGATGTAGTTTAATAGACAATTCCAGAATTCCATCAATTTGTATTCAGTACTCAAAATATCCTCTAATGCCGATATAACGCACATTTAGTTGATCATTTTACCCAGATGATAAAACGCCTTTCTAACTATGCTCTTCTCACTTACTTGGCAGGAGTTATTAACTGCCACATGGAGAACGTTTTATCGGCAGGTCATGGCAGAAATATTCCATGCTGGCTGAAGTACAGGGGAAAATAGAAATGTTGCACAGAATAGTGTTGCTATTTGAACAATTTATATACAACTAGTGAATTTCCCATGGCACTGCACCCAGGTAGCCATGATTGAAATAGCTCAGATACAGTTATGTTTAACCGGACTAATCCCTTCAAGAGCACGGTTCAAATATTGCCTGTGACAAAGATGTCTAAAGGGACAAATCCAGGGCAGCACAGTGGCGCAGTGGGTTAGCCCTGCTGCTTCACGGCGCTGAGGTCCCAGGTTCAATCCCGGCCCTGGGTCACTGCCCGTGTGGAGTTTGCACATTCTCCCTGTGTCTGTGTGGGTTTCGCCCCCACAACTCAAAAATGTGCAGGTTAGGTGGATTGGCCACACTAAATCACCCCTTAATTGAAACAAATGAATTGGGTACTCTAAATTTTTTTTCTTTTTTTAATAAAAATAAAAACACAAATCCAGGTAATTGTAACAAACTAATTGTGTGTTTCTGGCTCTGGCTTCGATCTCAACACAAAATAATTGTTTTCCTTTCCTATTTAAAAGTTTGTTTACGCATCTGTAACAAAGTATGGCTCTGGGAAGTGTAACATCTGGAGCATAATGAATTTGTGTTAGGTGCAAGAAACACCACTTATGTAAACCCCCCGGCCCATGGCCTGGCTTGGTGTTGGTTGGAACTGTGCTTGTTCTGACAAGCTATGAGTGGTTACAATACCACTGTGGTGCAGGTAGCTGTCATAATATGCACTCATACACATCATGAGGTAAAGACAGGCAGTGATAGAAACCCAGGTTAGCCAATCAACGCACAGGATAGAACACAACCAATCACCAGGCAGAACACTAGAGGGGGGTTTCCCACTATAAAACAAACGAGGCATCAGCACTCCTCCCCTTTCTACTGGTGACAACTGTAGTGACAGTCAGGGTATATATATTAGTCAGCACCTTCTACACGTGGCACAGGGCTAGCCTGGTCTAGTTAGTTAGAGTTAATACACTTAGAGTAGTAGAGTGTCAACCCACAGCCAGCTGTGTGCCTTGTTACAGAAGTTCAATAAATCGTATTGAACCAACGTCTAAGTTTGGTGTCTGCTTTACAGTCTAACTGCATCCAGTTGCAGTCCGTGTTACCACAGTTACACGACAGTAGCTTTTACTTGAAGCAAGGTCCTTCCCCTGATAGTGGGCGAAATTCTCCGTAATCGGCGCGATGTCTGCCGACCGGCGCCAAAAACGGCGCAAATCAGTCCGGCATCGCGCCGCCCCAAAGGTGCGGAATCCTCCGCATCTTGAGTGGCCGAGTCCTAACCTTGAGGGGCTAGGCCCGTGCCGGACTGATTTCCGCCCCACCAGCTGGCGGGAAAGGCCTTTGGTGCCCCGCCAGCTGGCGCGGAAATGACATTGCCAGGCGGCATATGCGCGGGAGCGTCAGCGGCCGCTCACGGCATCCCCGCGCATGCGCAGTGGAGGGGGTCTCTTCTGCCTCCGCCATGGTGGAGACCGTGGCGAAGGCGGAAGCAAAAGAGTGCCCCCATGGCACAGGCCCGCCCGCGGATCGGTGGGCCCCGATTGCGGGCCAGGCCACCATGGGGGCACCCCCCGGGGCCAGATTGCCCCATCGCCCCCCCCCCCCCAGGACCCCGGAGCCCACCCGCGCCGCCTTGTCCCGCCGGTAAGAGAGGTGGTTTAATCCACGCCGGCGGGACAGGCATTCTAGCAGCGGGACTTCGGCCCATTCGAGCTGGAGAATCGCCGGGGGGGGGGCCCGCCAACCGGCGCGATTGCCGCCCCCGCCGAATCTCCAGTGCCGGAGAATTCGGCATCCGGCGGGGGCGGGATTCACGCCAGCCCCCGGCGATTCTCCGACCCGGCGGGGGGGGTCGGAGAATCTCGCCCAGTGTCTCCAATTGATTTCAATTTGTTGAGGAGGTAGTGATATAGCAGTTCTACAACTTTTAGCTAATAGGTTGATTTCTGCTGATGCATTAATGAAGAACAAATTCTATGCATTAACGACCATCATTTTTTTTTAAAGGCAAAATATGACATACTTGCTGTTGATTCATAGGAATCTTCCTCATCAGTTGATGAAATCTCTGCAATCTCCACCAGCCTCACAACCCTCCAATATATCTGCGCTCCAATAATTCTGGCCTCTTGAGCATCCCTGAATTTAATCCCTCCATCACTAGCAACAGTACCATCAGCTGCCAAGGTCCTAAACACGGGAATCCAGTCCCTAAAACTCTCCGCCTCTCTTTTGGCCTTACCTTAAAACCTACTTCTTTGGTTTAGCTTTTGGACACCCTGCCCTAGTATCTCCATACGTGGCTCAGTGAGAATTTTGCTTTGCAACATCCTGTGAAGCACCTTGGAATCTTGCGTCACATTAAAAGCACTTCATAGAAACGTGTTGTGGTTGTTGGTGAAAGACTTCTCACCTTGGTCATCTCCACAGTGAGAGGGTCATATTCGCTAGCTAGATAATTGAAGTGAGCAGATAATTCAGAGGCCCCAAGATCTCCTATTTAATGAGCTCGAGCCCTGTGTCAATTTCATCTCGAACTGAAGCTTTCCCTGTATCGTTTTGTCAGTAGATTCTGGCAGCCGAATTGTTATCGCCCTTCTGACCTTAAAACTGAACTCCTGTAAACATTTATGGTTGTCTGTACCTTTTTCTTTTGGAAGATTCTGATGGATGATTGAAAATGTTGAGGCTTGAAGTTCTTTGCTGCACAGAACTGCTTTAAACTGAAGGATTCCTGTCTGTTCCAGCCGCTTGATATCACAGTTCCCGCGGCCCCCTTACACGTTCAACACTGATGGCACGAGATAAACGACTGCACACGTGCGAGATTGAGATTTTTAAACCACGACGCATGCATAATCACTACATTTGTTTTTTAAAATAAATTTAGAGTACCCAATTCATTTTTTCCAATTATGGGGCAATTTAGCGTGGCGAATCTACCTAACCTGCACATCTTTGGGTTGTGGGAGCAAAACCCACGCAGACACGGGGAGAATGTGCAAAAAAAAGATGCATTTCTCTTGCTTGTGACATGGAGCATCCCCGTTTGTGCAGAACACTTAAATTGCCCCCAAACATGTGTTACTCTCTTCGAAAGGGAATAGAGGGGAACATTAGACTGAAGGGGGATGGAAAGCAACTGACATTCTGTTAGAACAAATGGATTCCGTAAACATGGAAGTTCTGGATAATGAAATGTAAGAATATTTTTAAAAAATAAATCTAGACTACCCAATTAATTTTTTCCAATTAAGGGGCAATTTAGCATGAGCAAACTACCGCGCCTGCACATCTTTCGGGTTGTGGGGGTGAAACCCATGCAAACACGGGGAGAATGTGCAAACTCCACACGGACAGTGACCCAGAGCTGGGATCGCACCTGGGACCGTGAGGCAGCAGGGCTAGCCACTGCGCCACCGTGCTGCCCTGAAATGTAAGAATATGGGGCGAAATTCTCCGGAAACGGCGCGATGTCCGCCGACTGGCGCCCAAAACGGCGCAAATCAGTCGGGCATCGCGCCACCCCAAAGGTGCGGAATGCGCCGCATCTTTGGGGGCCGAGTCCCAACCTTAAGGGGCTAGGCCCGCGCCGGACGAATTTCCGCCCCGCCAGCTGGCGGAAAAGGCCTTTGGTGCCCTGCCAGCTGGCGCGGAAATGACATCTCCGGGCGGCGCATGCGCGGGAGCGTTAGCGGCCGCTGACGGCATTCCCGCGCATGCGCATTGGAGGGAGTCTCTTCTGCCTCCGCCATGGTGGAGGCCGTGGCAAAGGCGGAAGGGAAAGAGTGCCCCCACGGCACAGGCCCGCCCGCGGATCGGTGGGCCCCGATCGCGGGCCAGGCCACCGTGGGGGCACCCCCTGGGGCCAGATCGCCCCGCGCCCACCCCCAGGACCCCAGAGCCCGCCCACGCCGCCTTGTCCCGTCGGTAAGGTAGGTGGTTTAATCTACGCTGGCGGGACAGGCATTTTAGCGGCGGGACCTCGGCCTATTCGGGCCGGAGAATTGCGGGCGCGGGCCCGCCAACCGGCGCGGAGCGATTCCTGTCCCCGCCGAATATCCGGTGCCGGAGAATTCGGCAACCGGCGGGGGCGGGATTCATGCCAGCCCCCAGCGATCCTCCGACCCGGCGGGGGGTCGGAGAATCTCACCCATGATATCCATTCTTGAACATACACTGTAGCACAGTAGTTAGCACAGTTGCTTCACAGTGCGTTTAATTCCCAGCTTGGGTCACATTCTCACCGTGTCCGTGTGGGTTTCCTCCGGGCGCTCCGGTTTCCTCCCACAAGTCCCACAATACGTGCTTGTTAGGTGAATTGGACATTCTGAATTCTCCCTGTGTACCCGAACAGGCGCCGGAGTGTGGCGACTAAGGGATTTTCACAGTAACTTCATTACAGTGTTAATGTAAGCCTACTTGTGACATTAATAAAGATTATTATTATTGTTAAGATAAAATAACAACTGATTTTGCCAGGTAGGGTGGGTGAAAACTGGGCACGGGACTGATTTAAGAAGCAGCTTGATTACCTTAATACTAAGATGGTAGTTTGGTATTCTGGAAGAATGAGATCAAATGGGTTGAAGGGCATTCTTCATCCGAAGCTACCACCATGACTCCAAAGAAAGGCATGATTAATTTAGCATTGGAACAGACACTCCCACTTTCCTCATGCCACATTGTTACTTTTATGTAGCATTTTACATGCTTCTAAATTCCTCTTTGAATATTACCCTCTAACTTTGGGACTTTAAACGATGCTCGTTGTTTGGCACGAATTGCTGCAATATCAACTTTTAATCGAAGTAAGGTTTATTACGCTTAGCCAGTACACTATTAACCTATGGGTGTGGTCAGTGATCCACAAAGATAGGTCATTTTATTTTTTACAAGTGTGATACCATCAGTACCCTGACCTGGAGTTTCTGACTACTTTGACTGTTCCTCAGCTTCAGCAGAACCCGTTGTATGCGGCACGCCATTGACAGCGATCACTTATGATTTGGTACCAGTTGGCAGCCATTGAAACCCTGCGGTGGTTACGCTGCGGGCCAATGATTTTGGGCCTAAAAGACACATTTATGTAGACTCAGTAAAAAGTTCTGAATCCTCCGAACTCTCTCCCCAGAAATCTGATTTTACCACGTCAGTCTTGCTATGGAACTATTTAAGATGATTAGTGCTGTGACGCATTTTTCCCTAAGTATTTTTTAAAATTCTTTATTAGAGATAAGATTGTACAGCTCTTACACATACTGCCTGCCACTCCCACTCCACAATGCTAGAGAGGGCAGAGAAGAGATTTCCTCGAATGGTGTCAGGGATGAGGAACTTGTTTGTAATGTGTCGTTACTGTTTGCTTTACACTTCCAGATTGGTCTGATGGTTAGATTCAAAAGAAACTACCAATTTTCAACTTAAAGCAAATAGGTTTAATTGAATAACGAATTAAACAATGTTGAATTGAGTTTGTTCACTCTGACAGAACTATAACTGGTGATAAAGTAATTCAGAATAAGTATTAACTATATATTTTTAAATAAATTTAGAGTACCCAATACCGTGCTCCCGTATTAACTATATTTAGCTACATGTGCTAACTATGCTATATCTCTCTAACACTTTACTGTCCAGTCACTCCTGGTTCGAAGAGACCAAAGATCCATTGAGTCCACATATATATACATGGATCTAGTGCTGCCATCTAGAGGTCGTCTTACACTATGATGTCATCATTAACCCTTTATACATCTACATATCACTACAGAACTGATGAGGTTGTTCTTCAAACAGGGAAGGCTGAGGAGGTTTGATAGAGGTATTTGAAATCATGAATATTTTTCATGGAGTAAATCACGAGAAACTTACAGAAGAGTCAGTAATGAGGTTTAAGCTAATGGGTGGAAGAACCAGATCCCACATGACTTTTTTGTTAAATAACAAATTTTGTGATCTGGAATGCTCTGTCGGCAAGTGGTCGAGGTAAATTCAATAGGATCTTTCAAAAGGCAATTGGTTAATACTCAAAGTGATCTAATTTAGAGGGCTAATTGGATAGTTCCACAAAATAACTGGCAGGCCTGATGGGCCAAATGGCCTTCTCCTTTGCTGCATCATTCTATAAACAGTGTCCACATGCAGTGACCAGCTAAGACATGAACCTAAGAGTGCAAGCA
Organism: Scyliorhinus torazame; assembly: GCF_047496885.1. NCBI lineage: Eukaryota > Metazoa > Chordata > Chondrichthyes > Carcharhiniformes > Scyliorhinidae > Scyliorhinus > Scyliorhinus torazame. The sequence continues at coordinate 7,854,364 of NC_092724.1, forward strand.
GTCAGCAGTACCGAATAGCAACAGCTTGCATTCAGATAGTGCCTTTAACATTTAAACAAAAGACCCAATGTTCTTGCCTGAGACACGAGTAAAATGGATGATTTGCAAAGAAGCAGAGGTTAAGTGGCTTGGGTCTAAAGGTGGGTTTTATTGAAGGGTTTAAAGGAGGAGTCAAGGAGGGGGGTGGGGGGGAATTCAAGTGCATGAGGGATGGGTATGGCCGCTTATCAGTCATTTGCCAGACCTGTAACTATCCACGAGCAGCACGGTAGCACAGTCGGTAGCATAGTTGCTTCAGGATCCCAGGTTCGATTCCCAGCTTGAGTCACTGTCTGTGCGGAGTCGGCACGTTTTCCCCGTGCCTGCGTGGGTTTTCTCCGGGTGCTCCGGTTTCCTCCCACAGTCCAAAGATGTGCGGGTTAGGTGGATTGGCCATGATAAATTGCCCCTTAGTGTCCAAAAAAGTTAGGTGGGATTACCGACTTACGGGATAAGTTGGAAGTGTCGGTTTAAATGGGGTGCTTGTTCCAAGGGCCAGTGCAGACTCGATGGGCTGAATGGCCTCCTTCTGCACTGTAAATCCTATGATTCTACGATTCTATGAGCAACGCCACAGGAGATCCTCTGAAAGAAGCTTGGTGTCATAGCGACTGTAATGTTGGCAGTGAAATAATGAAGCATGTCGGGGCAGCAAACACACCATGGCAAGGAGTGTGGAATGCCTCCTCTACATCTGCTGTGCTGGAGTTTAGTTGGAATCAGCGCAAACCAATATTGGCAGAGGGTGCGGGACAGGTCCCCCACCCTGTTGCCCATAGGTGGTCTGTGACCCATTGGGATTGGGGTGTAAGAAAATCGGGCCACGTCTACCCTCGCATAAAGTACCAAAAAGACCTGAGAGTCCAACGTCAGCATTGCAAGCGCCAGAAAACAAATTTTCACAAGTTGGCACAAAGGCGTACTTTCTACAAATGAATAATAGTTGCTTGGAGTGTGTTATAAGGCTGCACCGCAAACTCAAAGTTCAGGTGATGTCATGAAACCACAAAGCAAAGCCTGAGCTGTGTGTAAAGTTATCTGAACCCCAAAGTTGGGTTACGATATTGTAAAACACCAATCCAACCATCTGTTTCTTATATATAATATATACAACATTCTGTTGCTGCTACGGCTTGTCTGTTCTGCTACTGTTGGCAAGTTCTGGTTTGTTTCTTCCTCCGTCACTGATGATAAAACCGCCCCAATGTTTTGTAATTTGGGCCCATTCATCACAAGGCAACGTCACATGACAGGAAGAGGTGAGACAAAAAAAAACTCATTACCGCATGTTGCCAAAATATTCCACATTATAACAGAACAATTTTAAAGTATGTTGTGTATATTATGTGCTTAACAGGTGCCAAGATTGAATTATACACACATGAATGCTTATGTACAAGACCCAAAATGAAAACATACATGCTGGTTTATAGTTCATTCTTTGAACATTAGTTACTTGGCACAATATATTAAAGGTGTTTTTTTAAAAAGAATTCTATTGTGAAAATGGGTGTTGGTTTAGTATGTGTAAAAGCTATTACGATGTGTGATTTCAGCATCCTATTTTGGAACTTTCTTGATGACTGTGTGTAATCCTATGTCATACCAACCAAGAAACATCCCAGTTTTAATTTGTGGTTTGTGCTGAGTTCGGTAATGTTTATTGGGGTGGTGTTCAAGTGCTCCAATGGTCCTCAGCACCCTTGTGGTCGGGAGGGATGATGTTAAACTGAGCTCCTACAGCAAATAAACGATAACTTTCAACTACACATAGCACCTACAATGTAGAAAATGTCCCAAAGTGCTTCACGGAACTGTAATTAGATACAAATTGGGGGTGCCAGGCCCCAGAAGAAGGTATTAGAAAGGATGGTTTGGTCAAAGAGGTAGGGTTTTAAAAAAAAAATTAGAGTACTCAATTCATTTTTTCCAATTAAGGAGCAATTTAGTGTGGCCAATCCACCTAGGCTGCACATCTTTTTGGGTTGTGGGGGTGAGACCCACGCAGACACAGGGAGAATGTGCAAACTCCACACAGACAGTGACCCGGAGCCGGGATTGAAACCGGGTCCTCAGTGCCGTGAGGCAGCAGTGCTAACCACTGTGCCGCCATGTCGCCCATCTCCAGCTTGCTACCCACATCTGATCCCAGCCATAAACACCCTTCCTGCCCAGGGCCTAGTCCTATTTCATGCTCATTCATGCCAGGCACAGCCTGACCCCTGTCTCCATCTCCTTTGTTGCTTTTGGCCTCAACCAAGGTGCTCACCAAGTTCCATCTCGCTGTTTTTGCCAGGACCTCGAACACCCCCCCACTGGCAATCTTCAATAACAAGGAAATTAATTGGTCAGGATCCCTTCCCTGACTTGCTACTCCTTCTGCAAACATTGTCCATCCCTAAATTTGCACTCACATATTAGCAGTGCTTTAATTACAATGTTTTTACTGCAGCTAGTCAACTCCAGTGCCTCGCTGACCAAAGGCAACACCCCTCTCCTCACCCATAAAGTGCATTTGTTGTATTTTTGTTTGTAGTTCCAAGTAAGTTATCTCCAGTAAGGAGTGGGGATGTATTCAATTATTCTTATGAGCATAGTTGGATTCTGAACATTGTATTGATTATTTCATATATTTATGCTACATTAGTTATATCATAATCATCACACACACAATGGTGAGCAGTGAACAAATGTCACTGTTTTATTGTTTGTAATGTGCAGCATATAAGACAAAGCGTGCATTCCCGAGAACATTTGTTTTCTCTCAGAAGGTTCGGAGTCTCTGGCTCACTCTTCCTCAAAAGGCAGAGGAAGCAGAGTCTTTGAACTTTTTAAGGCTGAACTGGACAGATTTGTGATTAATAAGGGGATGAAAGGTTATCGAGGTGGGGGGGGGGGGGGGATGGAGTCGAGGTTACAATCAGATCAACCTTGAACTTATTTAATGGCGGAGCAGGCTCAAGAGGCCGAGTGGCCTAGTCCGACTTATCTTGAGAATAAATCCAAGCTGTTAGGAAATCCTTCTGTAATCAGACTGCTTAACACTCTTAAATCGGCCACCAAATATCAGGAATCAGTCAGCAGGCCTGCAAGAGTTAATAGTACAAAGCATGGCAGAGGTGATGTGAAACATAGTGCAAAATTGGAATAAAGTGAAAGTGCCAGGGGCCGGAATCAGAGAATGAGTTTAGGAACAGGAGTAGGCCATTCAGCCCCTCCAGGCTGCTCGGACATTCAAGGGCTGATCTGGGGCCTAACACCATATACGGGGTGGCATACAGGGACAACCCAGGTGGAGGGTGTAGCTGTGGCCATGAGTCAGACATTGTCTAATGATAGGGGCTGGTTTAGCACACTGGGCTAAATCGCTGGCTTTTAAAGCAGACCAAGGCAGGCCAGCAGCACGGTTCGATTCCCGTACCAGCCTCCCCGAACAGGCGCCGGAATGTGGCGACTAGGGGCTTTTCACAGTAACTTCATTTGAAGCCTACTTGTGACAGTAAGCGATTTTCATTTCATTTTCATCTGGAGCGCACAGCCCATTGCAGAGCGGGTTGCCATCATTCAACATGGCACTGATCACACCCGCTTACACAAGCAATTGTGTGAGACCATCCCATTGTGCCGCAGGTGTAAGGTGCTGTGAAAGTGGTGGTGTGGGAGCTAGGGTTGTCGGATGGTGTGGGAGGTGGGGGGTGGTGCGTTTGGGCGGACTGGTGGTGCACGTGCCTTGCTCAGCGATGCCCTCCACCTAGTTGGTGAAACGTGCGGTGATCAACGCCTCGCGTGCTCACTTGCCAAGCCGGTGATGTCGTGTAACCTCCCGGCCATATCCAGCCCCCATGTCACGTCTGTGCCCCCCCCCCCCATCCTCCTCATGTACAGATGCGTCACCCTCATCGGGCTCCCCCTGTGCCTCCTCTGCTTGGCTATGTTGTGTTGGACGCAGCAGACAACAACGATGCGGCCGACCCTCTCTGAATGGTACTGGAGGGCCCCTCCAGAGCCGTCCAGGCACCTGAAGTGCATCTTCAAGAGGCCAAAGCACCTCTCGACAACACCCCTGGTTGCTTCATGGGCCTCATTGTAGCGGGTCTCCGCGTTGGTCTGTGGCCTCCATATAGGTGTCATCAGCCACGACCGCAACGCGTAACCCCTGTCGCCCAGCAACCAGCCCCTCAGCCGGGAGGGGGTGGCCCTCAAACATGGCGGGGATGAAGGATTGCGCCAGCACAAAGGCATCATGCACACTGCCGGGGTACTGGGGGCTCACGTGCATGATCTTCATGCGGTTGCCGCAGACCACCTGAATGTTCATGGAGGAGGTTCCCTTTCTGTTCATGAACACGTCCCTGTTCTCCGATGGTGGACGCATGGCGACGTGCACCCTGTCAATCACCCCCTGGACCATCGGTATCCTGGCCACAGAGGTGAATCCCGCTGCCCCGTGTGCGCGGTCCTCTGCAAACTGGATGTACCGGTCGGCGATGGCATACAGGGCGTCGGTGACTGCTCGGATGCACCGGTGCACCGATGCCTGGACAGGTCCTCGCTCGGCGCCTGGAATGACCCCATCGCGTAGAAGTTGAGGGCAACCGTCACCTTGACAGCCACCGGAATATCATGTCCTCCCCCAGTTCCACATGGTGCCAGGTGTGCCATGAGGTGGCATATATGTGCGACGGTCTCCCTACTCATCCGCAGTCTCCTCCTGCATGCCCTGTCCGGCAGGTCCTCGAAGGACAAGCGGTGACGGTACATTCGAGACCTCATGGGGTGCCTCCGCGCCGTGGCACCACCATCTTCTCCTCCTCCTCCCCCTGCGCCCCACCAAGATCGGTATCCTCCTCCTGTGCATCCCCAACGATGTGGTGGTCATCGTCCCCCTCCGCCTCCTCCTGCACCCGTCGGGCGGGCGGGCCTGCAGCCTGAGCGGGTGGCACGGGGCCCTCTGCAGCCAGTCCCTCTGCTGCAGCCGCCACTGCCGCAGCTGCTCCGAGTCGCCTGCGTCGACGCTGCCGAAGGGCCACCTGCAGGGCATCGGCTCCTGCCACGGCGGCAAACATTGCTGGCTGGTGCCCAAACAGCACAATCTGTAGGAGGGAGGAGAGGGAGATACAACATGTTTAACGTGGGGCATTGACAGCCAGGTGCCATGGGATACGTGTGCCCCGGTTGGCTGGTGTTGCTACAGACACGCAGGCACCCTGACCCCTGCCCACAGTATCCGTCCACCGCCCAGTTTTGCCCGTCCCTCCTCATTGCGCCACCATGGGCTGGCTTTGCCCTCACGGGGAAGGCATGTGTGTCGCCTTGACCCTTCCCAGATATGGTCTCCGTCAGCTGCGTGTTGCGGCACCTGGTTGGGGGGGGGGGCTGGGCGTGTGGCCGCGCAGGATGGCGGAGGATCCCCCTCTTCCCCCCTCCTTCTCCCCCCTCCTCCTCCCCTCCTCCTCCCCTCCTCCTCCCCTCCTCCTGCTCCACCCTCGTCTGCCCCCACCTCCTTCCCCCTCCTTCTCCCCTCCTCTTCCTCCCCCCTACCTCCTTCCCCTTCCTTCTCCCCCCCTCCTCCCGCGCCCCCACCCCCCACCGCAAGCATGGTGGTACCCTTCCCCAAAGCCCTCCCCCCCACCCCCCCCCCCCCCCCCGCCAGCACCGGCCATGGACGCCAGTGAGAGGACAGCCGTGTCCTGGGACATGGGTCACACGTGCACATGAAGCCCCGCCCCTTGCAGAACCTTACCCATGGCTGAAACCGTTGCCCATTGCCTCCACTGCGGACGCCACCTGTTCGGTGTTGGCCTGGGTGGTAGCCATAACCGGCACCACTCCCTGCTCCTGGACGCGGATGGACTCCTCCAACTGCGTCTGCAGATGCTGGAAGGCGGCCGTCATCCCATTGTCCACTCTCTCGGTTTCCAAACGCATCGGGTCTGTGGGTGGGTCTGGTAAGTCCAGGAACCCGGGAACCGTCTGGGTGGCAGCTGGGTGCTGGTGCTGGGCTGCCCTCTGACCATCCAGCCCCTCGGCTGCTCCTACCTCCACCTGCTGTACCGGTTCGGCTGTGTGCTGCGCACCAGTCAGTGTCCCAGAAGTCTCATCATTAATGTGCCCAACCGATGTGCGGGTATCTGCGATGGTGGAGGGTGTGGGTGACAGCAGTGACGCTAGGACCATGTCCTCATTGGACCCCAGGTCTTGGGTCTCCTGTGTCGAGCCTTGGACCGATGGATGTTGTCCCCGGCCCATGTGAGGTGCGTGTCCGATCTGTCCATCATCTGTTTGGCCGTCCTCTGTGCGTCACTGTCCAGAGTCCCCGTCCTCTGTCTGTCACTGTCCTGGCTCTCCGTCGTATCTTCGTTCGTTTCATGGCCGTCAGTGTCCTGACTGTCCGTCCTGTGTTCATCAGTGTCGTTTGTGTCGGTCCTCGGTGCGTCCGTCTCCTGCGGCCCAGCTTCGGAAGAGGGCCCTCCTGTCCGTCTTCTTTCCCCTCCCTGGCTTGCGTCCCTGTGGGCGGATTGACGTGGACCTGGACGGCGGTGGCTTTTCTGAGACATTCCGGGACGATCGGCGGCTGGCCCTGGAATACACAATAAAGCATATACCGTTAGACACGCAGAGTCGGGTGTGAGGGGGTGGAGGGGGCAGTGTGAGGGGGTGGAGGGGGCAGTGTGAGGGGGTGGAGTGTGATGGGGGGGGGGTATGGGGTGGAGGGGGCAGTGTGAGGGGGGGAGTGGGGAGGTGAGGGGCTGAGGAAGCGTAGCCAAGCAGGGGAATCTCTATTGGGACTGCGCCTCCGATCTGGCATGGCACTACCACCCGGGTGGCGGCTCCCCCAGCGAGATCCAGAGCCCTCTGCTCATGGACGGTGAGGGGGTGCAGAACAGGTGATCCCCCTCCGGTTCTTGCACACTCACGATGGTTGTGGGCTGTCTTATCCTGCCCGGGGGGGGGGGGGACCATCAGAGTTAGGCGGTCAGCAGCAAGAGGCGCAGATGTTGGCAACATTATGACTGGGGGGGGGGCACTGGGTACCATGCCATGGCAGCTCTCAAGGGCAGTGTGGTGCCCGTGTGGGTCATGTGGTACATGGTGCCCCCCCCCCTCCTGCGTGGGCAGGTGGTGGTGGGGAGTTGGGATGTGGCCTGGGGTAACTCTCGGGGTACTTACCCTGGCTGCCCTCGTGAGGTTGTGGAGCTTCTTGCGGCACTGCTCTCCCGAGCGTGGGGTGTGCTCCACAGCGGTAACGGCGATGCCCGCATCACGCCTAACTGTGCTGGCCGGGTGCCGGTGGCTACGTCTTGGGCACAGGATTGCCCTCCGCTCTTCCGCTGCGTCCAGCAGTGTCTCCAGGTCATTGTCCTGGAACCTGGGAGCGGCACGGCGGGGCACAGCCATCTCTCAGTGTCGGGGCCTCTGCACGGATCCAGCACATACAATGACGTGGCGCCGCGTCATCCGGGCGTCGCGCAATGACAGCAGCGCTCTGGTGCCACGCCCTCTGCGTTTCTCGCGGCCCCCGCTGCTGGCCCCTTTTCGGGGCCTGAATCGATGTTGCCAGCGGCCCGTTAGCGCCGTCGTGAAACGCGATGGCGTTCACGATGGCGCGGACACTCTGACTCCCCATCGGAGAATCCCGCCCAGGAGATCGCTTCCCGGCCTTTTGGCTAAGATCAAGCCCAAGATGCGGGGCGATGTCTTTTTCTGTCAGCTTGGATCTTGCATGTCTCTCCTGTGGAGACCATGGGCTGGATTCTTCCCCCCCCCCCCCCGCCCCGGCCTGCGGCAAGGTGGCCACGGGCGAGACGCGGGCCATGCAAAGGTCCATGGACCGGGGGCTGGAATCTGCGCTCTGAGAATTCCGCCTTCAATTTGAACTGTTTTTCATGGCGCAAGCAATGAGAATGGGTCAAGGGTTTGCCCAGTCCACCCTGGCTCTGTAACTTTAAGGATGGGCTAAAAATTAAAAAAACAAAAAAAAAGGAGTTGACACAGGTGGAGGGGCGACGAGGGAGGAGTTTGGATCTTCTGGACCGAGTCCCAAAAACAGAAGGGAGTATCTCAAACGTGCATTCCCTGCGAGATGTTGTAATCGCGAGCAAAAACGAGTTAGCCCGTTTGTGAAACAAGTTTTAAGCTTTCCCCCGGGGTTCTTTCTTGCGGGTTGAAAGACAGACTCTGCTCATTTCCAGCATTTTCTGCTTTCATATCTGCGCCCTCATCATGTGGGCTCAGCCAGAACGACGCTCGCCGTCAACCATCAGCGACAACCGCACTGAATTAAAACTATTACAAAATAAAAACTCTACCTGGGGAAGGGGGCTAGAATCGGGCTCTGACTGCGAATAAATAAAGGGCAGACGTTGTCCTGGGGTGGGGGGCACAGAGAGGGGCTGACTTGTTTTGGAACATCAATTAGAAATGAAATAAATATCTTTATGCGAGGAAGGGGAAAGGCTACATCAGAAATGTAGCCAGAAATGTCGCCAGGAAACCTTGGGACCCAAATGTAGCCAATGGGTGGCAGAGGGTGGCGAGGCCCCCACGTGGGTCGGGTCGGGCCAGCGGCCTCGCCATTGGTCGGCGGGGCGCTGGTAATTGACGAGTTGCGGTGAAAACATTCGATTTCACTCCAAGAAACCGCGTGTCCCGATCTCAGCCAGCCTATAAAGTCTATTTCAAAAAAAAAATCCGGTCCTGCCTTAGTTTCGGCAACCAGCACACCCCCTGCAGAAAAAAATATTCATTTACCTTTTCTCTCTCGCTGCCCCCCCCCCCCCCCCCCCCCACCCACCCCACTTCTTCCCTCCTCTTTATTTTTTTTTGTTTGCGTGTGATTTATTAATCTGCCTATTCTTACACATCAGCCAGGACGCCCGGAGGAGAGACAGAGCGAGAGAGAGGAGAGGGGGGGGGGGGGTGCAAGAGAAAAAAAAGTATCCGACATTACTGACAGATTTATGAGCCAATTGCGCATCATTGCCTGAAGGCTACATGATTTGATCCCGGCAGAGAAGAAGTGCTTGTTTGAATTAGCCCATTTGAACAAAGGGATCCGGGGATGTACAACATTGTATTACACTGTGTTTGATCGCGGCTGGGTTGGTTCTCCCCCCCCCCTCCTCCTCCCCCCAAAAAAAATCTACATTATTCGGGTTGGCTGTTAATCTTGAGGATCGCGGCAAGGCTGGAGGATTTCCTTCGTTAGCAACACGGCGGAAAAATGTTCCCCCACAACCGTTCCTCGGTAAGTGATCTCTGCTCTTGTTCGCAGTGCGTGAGAGGAGCCGCTTGCCTAACACTGCCACCCTCTTGTTATATTGTGGCCTATTTCTCTCCCTCCACATGCAGTTTCAGTGTTATTGACACAAGGGTGGTGCTGCTGGCTTGGGGGGGGGGGGGGGGATCTCACGGTGATTAGTTTGGGGAGGGGTGTGAGTTTCACATTGTGAACCTCCATTGCAAATGTGCATCCACCCCCCCCCCCCCCCCCCCCGGGCTGGCTGCTTTCTGATTAATGTGGAGGCTCCGTGTTGTTGTTCTGCCTTTAGCTGGGAACTCGACACACACACAAAAACTCTTAGTAACAACTGGAGAAAATGGAGATGGGTTGTCACTGGGGGGGGGGGGGGGGGGGGTGGGGGGAGGGGGGGAGGGGGGTTAGGCTAGGGAATCAGTGGATTGCGACTCCCAAGTGAATTGGCTTTTAATTTGTTTACACCGTACGGTCAATCAATCTTGAGACTTTAAAAAAAATGCAAAGCTCCATCCCGCCCACAGTTTTATAAACGCTCTTTAAGCGGAGGGACATGTGCCCTACACGTGTGTGGGGCAAGGAAGGCTTTCTCTAATTGCAGCCAGTTGTTTACGTTGCTATCTGCGGGGGTGAGGGTGCTAGAGGTCAGATAATTCTGGGTGCCTGTCACGGTGCTGTCTGTACAGTCACCCCCCTCCCTCCTCCTCTCCGCAATTTCCCTTGTTGAGGATATATGGGAGGGCTGACTGTCACACTTTTGCCTTGTGGTTACTGCAAGTGGGTTGATTCTCTCTCTCTCTCTCTTGTCCCTCCCTCCTCCCGATCTGTGCAGGATGATACCACCACTCCTTCAACGCTTCTGTGGGTTCCACTGCGTTACAGCAATGGCGAGGGTTGCTATAAACACTTAAAATGAAAATCCCCCATTGATTTTTTTTCTCTCTCCTCTCTGGGGGAGTAAAGTAGTTGCACTTTGAACACGGGTAACTTGAGCTTTTTGTGCACTCCCCTCTTCCCCCTGACATGCCATTTTGTAGTTACACCCCCCCCCCCCCCCTTCTAATTGGAAGGGTGAGACTTCAAATATTTCTGGATTGAGCCCACATTTAAAATGGCCTTCCTTGTCAGTAAACTCGTACAGGACAGGAGCCTATTCAGCCAAATCCTGTCTGCTCCAGCTCTTTAAAAAAAATATAGAGCTACCCAATTAATCTAACTCTACTCGTCCTCATTTTTGAGACTGCGTCTAATGCCCCTTTGTAAAGTTGCTACTGGATCTGTTTCCATCACCCTTTCAGATACATATGCATGTCTCATAAAATCACAGTGCAGCAGGAGGCCATTCGGCCCATCCAGTCTGCACCGATCCTTTACCCTACCTTTAAAAAAAAAAAAAAAAAATTTAGAGTACCCAGTTCAGTTTTTCCAATTAAGGAGCAATTTAACATGAAGGTTTCTTTTGTTTTTCTGCCTCTGTAGATAGTTCAGGCAGTGCCCTATTTGCCCCCCCTCCACCAATGACTCTCTCCCTCCTCACCACCCTCCTTTCCCCTCTCTCCCCCCCCCCCCTTGTTGGTACAGAGGTGAGGGTATCTGGTCTCTCCAGCGCAACGTTTCGTGCTTGTACCATTTGTTTTTTGTAGAAATGTAGAGTATCCACCCCCTCCCCATACATTGGTACTGAGGGGAGGGTATTCTGTTTCTCCAACACAAAATTAGTGTTTGTACCGTTTGGCCTTGTATATATTTTTTACTGTTTTAATCAAAAGGTATGGCCATTCCACCTACCCTGCACATCTTTGGGTTGTGGGGGTGAAACCCACGCAAACACGGGTAGAATGTGCAAACTCCACATGGACAGTGTCCCAGAGCCGGGATTGAACCTGGGACCTCGGCGCGTGAGGCAGCAATGCTAAACACTGTGCCACCGTGCTTTCCCCCTACCCTACCCTACCTAGGGTCAGGCCCCACTCTGTACCGATTTTTGTAATATTTTAAACTGTATATTTTGGCCTTATGTGATGTACATATGAAACCTTTTTGGGCAGCAGCTATAATCCTGAGTGTGAATTGGGATGACAAAATGATTAATGTTCCACGGGAGGACCCCAGGTTGATTTGTTTATATCGTGAGGGAAGCACTTAAGAACATAGGAATTGGTAGATTGGGAAAAAGGCCAATCTAGTTCATCTTCTGTCTTTCTGGTAGTTGCATAATTCAATGATAATTGGCTTGTTGGCTAATCATTGGTAATCAATCTCTGCCAATTAGTCAGCTGCCCCAGACGGGAGGCCAATTAATTGCCAGTGGTGGAAAGTATGAAATGTAGAGCTGGAGTGGTGAGATTTTACCCTTGGAGTGCTCTGTAGGTTTTTCCTCATTTGATGGGAGGAAAGTTGGGGAAGTACGTGGATGCTGCCAAATGGTTCAAGTAAAGGGTTGTGGAAATACATAATTTTCTTCCCTAACAGACTGTGGGTGCTGGTCCAATGACTTGAGGATAAAAGATGCACGGCAGTTTTTATTAATGGAGCATATTAACATAGTCAAATTTCTTGCCTCTACATAGGAGTGATACCAAATAAGATTTGACACTGAACCACAGAGATATTAGGACAGGTGCCAAAGGCTTGTCCAAACAGTTAGCTTTGACGGAACATCGTTGAAGGAGGCGAGAGGTGGAGGAATTTGGGGAGGGAATTTCAAAGCTCAGGCAAGGTATGGCACACCACTGGCGGAGGGGTTGACAATGGGGGATACACAAGAGGATGCAATTGGAGGATGGAGGATTTCAGCGAGGGCTGGAGGAAGTTGTAGAAATAAGGAGGGGGCAACGCTATGCAGGGATTTGAAAACAAAATTGAGTACTTTTTTGTTTTATAAATTTAGAGTACCCAATTCATTTTTTCCAATTAAGGGGCAATTTAGTCTGGCCAATCCACCTACCCTGCACATCTTTGTGATGTGAGGGTGAAACCCACGCAAACACGGGGAGAATGTGCAAATTCCACACGGATAGTGACCCAGAGCCGGGATCGATCCTGGGACCTCGGTGCTGTGAGGCCGCAGTGCTGCCCCAAAAATGAGTATTTTAAAACCAGGATGACTAATTGGCGTTGAGGTACAGATTTGCCATATTCACCCCGGGGGTTGTCTGTATCGATGTTTACAGCATGGAAACGGGCCCTTCGGCCCAGCTTGTCCATGCCGCCCAGTTTCTATCACAAAGCTAGTCCCACTTGCCCGCCTTTGGCATAGAGTAATATGTGTCTATGTTTTCTTCTATATTAGTCTTATTAGAGCCTTGTGGAGTTGTGTCTGGCAACCAATGCTGAAAGTTTAATGGGCACATACCCTTTTTTATTTGCCAAGCAGTAACCTAAACTGTGTTACATAGAAGGAGACCATTTGGCCCATCGAGTCTGCACCGACCCACTTAAGCCCTCACCTCCACCCTATCCCCGTAACCCAATAACCCATCCTAACCTTTTTTGGTCACTAAGGGCAATTTATTATGGCCAATCCACCTAACCTGCACGTCTTTGGACTGTGGGAGGAAACCGGAGCACCCGGAGGAAACCCATGCAGGCACGGGGAGAACGTGCAGACTCCGCACCGACAGTGACCCAGCGGGGAATCGAACCTGGGAGCCTGGCGCTGTGAAGCCACTGTGCTATCCACTTGTGCTACCGTGCTGCCCGTGTTCTTGGGTTCCTCAGCCTTTTCCCATGCCTGCACCAAAGGTGAGACGGTCACTGCACAGGCACCGAGCTTGACTAAAAGTAAGGCTTCAGTGGGTACTGTGTCAGTGCTACTGAGTGTCCGTCCCAAACACAGCTGCTTGGAGCTGTTCTGCAATGAAGCTGGGTCGTTTTTCCATGATGTTTTGTGCCATTACCGGTGTGCATGTGCTGTGCTGATGGATGAACTGTTCAGACCCAACATCTTGCATCCTATGTGCGTACACCAAAAGCAAAAATGCCTGTGTGACTAGTTACCTACTCAAGAATTGTTGTTATATGAACAGACCAACTGGATGGAGTAAATATATTTGGATAAAATTTGTGAATTTGCTGTTTAAGGAAAAATTAAGTTGGGGTATATTTCTGTTTCAATAACGTGATCTTGAACGATTTTCTTGTGAAAGTTTGAGATGAATGCTATGATTCATGCACTGCTGGAATGGATAGAAGACTGTGTTTCTTTCTCTTGAAAGAGTTCCTCACGTCACACTGTTATTCCCCCTCCCCCCTAAGCAGCTGAGCTTGCAAACCTGTATCAGCCCTCTAACCTGCTGGCCATCGCTGTCTAATTTGGCCCCCTGTTTTTCCCCTTCCCCGATTTTTCTAATCCCTGGCAGTCACCATTTTGAGAGCTCTAAGCATATGGCTTCATCCGAGGTGACCTCATTTGAGCTAAACGGGAACGAATCTCTTCACTCCCCCCTCCTGCCTGCCTGTCTTTACGTGTTTGACTTTCTAATTCCTACAGAGTTTCAATAACGCTCCCCTGTCTATTTTCTCATTCTTCCCAAATAGCTTTTCAAAGCCACCATCTCCTCACCTAATGTTTCCCCCTGTATGGTTTTAAAAAGTAGAACACTTTTTTAACTTTTTCCTTTGATCTCCATATATTTATCTTACTCCCATTTCCCGCCTTCTGAGACATTGACCTCCACGGGGCAGCGACAACCCTGCCTCATATAAATTGCCTTTCATCATGTGGAAGCCAACAGAGCAGGCATTAACCGACTATGTACAGCTGTTGAGGACATCACAGCTGAGTCTGTCCTGTCTACACCTGCACTTTTCAGCAGGAGTCGCTGGATAGTAATCAGAAGTGGGAAGCCAAGCTGCTTTTTAATCTATCCCCCTCTCTTTTCTCTCCTCCCCGCTCCCCTCTCCCCTACACCCTCCCCTCCCTAGCCCTGGGGCAAAATGCCAATTGCTGATATCAGCTAGAGAAGCATAAACCTTGGGATTAAACTTGGGACCTGCTGCTGCACATTGTTTATCAGTACACCACGGGGTGCACTTGTACCTAACACCGTTGGGGGAGTAGTTCCCTCGCTTTCTCTCCCCCACCTCCCTCTCACCATGCGTTCTGATAGAAATATTGGATTATAGCAATGATGGAATAGGCTGGCTACTTGACATTGCACCGAGCTTGCACCACAACTGACTCGTTATTGAATTAGCAGATGAAGTGCTTGACACAAAAGTGATAATTCTCATTTGCATGCAGTTAACCAGCGACTGTAACTCTTAATGACTGCTGATTAGATTTCTTTTTTCAGAAACCAATACAGTAAAACCTACTGATACGGAGCTCAATGGGTCAGACTTACACTCACTTAGCAGCAGGCTTACATTTAGTGATAAGGGATGAGCAAATCTCCCTCGGTACCTTTGGCAGAATCTGATCTTGTAAACCTGTCAGGTATGCCAATATATAATAGTCTTATGGTGCATGCTTTATATATATCTTTTAATAAAACCTCAGACTTGCCCTGAGATAGCCTAAAACAATTTCTAATAAAAATGGCATCAGATTGTTTTTAATATTGTAGAATAACATCTGCTTGGCTCAGTGGCAGAACTCTTGTCACTTAGTCAGGAAAGGTCATGGACAGAAACCCCACTCCAGGAAATGTGTATCGTCCAGGCTGACATTTCAGTGCAGTAGAAGGTGCAACATTGTTTGGAGGGTCTGCCCTTCCGATGATCTATTTAAACTGGAGTCATGTTTGGCTGTACAGGTGGATCATGTAAAAGATCTTGCAGCACTATTTCCACGAACTGGGAGTTTTCCCGGCCTCCTGACCAGCCCTGCCACCCCCAATCATCAGTTCCACCATTGCTGCCAAAGACAGGTTGGCCAAACATTTGCTGCCCCATTTTGTCCCCACAACCCTGGTTTGTAGCCAAGCTGCTGTTTATGGAAAGGCCTTGGGCCTACCTTGCTACCGCCTCCTGATCAGGGATTTGTTCGACTTCTGCAGGATGCAGTACTCCAAACAGTGGGAGTGCCGTTTATCTTTGTGCGATACGTTTGTCAAGCTCCCCAGACCCTTGAGGAGCCACCTTCTTCAAACTTAGATCCACATTTTTCTTTTTAAAAACATTTAGAGTACGCAATTAATTTTATCCAATGAAGGGGCAATTTAGCGTGGTGAATCCACCTACCCTGCACCTCTTTGGGTTGTGGGGGCGGAACCACCACAAAAACGGGAGAATGTGCAAACTCCACACGGACAATGACCCAGGGCCAGGATCGAACCTGGGACCTTCGTACTGCGAGGCAGCAATGCTAACCACTGGGCCACCATGTTGCCCAGATCCATGTTCCCATTAATCTGGATAGATATCTCCAGTTGCTGAATGTGTACTAAACAGAACTTGGTGCTTAGACTTGGCAGTATTCCCGCAAGTGTTTCCGATGATTGACAAAATAACTTGGGAGGAGTTGGAGGGGAGGTTGAAGAAAAGATGGCGTTGGTGGAATCTTTTTGAACAGGGTTGGTCAGTGCTGCTGCCTGCGCCTCCCTAGTAGTTGCTGGAGTAGCAAAGGCCTGGGGGTAATTTGACTGCTGGGTTCGGGGAAAGGGGGTGTGTATCTTTGAGCGCAGCTTTCTAATCATTCAATTCGGAGATGGAAAAAAGGCGGAAAAGATTCCTTTTAACACTGGAGCGATATTTCAGATCTACATCTCTTCACATCACAATGCTTTGATCAAGCAGCTTAGTCCTCATTGGAAAAAGCAGGCTTGTGCCATGGGTGCCTGAACTTGGAATGGATATGCCTGTTCACATAGCGTGTTGACTGTGCAGTCACGCCTGACTTGCCACCATAGCTTAAATGAATTTCCCGAACTCATTTCATCACTGCTAAATCTCGGTTATGTTTAAAGTCAGTTTTATGGTGTGATTTTTTTTTTTATACATAGCCACAGCTGTGTAGGTGGCACAATATTAAAATAACCCAAGCTGTACCTGTCTTCAGGCTGTAGATATTTCCTGGCATTCCTCCCCTCATTCCAGTTCATCAACGATTGGAAAAGCTGGTGAATGCACCACATGCATCTTCTAATACAAGACTTCTATATAACACAACTGACAAGTATAGTTATTATTGGGTGAAAAGATAGTGTGTGTTTTCTCTGCTTCTAGATAATCGGAGTGAAAATGGATGGAACTTTTTGACATGTTGTGGTATGAGTTTAAAAGCTAGCTACTGATGGGATTTAAAGCAATGACTCTAATGACGGGAAGCAATTGTCTTGCCATACTGCTTTACTGAGTGCAGCTTTTCTACTTAGTTTAATGGCTTCTCAATAGGTAGGGATGGGAACTTCCCTCGAATGCAATCTATGAAGCGAGTGGATGGAGATTGCTTTATTTCTGTAACTGAGTCTTCCTCAATTAGCTTTACCCTGATTTCAAGCTGCAGTCCACTGGTGCTTTGCCCAAGTGACGTCTGTCACATGCGAGTGGAGACCGTAGTGAGTGTTGATGGGCGATGTGATTGCAGGGAGCATCACAGTCATGCCCACCCTGACCAGATTTTGGGGGGGGGGGGGGGGGAAAGAGAGTCTGTGTGTCTTGTCAGAGTGGGTAACCTTGTGGCAGTGTTTACAAATGACTGGCCATGGGAGCTGTTTCTCTGCTGCTCCAATAAGATTTCTTTAGGCTCCAGTTTGTTAAGTTCCAGGGATGTACTTCTGAGGCTATATAAAGCCCTGGTCAGACCCCATTTGGAGTATTGTGAGCAGTTTTGGGCCCCGTATCTAAGGAAGGATGTGTTGGCCTTGGAAAGGGTCCAGAGAAGGTTCACAAGAATGATCCCTGGAATGAAGAACTTGTCGTACGAGAAACGGCTGAGGACTTTGGGTCTGTACTCGTTGGAGTTTAGAAGGATGAGGGCGGATCTTATTTAAACTTACAGGATACTGCGAGGCCTGGGTAGAGTAGACGTGGAGAGAATGTTTCCACTTGTAGGAAAAACTAGAAGCAGAGGACACCATCTCAGGCTAAAGGGACGGTCCTTTAAAACAGAGATGAGGAGGAATTTCTTCAGCCAGAGGGGGGTGAATCTGTGGAACTCTTTGCCGCAGAAGGCTGTGGGGGCCAAATCACTGAGTGTCTTTAAGACAGAGATAGATAGGGTCTTGATCAATAAGGGGATCGGGGTTAGGGGGAGAAGGCAGGAGAATGGGGATGAGAAACATATCAGCTACGATTGAATGGTGGAGCAGACTCGATGGGCCGAGTGGCCTAATTCTGCTCCTATATCTTATAGTCTTAAGTTGGGGTCCACCATCTGCATTGCTACAAATGGTTGCTGCTCTGTGAGTTAGCTTTGAACTGACCTTGCTGTAACCACCTTAAATATTATGCTTGACTCCATTCTTGCCAGATGTGATGAAAGAGATACTGTGTTAGTTTACCTACTAAACCAAATGTGAGGAACGGGTAAATGCAGAGGGGGAGGGGGGGGGGGGGGATTGCCATCTGTCACCATCATTCCTTCATTTAGGAATAGCTCGAAATCTTGATTTTTATTCTCTTTCACCCCCCCCCCCCCCGCCTCCCACTGTTGCCACTGAATGAGAATTCAGCAGGTTTATTAAATGTTCCTGTGCTGTTGCGATTCTTTCCCAGTCACTGTGATCCCCCGTGGAGGGTGATACATTGCATGAATATACCCCAAACTATTTCTATCCATCTCTCTCTCTGTCTCTCTCTCGCTCTCTCCAGGTTCCACCATCTGCTACCCCAGCAGCAGCATCCCAAACGTTAAAGTTCACATTCCCAGAAACGTTGGATCGGATTAAAGAAGAATTCCAGTTCCTGCAGGCGCAGTACCACAGGTATGGCTGGATAAGAATGGACATGAGCTAATATTTGCCCTGTATCTGGTGGCCAGCCACAAGTGCCTATCTGTCTGTTTTGCACTAGGGGGCACTGTCTTCACATGCTGTGGCTTCCTTCCAGTGGTTCGGAAACAATTTTAATTGCAAGATCAAACCCGCGCTTAATTGAGGCGAAACTTGATGATGTAGCTGGCGCCCCCTCCTCCTTCCCCACATCTCATGAGGTAGCTTTTGAGAGCAAAGTCAGTTTATCATTGTTGCACCAGAGTACAGCCCACCGATTCTGGCTTTCTAGGATTTTTACTTGTATTTTCTTTTATTTTAAAAAAAAAGGTCAGGAGTTGTCCTTTTTCTATTTTGGATCATATTAATCCGTGGCATTTAAGGGATCATGTGTCAGTCTGGTTTTTTTTTTAAAGCTCTTGAGGAGGAAGGAAATGTAGGTTTGACATTGTTCAAATGATATCCTGTGACTCAGTGCTCCTGTGATTTTTAAAATTCTTGGACGGTAGTTATTATGCACAGTGGAACTCTGTGCAGGTCACAAGGGCTTTCTCTGTCAGCGGTGAAGGGGCCATTGCCCCTGTTTCCATATTTTCTGGCAGTGAGGGGGAGGAGGGGTGGGTGGGGAGGGGTGCGAGGGGGGGATAAGGAATGTATTATGGCTCTCTGAAGGTTTATGAGTTGGGTAATGATTCTCTTTTACCAACAGTTAATGATGCTCGCTGATCTCACTTAATGACTGTCTGTGGGAAAATGATCCCAAGCTACGCTTTGTCAAAATACAGACAGATTTAACTCATGGGTGCAGTTGACTGAGTGTGGCTTCTGCACGGGCTTGGGTGTAATTGCACATCTTTTGACGCATCTTCCCATAATTTGGACTCGACTGATTGTGTCCGTCAGGCTCTCGACACGTCCCTACCGCCCGCTTAAGCTACTTCTGCAGCTGCATGCTATCACTATGTACATAATAAACCAGTGACGTCAACAGATCAGAGAATCATTAGCATATAATTAGTGCAGCTCTAGGAAGGCGTATTATAATTTAATGGCTTGATGTGTATTAATTTGCCATGCTGTAAACATTTTGTACATCACACTCAATTAAAGCTCTTCCATTTAGCGTCAACTGGAAGGCTAGTATGTCAACAATTTAAAATATTAGACTAGAGGTCTGGGATTTGAAACAGCCCATGTAATGATAGAGGACACAGCAGCAACTGGTCCAGAACGGCTGCTGTTTCCACTTTCTTTTCTGACTCCCCCTCTCTCTGTGCACTTGTCAGTAAATAAAAGCAGAACATGCTAAAAATGCACAGCAGATCAGTCAGTATCTGTAAATGGAAGCGCCACTTAATACTGGAAGGCGGCACGGCGGTGCAGTGGTTAGCACAGCTGCCTCATGGCACCGAGGTCCCGGCTTTGATCCGGCTCTGGATCACTGTCCGTGTGGAGTTTGCACATTCTCCCCGTGTCTGCGTGGGTTTCACCCCCACAATCCAAAGATGTGCAGGGTAGGTGGATTGGCCACGTCAAATTGCCCCTTAATTGGAGAAAAAAAAAATTGGGTACACAACATCGAGGGCTGAAGGGCCTGTACTGCGCTGTAATGTTCTGTGTTTAAAATTTATATTTAGAAAAAACATTCTGAAGCTCTTTAGGGAAACTTAATGGGGTGGGCAACATCGTTATGTTGTATATTTATATAATCTTTATTAGTGTCGCAAGTAGGCTTACATTAACACTGCAATGATGTTACTGTGAAAATCCCCTCGTCGCCACATTCCGGCGCTTGTTCGGATACACTGAAGGAGAATTCAGAATGTCCAATTCACCTAACAGCGTGTCTTTTGGGCCTTGTGGGAGGAAACCGGAGCACCCGGAGGAAACCCACGCAGACACGGGGACAACGTGCAGACTCCGCACGGACAGTGACCCAAGCCGGGAATCGAACCCGGGTCCCTGGTGCTGTGAAGCAACAGTGCTAACCACTGTGCTAACGTGCCGCCCTTGTATTGTTGGATTGATCAAAATTGGGATGTGAGGGGTGGGAAGAGAAAAGAAAAAGTAAAGCTACTGATGAAAGTTGTCACTCTTATGAGGCCATTCGAATGATCGTTTTGCTATGTCCGAAACTTCTTGTGTATATTGCAATGAAAGCAAAATACCGCGGATGTTGGAAATCTGAAATAAAATGCTGGATAAACCCAGCAGGTCAGGCAGCGTCTGTGGAGAGAGGGACAAAGTTTGACGTTTTGTGTCTAAATGGTCCTTCTACAGATTGTAGAAGGGTCATTTAGACTAACTCTATTTTGCTCTTCACTGTTGCAGCCTGTCCTGCTGTGTTTACCTGGCAGTTTTTGTGTATGTTGTAAAGTAGCTTCACAGATTTGCAGTTGCATTTCTAATGACTCCGGGGTTTTCAAATTTAAAAAGCAGGAATTTCTGGACATATTCAGCAGGTCTGGCAGCATCTAGTTGGTCTAGAGGTAAGATTCTCGCTTCAGGGTTTGTGCTACATGAAAATGTGAGAGGTCCCGGGTTCAAATCCGGGCGAGCCCTTTGATAAAAGGGCAGCACGGTAGCATTGTGGATAGCACAATTGCTTCACAGCTCCAGGGTCCCAGGTTCGATTCCGGCTTGGGTCACTGTCTGTGCGGAGTCTACACATCCTACCCGTGTGTGCGTGGGTTTCCTCCGGGGGCTCCGGTTTCCTCCCACAGTCCAAAGATGTGCAGGTTAGGTGGATTGGCCATGATAATTTGCCCTTAGTGTCCAAAATTGCTGTTAGTGTTGGGTGGGGTTACTGGGTTATGGGGATAGGGTGGAGGTATTGACCTTGGGTAGGGTGCAGGATCGATGGGCCGAATGGCCTCCTTCTGCACTGTAAATTCTATGAAATCTGTGGAGAGAGAAACACACAGTTAGAAAGTTTTGAGTCGGTCTGGAGTTATGCAGAATGTTTTTATAAAGAAAATGAATTGAACCGCTCTGCAAATAGTTTGATTCTATTTTCCTGCCTTGAATAATTAAATCAAAAGCCCTGTGTTCTTGATATTGAAAGGTTCATTATATTGCAGGTGAGCTTTTGAGAAAAAACAATTCCATTTGTGCTGCTGACCATGACGTTTGACCTCGCGGCTAGTTAAGACTGGAGGCCAGATGGCAAAGACATTTGATTTGCCAATGGGGGCAGTTGTTTGGCAAAGGAAGAACTGTGAATTAAAACAACATGATGTAGGTATTTTCACAGATATTGCCAGCATCTGCTCCAACAAGGAGCAGGGCATGGCTCCTGATGGAAGGGTCTACTTAACGCGAACCGACAGAGGACCCACTGATTGGAAACGAGCAAAACGCAAACTTTGAAAGTCTTTTAGTGTGAGTGTGACCCATTGAAAATGCAATGGATACTGCCCTGGGAGAGGTGCGGTAGCTGTCAGAGATTCTTGATGGCCCAAATGGCCTCCTGCCTTAATTTATTCTTTTTAAAAATCAATTTAAAGTACCCAATTCATTTTATTCCAATTAAGGGGCAATTTAACATGGCCAATTCACCTACCCTACATATTTTTTGGGTTGTGGGGGTGAGACCCACACAGGCATGGGGAGAATGTGCAATTTCCACGCGGACAGTGATCCGGGGCCGGGATTCAAACCTGGGTCCTCAGCGCCGTGAGCCAGTTTATTCTCTCTTTTTTAAAATTTAGAGTACCCAATTATTTTTTCCAATTAAGCGGCAATTTAGTGTGGCCAATCCACCTACACTGCACATCTTTGGGTTGTGGGGGTGAAACCCACGCAGACATGGGGAGAATGTGCAAACTCCACACGGACCCGGGACCTGAACCCGGGTCCTCAGCGCCGCAGTCCCAGTGCTAACCACTGTGCCACATGCCGCCCTGAGCCAGTTTATTCTAATAGAATATGAATCCCTTTGGTCCAAAATGATGGTCTAACCATCCCTTATCAAACATACTATGTTGGACTTTCAGCCTAGAGGTGGGTAGCGGGTGGGGAGGGGTCTGCCTCCCCCAATAAGAGCATGGCGGAAGCCACAGGGTGTTTTAAAATGCCCACCTTGGTGCTCTGGTATTTCTTCCCAGATATAATAAAACAGCTCTTTTGCCCTCGCACTTCCTCGCCTCTCCCATATGCCCTCTCCATGCCAAGCTATGCCCCACTACTCGCTCCCCATGGCCCTCCTACTCTGTGCCAACCTACGGCACTTCCATGCTGATTCTCCAAGTACACACACTGCACAGAACTAACTAATCCTATAGCAGTAATGTCATGTGTGATGATGCCTTTTTTTCAAAATTAATTTATTTGTACCTGCTGTAAAAATACAAACTCCTTTCACTGTAGCCCAACAAGTGTCAATTATCCAGACCTTTAAAGTATCTTTATCGGAAACAACAAGGGCTTGACACCTTTTTGTAAATAAACAATAGAGAAATATATCCAAGGGTAAAAGCTGTCAAGCAGTGTTTTCCATTGGGTGCAGCTGTGTCAACAGACTGTTGGATATCTGGGAGCTGAGCTGACTTATAGGGCTGTGGTAGATGCAGTTTTCAAAGTTATGAATTAATCACAGTCATTTATGAAAAAGTTTCATAAAACATTTTATAGGGTTCATTTAATTCTTTTTAAAAAATTATTTAAAGTCCACAATTCCTTTTTTGGGGGGGGAAATTTAACGGTGCCAATCCACCTACCTCTCCCATCTTTGGGTTGTGGGGGTAAGACCCACGCAGACACAGGGAGAATGTGCAAAGTGACCCAGGGCCAGGATCGAACCCGGGTCCACTGTGCCGTGAGCACGGTAGCATTGTGGATAGCACAATTGCTTCACAGCTCCAGGGTCCCAGGTTCGATTCCGGCTTGGGTCACTGTCTGTGCGGAGTCTGCACATCCTCCCCGTGTCTGCGTGGGTTTCCTCCGGGTGCTCCGGTTTCCTCCCACAGTCCAAAGATGTGCAGGTTAGGTGGATTGGCCATGATAAATTGCCCATAGTGTCCAAAATTGCCGTTCGTGTTGGGTGGGGTTACTGGGTTATGGGGATAGGGTGGAGGTGTTGAACTTGGGTAGGGTGCTCTTTCCAAGAGTCGGTGCAGACTCGAAGGGCCGAATGGCCTCCTTCTGCGCTGTAAATTCTATGATTTACAGTGAGATGCGGCGTTGATTCTGTACAGAATGTGTATGGGGTGAATAGGCATGGAAGTGCCATAGGTTGGCATTGACTTTGGGGTGGTGGGTTGAGATGCATAGCATGCCATGTAAGGGTAGGCAGGGCCAAGAATGATGGTGCATAGGTTGCATGGGGATATGAGGAGCCAATGAGTGGCTAGACGGGCATAGTTGGACATGGGTAAGGCCTTCTGAACTTGCCTTTCAAAAGGTTCCCTCCTCCAGACTATGGTTCACAACATCTTGAAAAGCTGGCCTGAAATTGCGGTGGGCTAGGAAATGCTTTTCCCCGCAATAGAGCTGGCCAGGTCAGGAGTGTAGGGTGTGATCCGTACTCTTATCCTGCCTTGAGGAAAATTCCGGGAATGGGGCCTTGAATTGGGTCCTGGATGCCATTTTTAAAAGCCTGTGTAGTCTTTCTAACTCGGTGAAAATCCAATCCATTGCTGTTCATTTTTATTCCACTTGATCTCCTAAGGACATGCATCCATGACAACTTCCAAACCTCAGCTAGTGCTGCCTTTGAACTAGTTGGGGCATTTTAGTAAGTTTTTGCCAGGCTGCATTCAGAGTGTGGAGCCCCACTATCTGGGAGTGTGGTTTGTAGAATAAGCACTAACTTTGTAACCCTCGTCTCCAACCCACTCCAGTCTGGAGGTACTGTTTGGGAGTAAATCATGCGAAGCCTTCAAAATTTACTATGATGCTCCAATGATCCATCCCCTTGTCTTTTAAAAAAAATTTAGAGTATTTAATTAGTTTTTTCCAATTAAGGGACAATTTAACATGGCCAATCCACCTACTCTACACGTCTTTTTGGATTGTGGGGGTGATGGGGAGAATGTGCAAACTCCACACGGACAGGGGGCCAGGATTGGACCCGGGTCCTCGGCGCCGTGAGGCAGTAGTGCTAACCACTGGGCCACCGTGCAGCCCATCCATCTCCTTTTCAACTCTTTCAACAAATGCCTCCATTTGTTGCTTCTCCATAGCAGTAGTCTTGTGGTCACCAACTCTTGAGGAGAAAGGGACGGGATTCAGTATAAGGATAATGAATTGATTGTTGCTGTGTTTGATCATCTCAGTTGGGGTGGGGGGAGGTAACGTGGATGTTGCAGGTGCTAAATATACTTGGGCAAAAGAGGGAGAGGCCAGCTTCCATTACTTCATCCTTCTCCTTTAACATCGGCAGGGAAGTGGACATCTGGCAAGCGTGGGTTGAGTTTGACAACATGTGAGGAAAACTTTGTGAGAGTTGGTGCTGTCAACTGTAAGCCACACAAGGGTGAGGGGGAGCGAGAAATAGGCAACGTGCTGCTTGATCTTCCTTTAATTTTGGTGGTGGGGGGGGGTCTTCATGTGACTTGAGGGATTCCTCCCGAGCCTGTCCTTCTCCCTATCATTTGATTTAGAATGCTGTTTCCATTCCACCTCACAACCTCCTCCCCACCTCTCCATTTATCCACCGCCCCCCCCCCACCTCCCCATTTCTCCCTTCCCCTTAACCAAAGCAGAATAGCTTTGTACATCATAAGCTGGAAGTGCTGAATGTGCCTGGTAGAATATTGGATTGATTGATGGTTGACTCCAGTGGGCAATAGAACAGCCTATATCCAGCAAAAGAATAGGTGAGACCACATCGGGAGTATTGTGTCCAGTTTTGGTCTCCTTATTTGAGGAAGGATGTGGGGGCATTGGAGGCAGTTCAGAGGAGGGTCACCAGGTTGGTTCTGAGGATGAAAGGGTCGACATATGAGGAGAGACTAAACAGTTCGGGCCTATACCTCCTGGAGTTTGGAAGGATGAGGGGAGATCTGATTGAGGTATGTAAAAGACTAAAAAGGGATTGATAAAGTAAACGTAGACCAAATGTTCCCCTTGTGGGGAAATCTAGAACAAGAGGTCACAGATATATAGGTTGAGAGACGGTAGATTTAAAACTGAGATGAGGAGGAACACTACTTGCAAAGGGTGGTGAATTTGTGGAACTCGCTGCCCCATAGAGTGGGGGAGTCCGAATCATCAAATGGTTTGAAGAGGGAGATAGATATATTTCTGATTTTTTAATGAAAACAATGGGTTAAAGCGATTATGGGGAATGGGTAGCGAGGTGACTTTGAGACCAGGAAGAGATCAGCCATGATCTGATTGGCTGTAAGGTGAATTGCAGGTCACTTTCTGGCAAATCTGCATATTCGAGTGAGACAGCTAGTCTCACTCTAATATGCGTTCCTGGGATCTAACCGCCTCACCTTGGAGATCTTGGGTGTGTGCTGTTCAGTACTGGTCTCCACAAACTGGGACCAGGGGATTGGAGGCTGCTAGTTGCATGCCCTCTGGGCAGGGTGTACCCTGCCATTGCCAAGGTACCATGCTGCCATTTTTTGTGGTGATCGGGCTGGGAGAGGGGAGTCGGGGGTCGAGTTGGGGGCTTGAAAGATCTGGACACCATTTTATCACTCGCTGCACTGAGGAATTCCAGTGAGTGGAGCTCCTAATGGTAGCGTGATGATTAGCACTGTTGCTTCACAACCCATAACCCTGTTCCCATTCATGTTGATCGCGCCCTTTGTTTCTGTTGTCTAGATGTTGCGCACACTGTTACTGCCTTTACTGCAAACAACAAGTTCCTATGCCGGAATCAGACTGGATGCTACATTAAGCAGTGGCTCTTCCCCCTGGGCTGTGGGGGAATGCATCTCTTTATATTTGACGTTCCTATCCTTATTACTCTTGGAGCTAGGGAAGTGACTTTGGGCAACTTCTGTTCTGTTGCTATTTTCATCAGGGGGGTACCGGAAGATGAGAATCCGTGAAGGCAGACACTGGGTTAAGCATTGACCTTTCACCTCTGGGCCACTGGATTCAAATTCAATCCAGACTGAACACATGAAAGTCGTCTCTGTTGTGCGAAATGACCTTAGGCAGTCTCAATCCATAGGCCCATATCACTGAACTGCCAAGTGTTTGGCAGTAAATTCATAAGTTCAGTCAGAAAGGGCACCGGATGGCTCGTCAAAGACACCGACAGATAGTAGAGTGCTTTCCTGCAAAGTATATTTTTGGGGCTGCGGAGTGGGCTCGAGTTAGTGATAAATTACAGGGCACGAGCTTCCGTGTTTGAAGCCGGTTTCTGTTAGATTAGGTGCTATGCCGTGGCTGCTAGCTGGCGAAATAAAAAATCTATTCTCAACATTGATGACCTCTTGCTTGGAGGAGCATTTTTTTCCCCGAAATGAAAGATTCTCTGTGTTTGCTGTTTTGTCAGAATGAGCTAATTCTCATGATTTTACCTGCCGATGAAAATGAAACCAATCCCTTCCCTCTTTTTAGACAATATACCCATGGGATTTTAAGGGCGATCACAATTTTGTCAGCTTCGCTAGCCTTTTAATAGAATCGAAAAGTAGACTCTGCCGGTTTCATCACAAAGCGCCTTCGAGTTTTGTTTGCGGGCAGCAAAATTGGCTGCAGAGCAATTTTCCCGGGTAGCTTGCTTTTTTGTTGTGTACCATTTTTGGGCCGTCATATAAAATATTTGGGTGATTAAATTCTCTGCGGGGGGGTGGGGTGGGGGGGGGGGGGGGGGGTGGGGGTGGGGGGGGGGGGGGATATAGCTTTTCAAACTTTCGAGTCCTCGAAATTCATCAACTAGACTAATCGGAAAGCCAAGCACATAAAGCAGTGTCGCAATAAATCGAGAATGCATCACCGGGCCCAGACGTCGAGGAATGTGCTTCTGATTGATGTCCTGCAGCTTGAACACTGCAGTTTAATTGTACCCCCTTCCGCGTTTTCCCATCTTTGGGATGAGACATTTAACCGCCATCGGGTGTGAAAGATCCAGTATTTGGAAGGGGAGCGGGGAAGTTCTCTCTTGTCCTATGAGGAGCGATTGGAAGACTGGGCCTGTATTGTCTAGAGTTTAGAAGACTGAGAGGTGATATCCTTGCAACATACAAAATTCTCACCGGGTCCGACCGGGTAGATGCAGGAAGTCTTGGGAGGGAGGAGAGAAGGGGAGGGGAGGTGAGGGGGAGGAAAGGTGTGTAGAACCAGGGAACAGTCTCCGAATGAAGGGTCAGCCATTTAGGACTGAGCTGAGGAATTTCTTCAGTCGGAGGGTGGTCAATCTGCAATTCCCTATCACCGAGGGCTGCAGAGCCTCAGTCACTGAGTATATCTCAAGACCGAGATTGATAGATTTCTATATAATAAAAGCAAAATACTGTGGCTGTTGGAGATCTGTAATAAAAGCAAGGAGTGCCAGAAGAACTCAGCACGTCTGGGAGCATCTGTGGATGTAAAAGGTTTATATTAAAATCCAACCTGACTCTCTCAAATTCTAGATTTCTGGTTAGTTTAGCCATCAAGGAATATGGGCATAGTGCAGGAAAATGGTGTTGATCCAGGACAAAGTAGCCCACTTGATTGGCACCCCACCTACAAATGTTCACTGTACCGACCCTGTGTACCATCCACAAGATGCATTGCGGGGACTCATCAAGGCTCCTTGGGCAGCGCCTTCCAAACTCCCCGATCGCTACCATCTAGAAGAACAAGGTTGGCAGGTACATGGGAACCTCGCCCCCTTGCCACACATCCTGACTTGGAAATATATCGCCGTTCCTGCACTGTCGCTGGGTCAAAATCCTGGAACTCTCTCCCTAACAGCACTGTGGGTGTACTTACAACAGGTAGACTGCAGAGGTTTGAGAAGACAGCTCATCACCAGCTTGTAAAGCCAATTAAGGTGGGCAATAAATGCTGGCCGAGCCAGCAATGCCCACATCCCATGAATAAATCCCATCCCATCTGCACTGTAAAATGATATTGTAAATGTTAAAAAATGAATGGCAGAGCAGTTCAAGGGGCTGGGTGGCCTATTTTCCATGTTCCTAACCAGGCTTGTTGGCCTATCCGTCCAGCAGAGGTGTCTGTTCTAGCATTTGTTTTGTCGACATCCATGGTATGGTAACTCCAGTGAGTGGATTTTGATTGGATGCCCCAATGTCTGCAAACGTTTTTTTAAACAAAAAAAGAAAAAATGTTTTTTTTTTTTTTTAAAGAGTACCCAATTTCTTTTCCAATTAAGGGGCAATTTAGCGTGGCCAGTCCATCATCTTTGGGTTGTGGGGGTAAGACCCACACAGACACAGAGAATGTGCAAACTCCACACGGACAGTATCCTGGGGCCGGGATTGAACCTGGGTCCTCGGCGCCGTGAGGCAGCAGTGCTAACCACTGTGCCACCCCTGTACGTATGCAAACTATCTGGAGACCGAGACCAACCTGCTCTCAATGAGCCAGAAATGTGCGTGAATTTATCTCTCACTTAGCACCACTTCATATCTTTTGAAGCATCTGAAATATGTATCCTTTTTTCTGGTCATCTCCCTCCTTTTTATGTTTCTTTTGACAACTAGGATGAAACCTAGTTGTTCTCCAGTCTAAATTGATGAGGCCTTTGCTTAACGGCATAATTACCTGTGGGAGAAGGAACAAAATGTATAACTATGCTGCCTTTTAAATAATCCGCACTCATTTTACTTTTAAAATCAAACTCTGATATCAAAGATTCCATTTTAATATGCTGTTCCCTGCAGTGCATTATTCCACCTGCTGCTGCCGCCTTTTATTGAACTGCCGAAGCTTAATAGCTTTCAATGAAGCCTCATTAACCTTTTAGCCCCGAAAGCTGGGGCGAGGAGGAGATGCAGAACACCAAGTAGCATCAATTGAAGTGACTGGTGTTAAAAATGCCCTGATGGAGACAGAGCTCTAACGAGCGAAATCTGTCACCCTTTGTAATTTAAATTCTAGTAATGTCACGAGTACCTTGCGACTGAAAGCTAGTGTGGGCTTCACCCATCAAATTTCCGCATGTACAACGTTGCTTAATTCAAGCTAATATGGATGTTCTTATTAATAGTGATGTATTTGGGTGAAAGGTATCCAAGGCAATCCAGTAGAATAGGCAAGGAAGAACAGCTGAATCCTGAAGTAATGATTTTAAGGCGTGTGTTCCTGTCATTGAATTCCGTAGAGTCTTGCAGCACCAGAGGAGGCCCGATGGTTCATTATGCCTGTACAGGCTCTTTGTGAAAGAGCTCCTCCATTAGTCCCACTCCGCTGCTCTTTTCTTGTACTTTCCAATTTTGTTTCCTCTTTTCAAATCGTCTTCAGATTCCTTTTTGAACGGGGCGGCACAGTGGTTAGCACAGTTGCCTCGCGGCGCTGAGGACCCGGGTTCGATCTCAGCCCCGGGTCACTGTCTGTGTGGAGTTTGCACATTCTCCCCATGTCTGTGTGTGTCTCACCCCCCCCCCCCCCCAACCCACAGATGTGCAGGCGAGGTGGATTGGCCACGTTAAATTGCCCCTTAATTGGAAAAAATACTTGGGTACTCTAAAATTTATTTTTTAAACAATTCCATTTTGAATCCGCCTCGACCACCCTTTTTCAGGTAGTGCATTGAAGATCAAAACTTGCCGCGTATATATTTTAGTTCTGTTGATTATCTTCCTTTGTTTTTGTCAATTATCCTTAAATTGCCACCCCTTCAACATAGGTTGAAGGCGCCACTGAAGCAGGTGAAGATTTTCACAACTTGAATCTTGGGAAGAAAGGGATTCGCCATGGTGGTCATGATTTCAACCGAGTGATGCAGAGCGATGAAAAGCACTTGAGCGTAATGGAATACTCTCCACTTGCCTGGATGAGTGCAGTTCCAACAACACTCAAGAAGCGAGGCACCATCCAGGACAAAACCTGCTTGATTACTCCCCCTTCCACAAACATTCAAACCCTCCACCACCAACTAACAGTGGCAGCTGTGTGTACCATCTGCAAGATGCACTACAGTAAGTCACCAAGGCTCCTTAAACAACGCCTTCCAAACCCACAACCACTACCATCTAGAAGGACAAAGGGCTGGTTTAGCACACTGGGCTAAATCGCTGGCTTTTAAAGCAGACCAAGGCAGGCCAGCAGCACGGTTCGATTCCTGTACCAGCCTCCCCGAACAGGCGCCGGAATGTGGTGACTAGGGGCTTTTCACAGTAACTTTATTTGAAGCCTACTTGTGACAAGCGATTTTCATTTCATTTCAAGAGCAGCAGATACCTGGGAACACCACCACCTGGAGGCGCCCCTCCAAGTCACTCACCACCCTGACATGGAAATATATCGCCGCTCCTTCACTGTTGCTGGGGCAACATCCTGGAGCTCCCTGACAGCACGATGGGTGTATCTACACCTCCAGGACTGCAACGGTTCAAGGTGGCAACTCACCACCACCTTCTGAAGGGCAACTAGGGATGGGCAATAAATGCTGGTCTAACCAGCGGCACCCACATCCCAAAAATGAATTTTAAAAAATTGCATTTTGTGACTTTGAGCGACTAGAATCGGGAGTTGAGGAACAACCATTATTTCGTAGTTGAAACCAGAGCCTAGAAAAGAGAGGTAATGAGAGATTTGCCCTTTCCTTCTGTGCAAGAGTTGGAAATACAATTTTGAGGGAGTAGAGTTGGAAGTGTCCTGTGAGATGTTGAAAATGGGATTAAGGGGCTGTGGAAGCCATTTTGAAATGTGTCCTGACATTTGTTTCCTTGTTTGCAAGCCTGAAGATGGAATGTGAGAAACTGGCCAGTGAGAAGACTGAGATGCAGCGGCATTACGTGATGGTGAGTACTAGGTCTTCAGTAAGAGTTGTACAATGCAGCACGGTCTTGACCATCAATTAATACTTCTGTTGTACAACGGCAAAAGTTTAAATTAAATGAAAGAGTGAGCAAATGTCTTGATTGCTCCTCTAATTAAATAGAGCAATGAGGTTACTGGTAGAATGGGGTTTGTAGCAAATCTAATTGTAAGACTTCCTGTTTTGTCATGTCTATTTTTCTTGTCAATGATTTGCATGTGACATTGCTAATGTAATAAGAAAAATGTAATGGTAATACCTTCAATTGCCCCCCCCTCCTGCTATTCAGTCCTCCGACCACTTCTGGCACTGTAGTGCCAGTTGTTGGTGTTGGTCAGCACTTTTTGCCTTATTCCTTCATTAGTTTCTTAGATTAACCCTCCTACAAGGCAACACATGCAGATCAAAGGCTTCCAACAGTAGCACCATCAAAAAAAAAAAGAAGACCTATGGCAGTGAGAACGAAAAGCTGGACTGGCGGTGCTGTGGGACACAGGCTCAGCATTATTTAAGTTATGGATATAGCGAATATGTATATCACTTTGGAATATGTTTATTACTTTGTGAGAGGAAAAAGTTCCAATGTGCAGAGAAGTGTTATTTTCTGTAGTTTGGGAATTCTCTCTTCCCCCCCCCCCCCCCCCCCCCCCCATGTCTCTTTCGGCTTAGCACTTGTTTTGACATGTGCCTTCAGACAGAAAGCCTGTTCGTTGAATTTTGCCAGCTCTTCACATGGTGGGGCAGGAAACCCCATCATCCGAAATATCCAGGCCGGTGTTTTTCCACATTATAGATATTATATCAATGTAAGCGGTTGTTGTATGAGTATTTGTCTCTTGGACATCTCGTAGGTTTTTAAACATTTTAAGATATATTTAGTGGCCAAGTCTGCAGTACAATGGAGTTTGGGAAAATCTAAGTCCAGTCCTATCATGTGGACTGGTGAATGCTCAAATCAGTCTCTGAACCTGATCCCATCATGACCCTGGCGCAGACATGGAATTGGGTCAACTGAAGGTTCTGGTATTCTGATTTAATAATAATCGCTTATTGTCACAATTAGACTTCAATGAAGTTACTGTGAAAAGCCCCTAGTCGCCACATTCCGGCGCCTGTTCGGGGAGGCCATTACGGGAATTGAACCCGTGGTGCTGCCTTGTTCGACATTACAAGCCAGCTATTTAGCCCAGTGTGCTAAACCAGCCCCTAATTATCATAGATCATAGAATTTCCAGTGCAGAAGGAGGCCATTTGGCCCATTGAGTCTGCACCGGCCCTTGGAAAGCACACCCTACTTAAGCCCACCCCTCCGCCCGAACCCAGTAACCCCACCTAACCTTTTTGGACACTTAAGGGAAATTTAGCATGGCCAATCCACTTAACCCGTGCATATTTGGACCATGTGAGGAAACTGGAGCACACTGAGGAAACCCACGCAGACACAGGGAGAATGTGCAGACTCCACACAGACAGTGACCCAAGCCGGGAAACAAAACTGGGACCGTGGACCTATGAAGCAACTGTGATGACCACTGTGCTACTGTGCCGCCCCTAATTTAAATAATTTTGCAGGCCCAAAAAGTGCCTCAAATACAAGCCTTGAGGCTGTAAAACGAAGGAGTTACACAGAGCGAAGTGGAATAGAGCCTGTGATGAACTAAGCTGTTTGTCGGTTGCCCAATGGCGAAGGACAAGCCAATGTCGCTGGAGCAAATGAGGGAAGCTGATGGTGTTGTGGTAATATCTCTGTACTAGCAATCCAGAGGCCACGGCTGTGGGGACAAGGGTTCAAATCCCACCAAGGAAATTAATGAAGCTCGCCATAGTAATATCTTGGGAACACCATCCCATACCATTAGTAATGGTAAGAAGTCTTACAACACCAGGTTAAAGTCCAACAGGTTTGTTTCGAATCACTAGCTTTCGGAGCGCAGCTCCTTCCTCAGGTGAATCTTTGAACTGTGGGGGGGAAACGAATTCTCATTCACCTGAGGAAGGAGCAGCGCTCTGAAAAGCTAGTGATTCGAAACAAACCTGTTGGACTTTGACCTGGTGTTGTAAGACTTCCAGTCCAACGCCGGAATCTCCACATCATTAGTAATGGTGACCACGACAACTATCGTTGGTTGTTGTAAAAACCCATCTGGCTTACTCATGTCCTTTTGGGATGGAAACCTGTCACACTTTGCTCAGTCTGATCTACACGTGACTCCAGGGCTGATTCTTAGCCTGTCCCCTAAAGTGGCCAAGCAGCTGAAGGCCAATTAGTGATTGGCTGTAAATGTTGGCCTTGCCAGCAGTGCTCACATTCCATGAAATAATTTTTAAAACTCTGTTGTGGTGACCAAGCTTTCATGACATCCCTCTGTTTACTATTTATAACAGACCTTAAGCTAATCAAAAGAGCTGGTTAATGACACCCCTCCCACCAATTGAATTATCTGTTTGAGTAAAGTGCCCTAAATGCTCCTCTATTATTACCCAACGAAACATCCACCACCATCAACAGTGATTATAATGAGCAGGTTATTGTCTTCTGTCATATCATGCTTCACTCTGACACCCTTGCTCATGTTGCTGCCCTTCATTTTCCATTATTATATAGATAGGGGTACATAAATTGGCACGGCCATTCTCTGGAGGGAGTGGGGAGGTGGGAAACTGAAAAATATTACCTCTACTTATGCTGACTATTTTGGTTAAATATGGTGCAGTGAGAGGGCAGCACGGTGGCGCAGCGGTTAGCACTGCTGCCTCACGGCGCCGAGGTCCCAGGTTCGATCCCGGCTCTGGGTCACTGTCCGTGAGGAGTTTGCATATTCTCCCCGTGTTTGCGTGGGTCTCGCCCCCACAACCCAAAAGATGTGTAGGGTAGGTGGATTGACCACGCTAAATTGCCTCTTAATTGGAAAAAATGAATTGGGTACTCAATTTATTTTTTAAAAATATGGTGCAGTGAAAATTGCTGTCTTGACTCCAGAAGTCTTCATTTCCGTGTCTTTGGGCTGTACTACCTTTTATGGGGCATGAACCTACATTTTCTTTCCAATTAAGAGGCAATTAATAAAAAAAATCGATAAATAATAAAAAATTTCGAGTACCCAATTCACTTTTCCAATCAATGGGCATTTTCATAGAATTTACAGTGCAGAAGGAGGCCATTCGGCCCATCGGGTCTGCACCGGCTCTTGGAAAGAGCACCCTACCCAAGGTCAACACCCCCACCCTATTCCCGTAACCCCATAACCCAGTAACCCCACCCAACACTAAGGGCAATTTTGGACACTAAGGGCAATTTATCATGGCCAATCCACCTAACCTGCACATCTTTGGACTGTGGGAGGAAACCGGAGCACCCGGAGGAAACCCACGCACACACTGGGAGGATGTGCAGACTCCGCACAGACAGTGACCCAAGCCGGAATCGAACCTGGGACCCTGGAGCTGTGAAGCAATTGTGCTATCCACAAGGCTACCGTGCTGCCCCTCCCACGCTAGTCATTTTAGCGTGGCCAATCCATCTACCCTGTACATCTTTGGGTTGTGGGGGCGAAACCCACGCAGACACAGGGAGAATGTGCAAATTCCACACAGTGATCCAGAGCCGGGATCGAATCAGGGACCTTGACGCCGTGATGCAGCAGTGCTAACCACTGCGCCACCGTGGTGACCCATTAAGGAGCAATTTGGGGTGGCCAATTCACCTACCTCGCACATCGTTGTGTTGGGGTGAGACCCACGCAGACACTGGGAGAATGTGCAAACTCCACCCGGACAGCGATCCGGGGCCAGGATCGAACCTGGGTCCTCGGTGTCGTGAGGCAGTAGTGCTAACCACTGTGCCATCGTGCCGCTCACCTGAACCTAAGGGAAGAAGGGAACTAGAATGAGCTGATCTTTTGTGTTAGGATAAAACTATTTTTTTGAATATCTTGAAATATTCTTTCAGCTCTTGGGTTCTTTGTTCCAAATTGACCAAAATTGCTAGCGTGAATCTTGTTTTCCTTTGGTTGCTAATGGCTGAAAGGGGAAAGAGCAGTTTGCCTGAAGTAGGTTTAGCGATTCGCGCCATTGGGCCTCTTTAAACTGTAGCCCATAGCACCATATGGAACTTATCAGTTCAGGATGCAAGCAGAGCACCTCTGTTCTCGTATTGTATTTCTCTCGTTGGTTTGCCCTGTTTGAATTCTTATGGGCCAGAATGTTTTCAAAAGGCTGCTCTTAATGCTGTTGCTTTATTGGTGGCCTAGTTCTAAATTGGAATGTTTACATCTGTTGGTGTCGGCAGGTTGAATTACATGCAAATTTAATGGGAACATTCATTTTAAAGTTTTCACATGTGGTTTTGGAATCTCCATGGTGTGCGGCAAATTGGCAGGAGAAGACAAAATGCTTGGTCTATCCTGCCCTAATTGCTCAAAAGTCTATTTAATTGGACGCTGTCTCTGGAAGGACTATGGCTTGGTTGTTGGGTATTGGGCCATGTGTTTATCTGAGAGGGGGATTGGCGAATGATTTGGGTCCCTTTTCTAACATACCACCTGCACTTTGATTACCGAATGTAGATGTGGATGCCAATGGTGACCAACCCTCCCCGCCGCAGGTTCGCTGGCAGCGGAAGGGGGCAACAGAAAAATCCTTTGACAGCAGCAGGACGGGAAGGTCCCACCACTTGCCAATGATAGGCTGTCTCTGCTGCTGTTTAACATGCCTGAGAAGGGTGGGGTGGGGGGGTCGAGTCGAGTCGAGGTTTGAGGCTTCTTGTATAGCTAAAGAAGGGTGTATTAATAACAAATAAAGGTAAACTACGCACCGGCACATCGTGCCACCCCCCCTTTGGCTGGTTGGGATTCTGGTGGAAGTTTGTGCCCGTCTTGATTGAAATTAATCTTGAATTAAACTAATTCATGACTCTGTTTTTGCACAATGTTTAAAAGTGAGGCCTTGATTGGGGGGGGGAAAGATTACCCAAGAACCTCTAAATAAATATTCGCATTCAGGACCCTGACCTTCTCGTTGCCTGCCATTTTAACACAAGACCCTGCTCCCATGTCCACATGTCTGTCCTTGGCCTGCTGCAATGTTCCAGTGAAGCTCAACTCAAACTGGAGGAACAACATCTCATCTCCCGGTTAAACACGCTGCAGCCTTCCAGTCTCAACATCGAATTCAACAACTTCAGATGATTAGCTCTACCGGACTGCCATTAGCACTCTTCACCTTGGTTTCTGTGGCTATTAGCACTCTGTTCCCTTGGTTTCTGTGGCTATGACGCCTCTTTCATTCTCTCACGCCACAGTATAAATATTTCCCATTTTCTTTTAGCTTTGACAAAGGGTCATTGGACTCGAAACGTTAGCTCTTTTCTCTCCCTACAGATGCTGCCAAACCTGTGATTTTCCAGCATTTTCTCTTTGAGTACAAGAACCTCTAATGTTTATGGAGCACTGCACATCCTGTCTTGATGGATAACTGTGTCTACTTTCACCCAATGGTGTTAAGTGGGCCAGAGGAAGTAAGGCCCAACAGGCTGTGACTCCGAAATACAATGGATCCAGAAGAAAATAATTTAAGCATTGGACTCTTGCGCAATTCTGATCCAGAAATCAGTGTGCACCACTGCAAAAAGAAAACCCTCTGTGAGATTGCCTTGTATCTCTTTGGTGACGTATGACTTCAGCCAAAAATGTTCGAGCTATTGCCACTGAATCTCTGCAACCTTATTTTTGGGGATTTTAAGAGATGTGAACATGTCCCAATGCTGTTTGATAACAGCCTAACTGGTGTAAGCGAAGAACTGCAAATCTGGCAGACCCAATGCTGGAAACACTTGACCGGTCAGGACAGAACCTGCAGAGAATGGACAAGCTGGCATTTCCGGTGTTGGACCAGCTGGCATTCTGATGGGTAGACTCCCACTTGTAAAGCCAACTTTGTCTGTCCCGTTCATGGAGGCTGTCTGACTCGTTTTTGAGTGTTTCTACTTTGTTTGCAATGGGAAACTTCACAACGTGTTGCACTGCGCTGCTTTGCACGGCGCTCTGCTGGACTGCATCTGATCAACGCTCCACAGAAGTCTGCAGCCAGAAGAATGGGGACCCGAGACTGTGGGAACTGTTGGGACAGCGAATGCCTGTGGAACCCAGCCCAGATACTGCTTTTTTACCTGGAGCCTCTCTCAACTGAAAGAGTGCAAGCATTGGAGAGCTGGAATTGGATGCCCTGGAATAGACAAAGCGTGCAATGGATGAAGTTGGCCCTGCAACAAGGCAGCAGTGTCGCTTGAATGCTTGCTTTCACCTCCTGTTTTGAGTGAATCCCAAGTTGCTTTTTTTTTATTTGTAGAATTTTGCCTCCTGAATTTCTTATAGACCTATTTTCCTCCCAGGAGAGGGGGTTGTTGCAAAGGTTCAGCTATTTTTAGAAGATTGAGCGGGAGATATGGTAATTTTCTTAAGCATACTGCTGTTTGGATCAAGTAGAGCGTGACTGGAAGATGTGGCAGCGACAATCTTTTGTGATGTTTTTGGCAGATACTTTTAAGGGTTTCAGAAAAGCTGGGGATAAGCCGACTCCAGCTGATAATGATTGACGCACAAATACAAGTTGACGCACAAATAAAAGTTAGCTAAGTATTTGTTAAAGGAGGGGGGGTGGTCACGATTCGGAGCTTAAGATTGCTTTAAGAGGCAAGTATTCTCCTTTTATAGGATGTTGATGCCTGGCACCCTGCCAGACTTGTAAACAGAGGTGTGCAATGACGCATCAAAGTACAACATGTTGTACTTTTATTAAAACCTGATTTTGAAAGTTGTCTAACAGTGCCAAAAAAATAAATTGCTGGAGTTTGCACTGAGCAGTTTTACAGTCGATTTGTCATTTCTCCAGTGACCAATTTAGAAATTTCAGAGGCTGCTGTAGCAAATATGCTAATTCCCTGGAAACTGACTGGATTCCCGATAGGATAACTGGCGTGCTGTGGGGATTAGAAAGGAAACTTTGAATTCTTTCATGGCCCTCGCACCTTTTTAATCTTTGCAACCTCCTGCAGCCCTGTTAATGCTCCGAGAAGCTTGCATTACTCTGAATCTGGCCTCTTGGGCTCAGCCACGACTTCTTACCCTCCCCTCATTTGACCCTTCAGCCATCTAGGCAACGAGCTCTGGAATTCCCTCCCCAAACATCTCTGCGCCTGTACTTTACGAAGCTGCTTGAGCCTACCCCTTTGACCCAAGTGTTTAGTCACTTGCCCAAATGTCTGCCTCTTTGACTTGCTGCCAGCATTGCGGCCTCTCTTGTGAAGAAGGATTGAACTTTGCCCGTTAGGTGATCTTGTTGAATCATACCATATCCAGTCCCCCAAGGATCTTGCATGTACCGACGAGGGTTTTTTAAAAACAAAAAGGTTTAAAAATAAGGGATCTCCCCTACTTTTTAAGACCGAGCGACGGAGATTTTTTTTTTCTCTTGGAGGGTCATTAGTTTGTTGAATTGTGCTCCCCTCAGAAAGCAGTGGAAGCTGGGTCATTGAATTCATTCCAAGGCTGAGTAGGATAGATTTTTGATAGACAAGGTAGTCGAGGGGGGCGGGGCAGGCAGACAGGAAAATGGAGTTCAGACCACACCCGATCAGCCGTGATCGAATGGAGAAGCAGGCTTGAAGGGCCTCCTCTTGCTCCTAAGACTGATGTCTGGCGTACGGTCTTCTCTGGTGCCATGGGATTTTCAGTGCATTACGTTTATTATACAAATGCATGTAGCAGTGGTGGCAGGCGGGAATGCTGTATCTGGAGCGGGTGGAGATCTATATGCCAATGAGAGAACCGAGAACAATACAGGAGCAGGTCCTTCGGCCCTCCAAGCCTGTACCGGTACTTGGCCAAAACCCTCAGCAGTTCCTTGTGCCGCATCCCTCCATACCTATCCCATCCATGTATTTGTGATTGAATGTCTAGCCCTAAACAATTCAAATTGGAGTAAAGCAATATTGAGATAGATGGAAGTATACCTGGGGGTTTCACATACCTTTTTAAAAATAAATTTAGAGTACCCAATTCATTTTTCCAATTAAGGGGCAATTTAGCGTGGCCAATCCACCTGCCCTGCACATCTTTGTGTTGTGGGGGCGAAACCCACGCAAACAAGGGGAGAATGTGCAAACTCCACACAGACAGTTACCCAGAGCCGGGATCGAACCTGGGATCTCGGCGTCGTGAAGCTGCAGTGCTAACCCACTGTGCCACCGTGCTGCCCGGGTTTCACATTCCTGGGTTGGTTACAAAACAGCCATTGGTTCAGTTTCCAATTGGTGATCTGCAGCTAGAAGTTATAGCTACAAATGAATTTGTTTTAATGTCTACTTGGCTCAGTAGGTGGCATTCTTGCAACTTGTTCACGTCCTACTCCAGTATGCTCATAATCAAGGCAGACGCTCCTGTGCCACTGAAGAAAATGCTACTTTGTTGGAGGTGCTACCCATTTAATAAACCTCTTGTGGGAGCTTTTGCTAGGTTATGCTTGCCAGTGTAATTTGGACACAGCAGGGCGAATGTTTACATGCGAATAATCCCCAGTGTAAATTGTGTCCACAATTCCCGTGCTGGTTGAACCCTCTGGCCCTTCCCACTAAACTACCAGGCCCCCAAATCATATTGGTTAGTGTGACAAAGTTTCTCCTGTTTTTGCTATTTGTGACCTTTTCAAGAAGGTCCTCAATTTTTTTAGCTTTTTTAGATGCCTGGGAATTAAAGTTTTAAAAATATATAAATACTTAAAAAGACATTAATTTGCTGAGAAATTCACTAGTGCGCACAAATAAAATGAGTGAATATGTTTCAGTTACTTAAAATCGGGTAGACTTTATTGCTAAAACTGCACCAGTTACCAATCCTACATATGTTAAGAAAATGTGAGCGACATGATGCCCCTTTACATTGGTCCAAAGAAGATTTGTATTTAATTATGGAAATGAGTTTGTGTTGACTTCTGAAAAGCTAGCGCAAAGTGGAAACTTTGCCCCTTCTCGTGCACAAGGGTTCCGTGTCCTTGCTTCTCTTTCAGGAGAAGAGTAAGGAGTTCTTGTTAAATAATGGGTTCAGAGACATTCCAATTAGTTGTCTCATTTATGTGAAGTATCTAATAATTGACACTGATATGTAAAGGGGTGTCAGGTGGCCTTTGTGTCAGGAGTTTTGTGCGGAGTCTGTTAAAGTGAAATAAAGTTGTTTGAGAAAAGGAGTAGAACCGTTGACTCTTTATACAACAGCAGCTAAACGTCTCACACTTGTTGTTTTATATAAAATTTACAGTACCCAAGTTTTTTTCCAATTAAGGGGCCATTTGATGTAGCCAATCCCCCTACCATGTTCATCTTTTAGATTGTGGGGGTGAGACCCACACAGACATGGGAAGAATGTGGCAACTCCATACGGACAGTGACCCGGGGCGGGGATCGAACCTGGGTCCTCGGCACCGTGAGGCATCAGTGCCAACCACTGCGCCACCATGCTGCCCTGAGTTCTTGGTGTTCTGGCTAATGGGCTTGTCTGAACCAATTTTTAAAAATTGTTGATTGGTCGTTCATTGGGAAGAATTCTGCTACGTTTTCCTGTATAACTCTTTCAAGTTCCTGATTTCTGGAAACATAGGAACAGGAGCAGACATCCATTCCACCATTCAGTGAGATCATGACTGATTTGTAAGATGTTATTGGTGTCTTTTTATAGATGTGAGTGCTGGCCCCACACTGTGAAAATTGAAGTTCAATTGTGTGTCAGAGTTTGATCATTTGGTGATGTGATTCGTAGTAGCGTATCAAACAATCAAGCTAGATAACTCCTGCAGTTGGTGAAAAAAGGCAAGACAATTAATGTTGCTCAGCATAGGAGCCACAAACAATAAGCTTGGATAAAATAGTAACCTATTGTGAAAATTGTTCTCTTGGTACTTGGACTGTTTAAATGAAGGATCTCTTGGAGACATTGGATTGAACTTTGGGGCTGTGATAATCCGAAACAGACTCTTTCTTTCTTAACTGGACATGCCTATAATTTGACCTAGTTCTTGAGGCAAATGGCAGCACCCTTGGGATATGGTTCATCCAGAAGCTTCTGAAACACAAGCCTGGCATTTCGAAGGTTTTATTTTTGAAGAATTTAGATTTTTTTTAAAGCGTGACTCTAGAATTTGTACAGAAGTGGGCTGTTTCAGGGAAGCAAATGTTTGAAATAATTGCTTGGCGCTCTCCATCACCTACAGTCTGGCTGCACTTCACCAAGATGGGACAATCCAATTTTTGCTTGCCTGTGTGCTTCATGCTGTTGGGACGTGCCAAACTCTCTCATTTAGCCTTTGTGACCTCAGTGAGCACAGAACGGGAATGCTTATCAACGTGTATTTTTGGGATTGCCCGTCAGTTCAGGCTCACTGGGTAAATGGGAAGCACGAAGATCCCGGGTTTGAGACCCCAGCTGTTACTTCCTCACCCACCATAGTGGCTGCAGAGAGAGTGGGACACAGCGGGTGAAGGAAACCGCCCTTGGCTCCTTGTTGTTGTCCATTATTGACAAGTGAGTGTGAGCTAGGAATTTGAGTGGTAGGGGTGTAGATGTTTGAATTAGGATTGTCTAGAAATAGGGCAGCACGGTGGCGCAGCGGTTAGCACAGCTGCCTCACGGCACCGAGGTCCCAGGTTCGATTCCAGCTCTGGGTCACTGTCCGTGTGGAGTTTGCACATTCTACCCCTGTCTGCGTGGGTTTTGCCCCCACAACCCATAAATGTGCAGAGTAGGTGGATTGGCCGTGCTAAATTGCCCCTTAAATGGGAAAAAAATAATTGGGTAATCTAAATTAAAAAAAAAAAAAAAAAGGATTGTCTAGAAATTGACGGTAAATCTCCAGGACGCTGCTGTGTGCAATCCTGGAGAAAGATTATGGGGACATTAAAAACATTTATTTTGTTACTGTTTTTCTTTGAAAATTGCTCTTCACCAGATATAAAAATATTGAAAGTGGGGGGGAGGGGGGGTGGGGGGGGGGGTGTTGGCTGTCCGTTCAGCGGCATCCAATTGGGTAGAGCCTTCTGGCATTCTGCTTGGTATAGGAAGGCAATGCATCCCAAGGATGGGTATGTTGGACATGCTCTAGCTGCTGGAGCATGGGGGTCAAGTCATGTGATGTAACCTCCAGGAACACATTTAATCGCAGTTCGCAACCCTAGTTTGATTACAAGAGAAAATCCCAAAGCTGTGCCCAAAACATTCTTTTATAACTCCCAAAATCCCTGATCCCAAATTCAAAGGTTCGCTGGAACTGAACTGAACCCCAATAGGACCTGGCTCCTCAAGATGATCCCTTAGCCACACTTATTTATAGTACGAACTCTTACAACACCAGGTTAAAGTCCAACAGGTTTGTTTCGATGTCACTAGCTTTCGGAGCGCTGCTCCTATGTTCATCTCCCAGTTTGGGTATAAATGTTGACTTATGCAAATTTGAGGAAAGAGGAAATGTCGTTGAACCCGCCTGGTATTTACGTAATTAAATGAGTTGATCAGGGGTTGAAATCTTTCCATTTCAAGATTTGTAGATTACCCCCTTGTGTTGCATTAAACCGGTTTCTGTGGCTTGCATTTTGAATGTTTGTTGCTTTGCTAATGTGTGGTTTTGTTTTATTTCAGTACTATGAGATGTCATATGGCCTCAATCTTGAGATGCATAAACAAGTAAGTACGAGAGGAAATGAAAGCCTTTGATGAGGTTAATGAATGGAATAATTGCCTGTCATCTGCAGTTCACACACGAAACCAAGTATGTGGGTAGTATGCATATAAATCAGTATTTGGTTTTGCAATTCCTCCCCCAAAGCTTGGCCTATAAGGCCTAGATGTTGGCAGATGGCTGTTTCACATTCATTGTGGAAGAATTGTGTTTTTGTAATGATAGGAAACAGTTTTTCTGGTAATTGTAGAACAGATGGAAGGGAGTTGGGTTAAAGAGGAAAGGAGTGGGGTGTGTGGAAGTGAGAGAGGCCGGCAAATTGCCGTCAGCAGGCCCTTAACCTGAGGGGGAAGGTGGTGAAAGGAACTTGTTTTCTACCAGGGCGGTTTGATTGTGAAATGTAATTTTATTTACATGGTTTGAGTTCATGTGAAAAGTGTATGCCTGTCCTGTTTCGCTTTTGGCTGTCAAGTGGACTGACCATTTCCTTGTGTTTTCTACCATTCTCCCTTCTCTGTTGAAGGGGAGAATGGTTTCTCTGTACCTCCCTCAACTTACCATCACCATTCTTGCTGCGTGCATCAATATGATAAGTGTTATTAGGTTGTGCTGTGCAAAATCGGTTCCCTAGACAGCCATTGACATCCAACAAGGGTCCCTAAATACAGGGGAGGAGTAGGATCCATACCCGCAGCTCCTGAGACGATGACAGTACATAGTGCAAATATCTTAATTTCTCCCCTCCTGTTAACATTCTTCCTCTACCTTACCTGCGATCAGTTTTGGCACATTCCGGAATCGAACCAGGGAACTTCTGGTTTATTTAGTTTACTGCAGAGTACCAATTTTGCAAATATCTTAATTTCTCCCCTCCTGTTAACATTCTTCCTCTACCTTACCTGCGATCAGTTTTGGCACATTCCGGAATCGAACCAGGGAACTTCTGGTTTATTTAGTTTACTGCAGAGTACCAATTTTGTAAGAAACCTGATGCAATTTTTTGGTAATTGTCACAAATAATGATATTTCAGCATGCTGGGCATGTGCATCTCTGTCCTCTTGGATTTAATCAAGCTCTCAATTGAGGTGGTCCAGTATTTTTGAGTTTGCAAACTTTTAATTTTAAAAAATAAATGAAGAGTATCCAATTATTTTTTCCCAAGTAGGGGGCAATTTAGTGTGGCCATATCCACCTACTCTGCACATCTTTTTAGGTTGTGGGGGTGAGACCCACGCAGACACTGGGAGAATGTGCAAACTCCACATGGACAGTGACCTGGGGCTGGGATCGAACCTGGGACCTTGGTGCCGTAATGCAGCAGTGCTAACCATTGCACCTCCGCGCTACTCCCAGATTTAATTGTTAATCCTCCTATTTCCCAATCCAATTTTGTTTCTCTGGGAAGCTTTTTTTGCATCATGTCTTTGCCAGAGCAATGTAAAACTAGTTACTCTGCCCTGATTGTTGTTCTTAGTCCAGTATGCATTCTACTCTCTGTTTGAATTGTTTATTCCGTTTTTCCGGAAAAAAAACCCCGCCTACAACCAGAGGAACCAGGTATTCCTTTCCATATGCCTCTTGGCAACATCAGCTGTTTTGGCTCCATTCTTTCTTCCAAATCCGAATGTAATGGAATCTGACCCAGGTCTTTTTTTGTTCATGGGTGTGATGAATGTAGGAATTGTAATATATTAGATTGATTTAAAAACCCTGGTTTAAAACACACAAGAGACATTATAGCTGTAATTAGAGTGTCATAAAAGATGAGTTAATCATTCATTCCAACCACTTATTTGGTTACAGATAAAGGACTAATGGAACACTGTTTATATTTTGCATGATTCCCTGGAGTGTAGATAACTTATGAAGATTGTATTTAGTCCTAGCTAAGCAGGTCATGGAACTTAGTGGGATACAGATGATGTAATTAATGGGACGAGCCAGTCTGTCTGTGGTTTGGCAGTCTGTTATAAGATTTTAAGTTGAACAGAAGTTTGCTGTTTGCCAGGGTGGCACAGTGGTTAGCACTCCTGCCTCACAGCCCCAGGGATCCAGGTTCAATTCTGGCCTTGTCTGTGTGGAGTTTCCTCCAGGTGCTCTGGGTTCCCACAGTTGAAAGATGTGCAGTTTAGGTGCATTAACCATGCTAAATTCACCTTGAGTGTCCTGGGATGTGCAGATCAGGTTACAG
Source organism: Scyliorhinus torazame (assembly GCF_047496885.1). Classification (NCBI taxonomy): domain Eukaryota; kingdom Metazoa; phylum Chordata; class Chondrichthyes; order Carcharhiniformes; family Scyliorhinidae; genus Scyliorhinus; species Scyliorhinus torazame. The sequence goes on from NC_092724.1 coordinate 7,899,340, forward strand.
GGATGGGGGAAAGTGGGGGTGTGGACCGAGGTAAAATACTCTTTTTTTGACGGTCGGTGCAGACGTGATGGGCCGAATGGCTTCCATCTGCACTGTACAGACTCGGTGATTCGAGTCTAACAAGACCGACGTGTGCTAGATCTGCTCTTGAAAGTGTCTCTCTCTAAAAGTATCTACACAGATAAGCAAGTAGCATGTTTTGTTAACTTTATTTATTTTAAAAAAACACTTAGAGTACCCAATTCATTTTTTCCAATTAAGGGGCAATTTAGCATGGCCAATTCACCTATCCTGCACATCTTTTTGGATTGTGGGGGCGAAACCCAAGCAGACACGGGGGAGAATGTGCAAACTCCACACTGAGTGACCCAGACCCAGAGCCGGGATGGAACCTGGGAGCTCGGCGCCGTGAGGCAGCAGGGCTAACCCACCGTGCCGCCAGTTAACTTTATTTATAAGTGGCATTTGAACTGTATTGGGTTGCATAATTGGAATTAGTAGCAGGTATAGATCGTAAGTTTGAAGTTTTTCCTTTTACTTAAGAACTGGTATGGCAATTTCTTTGATAATGTGTAAGAACACTGTTCATGACGCCCTATGCTGCTCTTGCTCGTGTATTTGCTTTGTTTGGCCCTTGTTCTGCACTGTCACCAATCACTATTGTCAATCTACTATTTGCCAATGTACGTTGTTGATTATTCTTTTGTGTATGTTCCCTTGGCCGCAGAAAAATACTTTTCACTGTATTTCAGTACATGCGGCAATAAGCCAATCAACTCGTGGGCAGCTAGGGTTTGGGTGATTAATGTGGGCCCAGCTAGCGACAGCCCATGAATGAATTTTTAATAAATGCCGTGGTTGCTGAGTCCAGCAACAGTGTGAGGTTGGAGGTGAGTACTCGCCGCAGCGAGGGATCAGTGAAAGACGACCTGCTTATTTCACAATCTCAGGACAACCCAAAATGCTTTACAGCCGATGGAATATTGTAGTGGCACCGAGCTTCCCGGAGGAGCTTCCTGATGGATCCTCTTCCCTTTTTTCTTAAAAAATTAATTCGAGAGAGGCATCGAAATAATCATATTTGATCATTGAATGTGAAAGTGATGCAAAAAGAATGGATTTTTGAAAAGAAACCAGTCGCATGCTTTTTAAAAAAATTTAGAATATCCAATTAATTGTTTCCAATTAAGGGGCAATTTAGCGTGGCCAATCCACCTACCCTGCACATCTTTGGGTTGTGGGGGCGAAACCCACGCAAACACGGGGAGAATGTGCAAACTCCACGCGGACAGTGACCCAGAGCCGGGATCGAACCTGGGCCCTCGGCGCCGTGAGGCAGCAGGGCTAACCACTGCGCCACCGTGTTGCCCACAAGTCACATTCTTAACATTTCTAATCTCCCCTCTCTTTTTAAAAAGGAATATCCTTTCCTTAGTACCTTATTGTCTCTCGTGTCTTGATGCGGTATCGTAATTGGAGTCACTTTGCTGCAGTATCTGGTTCTCCAGGGCAAAATGTGCCACTTTGAGCTGGGCAGAATTCAGTAAACTGAGGTGAGCAGCTGAATATTCTGTTCCTAGTCATTTTGAGGTCAGAATGTAGACCAAATGACAACTCTCTGTTCAAATAGTGCCTTGGGGATTATCAAATGTTCATAGCAACAGGGAGCTGCAGCTTCCGTCTCCTCCAACACAGCACCTCCATTAGTATAATACTGTCTCTAGTCATATTACACCGGGCTTTGATTAGGTCTCCAACTGAGGTTTGATGTTTGGCGTTCCAGCAGACTGCTGATGACTTTTTTCTTAAATAGGGTGACACACGGCGGCGCAGTGGTTAGCACTGCTGCCTCACACCGCTGAGGACCCGGGTTCGATCCCGGCCCCGGGCCACTGTCCGTGTGGAGTTTGCACATTCTCCCCGTCTCTGCGTGGGTGTCACCCTCACAGCCCAAATATGTGCAGGTTAAGAGATTGGCCACGCTAAATTGCCCCTTAATTGTAAAAAAAGATTTAAAAAATTGGGCGCACACAATTTTTAAAAAAGGGTGACATGATGCTCAACAGTTCTGTAGTGACTCATTCCAACCCACCCCAGGCCAACTATTCAAATTTTCTTTTCATCTAAATAAAACTAATGTGACACATGTTGTCAGTGACCCGACGGTGCCAATTGCCCAGGGTATTTGGTGTAAAATTTTGCACATGTGGTTTGAACTTGCTGGAGCATTGGGAAATGAGTGCAGGCAGAACCATATCCATAAATAAAGGTTACCTTGCAGACTGTGTGAATGCAGCAACTGCAGTGCCTGCTCCGCTTCTAGTATCACACCGAGGAATCTGTTCCTCGAAATTGCTGCTTCCTCCAGGTTTAAATTTACAGTATCTTGCATTTGTTTGTATAATTTATTTACTTGTGTTTTTACAAACTTGCTTGCCAAGCTTCACCTGAGAGCCTTGTTCATTGTGATTGGTGTGGAGCAAAGTCGTGGACTGAGAATGTCTTCAGTTTCACTCGCTAATCTGCCCTGAGCTCACCTGGTGGATGGTGCTACTGTTGGATTTTGCACAAAATGTGCTAGAGAGGGAAAACTCTAGCCCGCTTCCCCTGTAATTTTATTTTGTGACCTCTGCTATCAACCTCTGTCTTGAATATACTCAATAGCTGAGCATCCACTGATCCTGGGATAGAGAATTCCACTGCACGACCCTTAAGTTCTCCTCCTCTCCATCCTAGAGGGTTGACTTCTTGCAATGACTGTGACCCCATGTTCTAGACTCCCCAGCCAGGAGAAACATTTGATCAAGCCCCTGAGTGTTTCAAATAGATTGTCCCCTCGTTCTTCTAATCTCTGGGCATTTTAAGCCTTTTCTACTCGCTGTCTTCCCATTGGACAATCCTCTTGGATGACAACTGCATGTGGAATAATTTCAGGCTTTGACATTTTGCTGTGTTTTTCACTCGCTGGGGGGGGGGGAAGCTAGTTTTACGAAGTGCTAATCCCTTCTTGTAAAGATTATTCTTAAAAGCTGCGAGTTGGAGAAGGTCTAATGCAGTGATGAGGGGAGGGGAGTGGGAGGGGAATGGCAAGCTGCGAAGAATATGTCAGCTGTGGCTCTGGCGCTGTCTCTCCCTGCCTGATCACACCCTGCAGATAGATCTGCGAGAACCCTTGGCACTATTCGAGATCAGTAAGCAGTCTTACAACACCAGGTTGAAGCCCAACAGGTTTGTTTCAAAAGCTTACGGAGCACTGCTCCTTCCTCAGGTGAATGAAGAGGTCACCTGAGGGAGGAGCTGCGCTCCTAAAGCTAGTGATTTGAAACAAACCTGTTGGACTTTAACCTGGTGTTGGAAGACTTCTTACTGTGCTCACCCCAGTCCAACGCCGGCATCTCCACAACACAATTTGAGAAGTTATTCCTCAAGTAACACCACAAAAAAACCTGGTCATTTTATCATATTACTCTTTGTGGGAATTGGCTGGGTGCCAAATTGGTTGATGGGTTACCTGCTTAACAAAGTCGCAGAGCGGCATGGTGGTTAGCACTGCTGCCTCATGGCGCCGAGGATCCGGGTTTGAACCCGGCCCTGGGTCACAGTCCGTGTGGAGTTTGCACATTCATCCCGTGTCTGCGTGGGTTTCACCCCCACAACCCAAAGATGTGCCGGGTAGATGGATTGGCCACGCTAAATGCCCCTTAATTGGAGAAAAAAGAATTGGGTATTCTAAATTTAAAAAAAAAAAAGAAAACCATTAACAAAAGTTGCGACCCGTCAAAGGTGTTGGTTGTAAAGCACTGTGTGGAATTTTGAGGTTGTAAAGGTGCTACCGCATATTTTAAAACTTTTTGTTTCCATGGAGAAACTAGGCGTGAAGGTAAAATTTATAATCTCGAGTCGCCTCTTGGCTAAAACCTCCAAATTGGTGATTTAGGGTGCCCCAACCGGTGTAGATAATGTCTTGGGCTGCATGTGCAGATCGCAAATCTAACTGGGCAGTGGCCGCCTTGTTCAGCATTGGATCGATTGAAATTTTGTATAGTGAAACAGTTATTTTGTATGACAACTTAATTATTCATTGTGTTTTCATACTGCATATTAAAATATTTGTCAACTTCTTTTAATGGTGATTATTATGAACACTGGGGGTACTTTAATGCTCCCTATTGTATCATTGAAGCTGCAGTGGTAATTTGATGGTAACTTTAAAGTTCCTTAAATGATCATTTTGGTGGGCTATCAGCACCTTAAATGAAGCATGGAAGCTTGTATGAGCTCTTAACTGCGTGACCTTAATAATTGAAGCTTTATTCAACTCCGTTCCTGCCCCTGATACTTTCACGCATTGCCTGTTGCATTTTAAGTGCTTACAGCTTCAGCTCTTCATGCAAGAACATAGTCTTTCATCGTCTCACAATTCCTGTGTCTCATCTAGTCCGCCTTCTACCATCCTGGTAGCAGCATGGTGCCTTAATAATGAAGTTGTTGATTAATTATGGCAAATCAATCTCTTATCAATTGACCTGCAACATGACCAGACACGGGGAGAACGTGCAGACTTTGCCCAGACAGTGACCCAATCTGGAAACTGAACCCGGGTCCCTGGCGCTTTGAAGCAAAATGTGCCGCCGAGTTTCTATCTTGCCATTTATGGTTGGAGTTGAACCATGTTGCCAGAACTTCCCTTGTCTGTCTCCTGTTAGATGATCTCTACTAGCTGTCCATGGAGGTAATACAGTTGACGCTGATCTATTGAAGCAGGAAACCTGCACCCATGATTGCTGGCTGCCTCTCCCTACACCTGATAGCCAAATGACCTGATGGCTTTCTGTTGTCTTAAGCACTGGAGGTCGACGGCATTCTTGAACGCTGAATCATTGAGGGACAAAGGTTTAAAATTGTTAATTTGTGCTGGGTTTGGGGGGGGGGGGGGGGGGGGGTGGAATCAAATTTGCCGCTTGGCCGGTTTCTTTTTAATTTTTGCAATGACTGGGCGGCACTTTGCAAAAAGTGTCCAGTTTAAACCCGCCTTCAGCTAGTGTTGTCTCTTGTCAAGCCAGATGCAAGCAGCGCTATCCATTCACATTCAGCACCGTCTGGGTTAACAGACTCTATTTGTATAACTTCATAAGAGGCGGCGAGCAATGAAAAGAAGTGACTCGATTCAATGGTCTAACAGCAGTTCCGAATTGTCATTTGCCTTCCCAAAACCACAAGGAAGAAATTCTGCCTTCAAATTCTTACCAGTTATTTTCTTATGTGCCCCCACCCTCTGTATTCTTACCTTTGCCTGACAGTCCCATACCGCAGCAGTGGGATCTTTACATGGTGAGAGTGGTCAAGCGGAAAGAGATGAAAATTGAAGTCTATTCCGCAAATTATTTCAAAATTGCATTTGGATTTTTTTTGGCAATAGACTCCCCAGGCTTTAGGATTCTTTTGTCAAAAGTGAGCATAAAGTCACGAGATCTGAAAATGCATCATATAATCAAATAACTTGTTGACCGAGACGTCACAAGCAAGCACCATGGGCGAATGATCATCCTTCTGTGCTGTAAAATTTCGACAGTGGCTGACTGCTCAATGGATAAGTGCGAAGCTGTGTGGCACTGAACATGTATTGTAAACCGTGGGATTGCCAGTATTAGACCATAAGATGTAGGAGCAGATGTGGGCCATTGAGTCTGCCTGCCACTCAATTCCCATGTGCTAGTCCTCAGTTTCCCGCCTTGTCCCCATAACCCTTGATTCCCTTACTGATGTAAAATCTGTCTTCCCCAGCCTTCAACATAATGACCCATCCTTCAACATAATGACCCATCCTCAAAGTCCTCTGCAGTAGGGCAGCACGGTGGCGCAGTGGGTTAGCCCTGCTGCCTCACGGCGCCGAGGTCCCAGGTTCGATCCCGGCTCCGGGTCACTGTTCGTGTGGAGTTTGCACATTCTCCCAGTGTCTGTGTGGGTCTCACCCCCATAAACCTAAAAAGATGTGCAGGGTAGGTGGATTGACCACGCTAAATTGTCCCTGAATTGGAAAAAAAATAATTGGATACTCTAAATTTTCTTTTTTAAATAAATAAATAAAAGTCCTCTGCGGTAAAGAATTCCACAGGTTCACTACCTTCTGGGAGAAGAAATTCCTCCTCCTCTCTGGCTTAAATGGGCACCTCTTTTTATGCCCTCTGGTCCTAGACTCTCCCACAAGGGGAAAAAAACCTCCGCATCTATCCTGTCAAGCCCAATGAGAATCCAATCTGTCTCAATAAGGTTGCCTCTCATTCTTCTAAACTCCAATGAGTGCAGCCTTAATTTACTCAAGGAAAATCCCTCCGTACCCAGGATCAGCCTAGTAGTGAATCTTCTCTGGGCTGCCTCCAATGCCAATATATCTTCCCTCAGATATGGGAGCCAAAACTGTTCCAGGTGTGGTCTAACTAATGCTTTTATATAACTTTAGCAAGACTTTCTTATTTTCATATTCCATTTCATTTGAAATAATCTTGATAAATAGAAGTTCTCCTCTGTGGCTTACTTCTACAAGCCTTTGATTGTTGTGAATCATGTTGATGTTCTATGATTGCGCTGTGCCACATCCAAATTTAAATTCATATTACCATTAATTTAGCTCGGGTTCTCAATTGAGAATTTTGAGAGATCTATCCACTTTTTTTCGGCAAGACCTCCAGACCTGTAAGCTCTACTAACAAGGTGGCTTAGTTACTCAGTCGCGAGTCAGAAGGAGAACCCTGAAAGTAATTAGTGCAATTACAGCTATGGTTACCACCACACAATTGCTTGTAATTGATTTTGCAATTTCCAGTGGTCCCTGAGAAAATACCTGTGACACTGAATTTGGTTTATTTATTCGTTCATGGGAAGTGGAGTGTGATTGATTCTGCAACTTCCTGAATGAGAGGCTACCACCTGAGTGAATTTGTTGAAGTTTGTATACAGCATATGCTTTTGAATATGCAAATTAATTTTAATTTTAATTGTGGCAATTGCTTGAAAAATGTGCATGCCAAGTCCAAGGGGGGTCAGCATTGTGGTGTTCTTTGTGTTGGTTGGCATAGTGTTCACAAAAAGACCACAAAAGCCTGAACAAACAAAATTGTAATATAAATTTAGGAGGTTGAGGGGAGATCTAATAGAAACTTACAAGATAATAGAATGGCTTAGATAGGGTGGACATAGGGAAGTTGTTTCCATTAGCAGGGGAGACTAGGACCCGGGGGCACAGCCTTAGAATAAAAGGGAGTCACTTTAGAACAGAGATGAGGAGAAATTTCTTCACCCAGAGAGTGGTGGGTCTGTGGAATTCATTGCCACAGAGGGCGGTGGAGGCCGGGACGTTGAGTGTCTTTAAGACAGAAGTTGATAAATTCTTGATTTCTCGAGAAATTAAGGGCTATGGAGAGAGAGCGGGTAAATGGAGTTGAAATCAGCCATGATTGAATGGTGGAGTGGACTCGGTGGGCCGAATGGCCTTACTTCAGCTCCTATGCCTTATGGTCTAACGCTAATTTGGATTAGAGACACTCCTAAAGAATACACAGCTGATTAATAACATTTAACTACACTCATCTACAGCTAATCTTAGTACTGATAATCAGTACTATGATCTGCTCTCACTTACACTATTTGTATGTCTCACCCTCTCTAGCTAACTCCTGCAATCACTCTTTCCCCCCCCCTGCCCCCCCCAGGCATCACTGCCTTATGTAGCTGTAACTGTAGCTCCCCCTGGTGACTACCCTAGGCACATCATTAACCCTTGCAGTTCTTCCAGTTATGGAAGTGCCACAAGCATGCCGTTAAAACTGTGGGTTGGACAAGGGGGAACGGTGATGGGGGAACTGTTTGGTGCATAACCTTCCTCATTTAATTCTCTGCGTAAGCCACTGAACTTGGTTTTAAAACTAATTGCATGTATTGTTGTAACTTGCTGTGCATGTCAACGCATTGCACACTTTTTTTCCAAAACATCATTACTGGAAGGATTCCACTCATTTTGTGTGTTGCACTATTTTTAACCTTTTCGTCTCCTTGGGATACTGGGGTGTTTTTGTTTTCGGAAAAACACCATGTGACACCAGAGCATTTTAAAAGTCGATTCGGACTTTCATGTGTTTCCTGTTTTGAGGGCTCAAGGGAGGATTTATTTAATAATTTTTTTAAAATGTATTCTATTGCAAACATGTATCAAAACAGGTTACAGCGAATAAACACCCCGGGAAACATACTTCCCAACAATCAACTATGCAGTCTGTACAGATTTTTCCTCTTTTTCACCCCCTCCCTGCGACGAACAGCCCCTCAAACGCGGTCACAAACATCCCCCACCTTTCCTCAAGCCCCCCCTGAAGAGTCCCTTAAACTCATACTTTATCTTCTCTAATCACAGGCAGTCGTACTGGTCACCCAACCAAGCCGCTGCCCCTGGGGACGATGCCGACCACCACTCCAGCGAGATTCGGTGCCGTGCAATCAGAGAGGCGAAGGCCACGACATTGGCCTTCCTCCTCTCATGAGCTCCGGCATCTCTGAAACTCCAAATATTGCCAAACAATGGTCCGGGTCCACTCCCACCTCCACTATCCTGGTTAAGTCCAGAATCTTCCCAATTTTTCACAACCCCAAAACCTCTGTGCGTGATTCGCTGGCCCCCGCCCACACCTCTCACACTCATCTGCTACCCCCTGAAAGAACCCACTCATTCTCGCCCGAGTCATGTGCACCACCTTAAACTGTATCTGGCTCATCCTTGCACAAGAGGAGGTCCCGTTTACCCTTCGCAGTGCCTCACTCCATACTCCCCAATTGATCTCCATTCCCAACTCCGCTTCCCATTTCTCCTTGATCTTCACCACCCGCTCATGGGAGGATTTATTTTAGTAGCGAAACCTTTTTATTCACATTTGTAAGAGCTTGCCTTGACGTCATCGATTGCAGGTTAATACCGGAATCGTGACTGGCAAAACCTCAAAACAATACAGATACTGCAAAGAGAGCATCCAAAGTGAAGCATTTTGCTTTTTTTTTTAAAGTGATCACAGTTTCATCCAAGATGACTTCCACACTGGTGAATCATTTATTATCTCCCCTTTTATAAAACAAAATGTTGGTTGCTTGGAGCATATGCGACCATATTTACATGTAGAATTATTTACATTAAATGGCGAGTAGATGAAAGCGAGTGGATGAATATATACAGAAGAGGTGTCTAGCATGCAGATACAGAACAAAATTTACAAGATAACCGCCTGTAAGTCCAGTCTTTGGGGCTTGCGTCTGATCCTTGTCGACTGCCTGAGAGGTGGAGGTGGGGACGACGGCGTCTTGACAGGTGGGATTGCTGCCAGATTGGTGGCCTCGTGGTGCGAGGTGTCCAGAGGAGGCACAACAACATATGGAAAAGTAGGATCTGGCGGTGGGCAGGCAACTTTGCGCAGTGCCCTTCTGTTGCGCCTGACAATGGAGCCATCAGCCATACTGCTATTTGTGATTTTTATCAATGACTTGGAGGACGGAGCTGAAGGGTGGGTCAGTAAATTTGCTAATGGCACCAAGGTTGGTGGAGTAGTGGATGAGGTGGTGGGCTGTTGTAGGCTGCAAAGAGACATTGATGGGATGCAGAGCTGGGCCGAAAAATGGCAGATGGAGTTTAACCCTAATGAGTGCGAGGTGATTCATTTTGGTAGAAAAGATTTGAATGCGGATTACAGGGTCAACGGCAGGGTTCTGAGGAATGTGGAGGAACAGAGAGATCTTGGGGTTCATGTCCACAGATCTCTGAAGGTTGCCACGCAAGTGGATAGAGCCGTGAAGAAGGCCTATAGTGTGTTAGCGTTTATTAACAGGGGGCTTGTGTTTAAGAGCCGCGGGGTTATGCTGCAACTGTACATGACCCTGGTGAGACCACATTTGGAATATTGTGTGCAGTTCTGGTCACCTCACTATAGGAAGGATGTGGAAGCATTGGAAAGGGTGCAGCGGAGATTTACCAGGATGCTGCCTGGTTTGCAGGATAAGTCTTATGAGGAAAGGTTGAGGGAGCCAGGGCTTTTCTCTTTGGAACGGAGGAGGATGAGAGGCGACTTAATAGAGGTTTATAAGATGATGAGGGGGATAGATAGAGTGGACGTTCAGAGACTATTTCCTCGGGTGGATGTAGCTGTTACAAGGGGGCATAACTAGGTTCAGGGTGGGAGATATAGGAGGGATGTCCGAGGTAGGTTCTTTACTCAGAGTGGTTAGGATGTGGAATAGACTGCCTGCTGTGATAGTGGAGTCGGACACTTTAGAAACTTTCAAGCGGTTATTGGATAGGCACGTGGAGCACACCAGAATGACAGGGAGAGGGATAGCTTGATCTTGGTTTCGAACAAGGCTCGGCACAACATCGAGGGCCGAAGGGCCTGTTCTGTGCTGTACTGTTCTATGTTCTAGATGTCTTCTCCTTCCCCTCCCCCGTCCACTGCAATATTTATGTTAATAGTCTTCCACAATGGTGAGTTCCTTATGTTAGCTATGGCTTGAGGCAGCACCCTCACCTCCTAACATAGATGGTCGAAGGTTCCAACCCCACGTCCTGGATTTAAAGTACATGTAGAATGCAGCTCCACAAGGACTTCTTAAAACTTTATTTCTGTGATCTGGGCGTCGCTCGCTAGATCAGCAATTATTGCCGATTTATTGGTTGCCCTTCAGAAGGTGGTGGTGAGCAGCCTTCTTGAACCGCTGCAGTCCATGTGGTGTAGGTACACCCACAGTACTGTTGGGGAGTTCCAGGATTTTGAACCAGCGACTGAAGGAACGGCGATATATTTCCAAGTCAGGGTGGTGAGTGACTTGAGGGGAACCTCCAGGTGGTGGGGATCCCAGGTATCTGCTGCTCTTGTCCTTCTCGATGGTAGCGGTCGTAGGTTTGGAAGGTGCTGTCTAAGGAACCTTGGTTAGTTACTGCAGTGCATCTTGTAGATGGTACACACGGCTGCCATTGTTTGGCGGTGGTGGAGGGTTTGAATGTTTATGGACGGGGGAGTAATCCAGTAGGCTGCTTTGTCCTGCAGAGTACATTTAGAAACACATTTAGAGTACCCAATTCTTTTTTTCCAATTAAGGGACAATTTAGTGTGGCCAATCCACCTATCCTGCGCCTCTTTGGGTTGTGAGGGTGAAACCCACACAGATATGGGGATGGTGTCTAACTTCTTGAGTGTTGTTGGAGCTGTACTCCTCCAGGCAAGTGGGAGTATTCCATTACACACCTGACTTGTGCCCTGTAGACGGTGGGCAGGACTTGGTGGGTGGGGGGGGGGGGGGGGGGGGGGTCAGAAGGTATGTTACTTGCCACAGGATTCCTAGCCTTTGACCTGCTTTGGTAGCCATTGTATTAATATGGCTGGGTCCAGTTTAGTTTCTGATCAATGGTAACCCCCAGGATGTTGATTGTGGGGGATTCAGCGAAGGTGTCATTGAATGTCAAGGGGCAGTGGTAAGACCCTCTCGTTGGGGATGGTCATTGCCTGGCACTTACCTGAGTCTGGATATTGTCCAGGTCTTCCTGCATTTGGACATGGACTGCTTCATTATCTGAGGAGTCGCGAATGGTGCTGAACATTGTGTAGTCATCAGCAAACATCCCCACTACTGACCTTACAATGGAGGGAAGGCCATTCAAGAAGCAGCTGAAGATCGTTGGGCCTAGGCCACTACCCTGAGGAACTCCTGCAGTGATGTCCTGGAGCTGAGATGATTGACCTCCAACCACCAGAACCATCTTCCTTTGTGCCGGGTATGACTCCAACCAGCGGAGAGTTTCCCCCCTGATTCCCAGTGACTCCAGTTTTGCTGGGGCTCCTTGATGCCACACTCGGTCAAATGCTGCCTTGATGTGAAAGGTCAATCACTCTCACCACGCCTCCGGCATTCGGCTCTTTTTTTCCCCATGTTTGAACTAAGCCTGTAATGAGGTCAGAAGCTGCGTGACCCTGACTAAATCCAAACTGAATATTGCTAAGCAGAGGTGCTGCTTGATAATGCTGTTGGTGCCCCTTCCATCACTTTACTGATAATTGAGAGTAGACTGATGGGGTGGTAATTGGCTGGGTTGAATTTGTCCTGTTTCTTGTGTACAGGACACACCTGGGCAATGTTCTGTATTGCTGGCTGGATGCCCGTGCTGCAGCTGTACTGGAACAGCTTGGCTAGGGGCACAGCACGTTCTGGAACACAAGCCTTCAGTACTATTGCTGGAATATTGTTGGGGCCCATATCCATTGCTGCACTGTGGATGCGCTTTTGATTTGTTTTGATGAAATGTTAAACCGAGGATCCAACTACTGTCTCTGGATGCAAAAGGTTCCAACGCACCAGCTGGTGATGAGCAGGATGGAATGGGGGTATCAATCTTCTTGTGCTAATACAGAATATTGAGGGTGCGATTAACGGAAATGAAATGTCCCATGTCAAGTGCGTTTAGCCGGGTGTCTCCTGGCGCCAAGCATGACTCCGCTGTCGAATGGGACTTGGCTTCATTTTGGGGCTTTGGCAAGGAACTCCCCGCCGAGGCTGCACTCGTCCACTCGGGTGTCCTGATCTTGAGACCCCCACTGTGGCCTCTGAACCCCTCTGCGCACGTGTAGACAGGACATCATGCTCCCCACAAGGGCAGGGCACCCCTGGGCCCAAACCCTGGCATGGCAAAATCCCACCTAGACAGTGCCCCTGCCAGGCTGATATTGGTGCCAGGGTGCCCAGGTGGCACTGCCAAGGTGTACGAGCCTGACCACCCAGGGACCCCTGATCACCTGGGAGACCCCCAAGTGCCGGTACACCTGGTCCACGTTGGTGGAGATCATTGCTTACCGGCGCTCGCTCGGTATCTTAGATCATGGGGAGTTAGATCCTAGGCCTTTGGTAACTCTGGCGAGTGCGCACTTTGATATGAAGATCTGGGCCCCGCCCTTTGTGGGTGGGATCCAGATCGCAATGTCTTGGTGATCCCGTTGGATCTTGCCAGGCGCAGTGAACCAGGTAAATCTCGCGAGGGGCCTTTCGTGAGATTTACATGGCCACATCGCGCCCGTGTTGGGCGTGGCCATTAGATTTTGCATGTACAATCTGCTGAGGTAAGAAAATCATTAACATTACTAAAGAACATTTTCATCTTTCCATGATATTTGCAAGGGAGAGCAAGATCATAATGTTGCATCCCTTCCTGTGATAATGTATACTGGTCATTAGCATATCAGACTGTTAGAATTAATCCCCCACCACCACCAAAGTTCCTGACTCTACCCATTATTCCAGCGGGTGGGGTGGTGATTGTTCTTGGTGTGTTGACCAATATTCAATCCTCAAACTTTTCTTTTTAAAAAATAAAAAATAATAAAAAAATAAAAAATCTGGTCATTAAACTGATTTGCTATTTGCATGATCCTTTGGAGTTTCACCTACTTGGGCAGTCCCTGAGGGGTTGGGGTGACTTAGCTTCCATTTTGGTTCACCGCGTTCTGAAATGCCAATAATATCCATTACGTGACTGGCCGACGCATCTGGGGCAGGTGGTGCTTGAAGGGTGGGGTTGGTGCATTGTTTGCACGCTCCCTTCGACCCTTCGCCTTTGCATGTTCCTGATGAAGCCTCTGTGTTTGGCACCTTCCTGAATGAGCCTTCTCCATCTTGGTCATAAAATTTCTTGTCACATCCCATTCTAACACCTTCGACTGCACTTCAACAGTAATGAATTGGCTGTACGTGAAATGTGCTTTGGAGGCTGAGTGAGTTATTTGTTCACCCCTGAATGGATTGGCCTGCAGCTTTTCCCCATTCCGAATATTCCCAGAAGTGGATGTACCTTGCTTTTTTTTTTTACTTTATATTTTAAAAAAAAAGGACACTCATTTTTTTTTTTTCTGTTTGTACCAATTTCCGAATTTCTGGATGGTCTGCGTGCACTCGAGACCGGGATTTAGCGAAATTGGTCTTTTTCCACTTTTCCCAACTCAAATTTTGAACCATAGTGCCACCTCGGTTGACCTTATCCATTGTGGTTCTCTGAGTAGAAGTTACTGCCCTATTGTGTTTTCTCTAGCATGATCTGTATTGAAAATTCTCTTGGGAATGGGTCCTTAGCACTGGATACCTGGCATTGGCAAGTAATATTGTAAATTGGCAACTATTTAACACTACAAAATGCTGGAGTGATCAAGTGGCTGCTTTGGGAATCTGGAGTGCTGCTTTCACCCATTTCTGTGTAGCCATGAAACATTGAGGGGAAAATGTCACTTAAGGGCAGCACGGTGGAGCAGTGGGTTAGCTCTGCTGCCTCACAGCGCCGAGGTCCAAGGTTCGACCCCGGCTCTGGGTCACTGTCCGTGTGGAGTTTGCACATTCTCCCCGTGTTTGCGTGGGTTTCGCCCCCACAACCCAAAGATATGCAGGGTAGGTGGATTGGCCTCGCTAAATTGCCCCTTAATTGGAAAAAAATAATTAATTGGGCACTCTAAATTTATATTAAAAAAAAAAAAAGAAAATGGCACTTAAATTTTGTTCATTGAGGTGAACCCTGGCTACTATTTACACACACAACAGAACAGAGCTTGCACATGACGCACGCTTCAGAACGCACATTTTCTGCTCCCCTCTCCCTTTTTGCCTTGTATTGTCCACAAGGTAATGGGTTGAATGTTTGTAAAAGCTGGAGGGGATAGAAAGCTCGAGAAGGTAGGGCCGGAGATTGAAACTCTTAGAGTTGGACAAAAGGTCATGTGTTGAGCTTGCTTTTCCAGACGAGATTATCTGTTTGTTTATACAGACAAAAGAAAAATAAATGTGTTGCCATGTTTGGGGCCTGTCGGGCTCCGTTTGTTTGGTTTACTCACTTGTTGGGACAAGACCAAGTCCGCTATATAAATGTGCCGTGATGCATTTCTGATCTCTATGGCAAAGTACTGTGTACTTTTCTTTGGAATTTTTGTATTTGCATTTAATTTCCGAAGTGTTTTATTCTAGACTATGTTTTGTACCTATACTGTTCCTAAAATAATGCCGCTGTTCAAAAGAACGGCCAGTGGAAATAATGAAAAAGGGTTGTTGGATGCGGAGTTGTCCCTTGGAGAGTGCAGGGTATGGTGTAGGGATAATCTGATCATCGTTTGTGCCCTTCCAACCTTTCCTGAAATGAGGAGGCTGGTGAGCCAAAGTTGTAAATTAGAAAAAGCCGCATCATGGTTTTTTGGCCGAAAGTGGTGTGTTGGAACTGGAGAGCTCTTTTTAAAAAATATATAATGGGACTGACAGAACCACAAAGGGAGGGGAGATTACGAACTCATCATAGGCTAACAGTAACCAGTAGGTGCCCGAAGTTGAGCTAACTATGTGAGTGCTACATCAGTGCGCAGGGGGCAACTGTGAACAATGGGGGAAGAAGTGTTCCCCTCCCTGAAGCAGAGGCCCCACTGTTCACCTTGTACTGCAAGGGGGTTGGAGTATAAGTGCAGTGTACACTTGTTGCAGTTATGTAGGACTCTGGGGCCACAACTGGAGTACTGTTATCTCCTTAACTTGGGAATGATAGCTTGGGGGCAGTGCAGCAAAGGTTCACTAGATTGATTCTTGGAGGGCTTGACGGGGTCAACAGGGAGTTGTCGTCTTCCTCCCCTCCCCGGAGGGGAAGTCTAGAACTACAGATCCTAGTCCCAGATTAAGGAGACAGACACTTCTCTCAAAGCTGTGAATCTTTGGAATTCTCTTCCTGAGAGAAGTGTGGATTGCTGAGTATACTCCAGGTGGAGGCTGGTGGATTGTTGGACACCAAAGGAATCGGGTATATGGTGGGAAAGTGGAATTCTGATCAACCATGATGTTATGGTGGCGCAGGCTCGAGGGACCACGTGGCTACTGTCAGGTGGATGTACCTTTTAAGAAATGGATGTTTATCAAATAGCTGCAGTGATGTCAGAGTGTGGGTGGAGCTGGGCTGTCTGTCTGTTTTTACTTTTGTTTTGAGCTAAAAAGCTGCTTTGTGGCTCTGTTTTTGGTTTTGTTTTCAGAGTTGGAGAGCTGTATTCAAAGCAAGCAGATGTGTAAAATGATCTTTCTCTCTACAAGCTAAAGAATGTCTTCAGCTCATTGATGATTTCAAAGTAATGCCTGTTTCTGTAAGGAATGCAAACCTACTGTCTTTGTTTAAAAAATGGTCTTTTGACTGATGGATGTTGTTTGGAAGGTTATTGAGGGTTATCTGTAGAGTACTGTATCTTTGGGGGGGTATCAGTGTTGGTAGTTGATAAACTGTTTGCTGTGTCTTTATGAAATGTTAACTGGATTCATAGAATAAACATTGTTTTGTTTTTAAAATACTTGAGGTCTCTGTTGCATAACACCTGGTGAGTGCTGTGCTCCCCATAACCAAAAGCTATTAAAAGTCGTGGGTCAGGTGAACTCCATGATATACTTTGTGGAGTTTTATAAACCCTGGCACATAACACTACTCTCTTAAAAAAAAAAAAATATATATATATATATATATATATATATCCTAGTCGGTGACTATGGAGACATGGCAGACATGTTCAATAATTACTTTGCCCCAGTATTTACAGTAGAAAAGGAGGATCATCATAGAATTTACAGTGCAGAAGGAGGCCATTCAGCCCATCGAGCCTGCACCGGCCCTTGGAAAGAGCACCCTACCCAAGGTCGACGCCTCCACCCTATCCCCATAACCCAGTAACCCCACCCAACACTAAGGACAATTTTGGACACTAAGGGCAATTTATCATGGCCAATCCCACTAACCTGCACATCTTTGGACTGTGGGAGGAAACCGGAGCACCCGGAGGAAACCCACGCACACACGGGATGTGCAGACTCCGCACAGACAGTGACCCAAGCAGGAATCTAACCTGGGACCCTGGAGCTGTGAAGCAATTGTGCTATCCACCATGCTACCGTGCTGCCCCCGTGGGCAGCTTGCCAGAAGTCCCGAGGGCATTAATAACGGATCGGGGACTGGAACTGAATAAACGTAAGCCAAACATTGATGATTAGGAAATTAATGGAAATAAAGAGTGGCAATCCCCAGGACCTGATGATTTCCATCCGAGAGTGTTCAAGGAAGTAGGGGAGCACGTTGTAGATGCCCCAACTAAAGTCTTTCAGGACTCGTTCCTCTGGATTGGAAAATTGCTCATTCACTCCGCCTTTTAGGAAGGGCGAACAAGAAAAATCAGGGACTTACAGACCAGTTAGCCTATCACCTGTGGTGGGAAAATTGTTGGTGTCTATAACCAAAGATAGGATAACTGAACACCTCAAACTTTCAGGTAATCTGGGAGAGCCAGCCTGGATGACGGGTCATGCCTGACAAACCTGTTGAATTTTTTGAAGAGGCGACTTAAGGTAGCGGACAGGGGAATGTCAATGCTGGAATGTCAATGGACTTCCAGAAGGCAGTTGATAAAGTCCCACATAAGAGACTGTTAACTAAGGTAAAAGCCCAAGGAATTGAGCGCAGATTACTGACATGGCTGGGAAATGAGTGACAGGCGACAGAGTAGGAATAAATGGGGTAGATAAGGCAGGATGAGACTAGCGTCTCGGGGATCCTCAATTGTTCACATTCATTAATGACTCGGAAGACGGCATAGAAAGTCGTATATCCAAATTAGCTAATGAGACAAAGTTGGGTGGCATTGTAGGTGACAGCATAAAATTACAAAGGGGATATTTGGGATATTGATAGACTAGGTGAATGGGCAAAACTGTGGCAGATGGATTCCAATGTAAGCCAGTGTGAGGTTGTCCATTTTGGACCAAATTCAGTGGATGCTCAAAGACACCGGGGGTGGGGGGGCTCGGGTGCATACATGTTTAAAATACCATGAAAGTAATCCAGAAGGCTAAAGGAATGCTGGCCTTTTCATCTAGAAGACTGGAGCACAAGGATGCAGAAGTAATGCTGCAGCTTTACAAAACCCTGGTTAGACTCCACTTGGAGTCCGTGTCAGCAGATCTGGCCACCGCATTGTGGGAAGGGTATTTGAGGGAGTGTAAGGTAAAGTTTACAAGAATGATACCTGAACTTCAAGGGTTAAGTTAAGAGGAGAGATTATACAAATGAGGTCTGTTTTCTCCAGAAGGTTAGGGCAGCACGGCGGCGCAGTGGTTAGCACTGCTGCCTCACAACGCCGAGGACCCGGGTTCGGTCCCGGCCCTGGGTCACTGTCCGCATGGAGTTTACATATTCTCCCCATGTCTGTGTGGGTCTCGCCCCCCCCCCCCCCCCCCCCCCCCCCGCAACCCCAAAAATGTGTAGGGTGGTGGATTAGCCATGCTAAATTGTCACTTAATGGGGGGGGGGAAACGATTGGATACTCTAAATTTTTTTGGGGAAAAAATTATTTAGAAGGTTAAGGGGTAATCTAATCGAAGTCTTCACTATATTAACAGAAAAAGACAGGATAGATAAAGATGACCTGTTTCCACTGGTTGGATATTCTAGAACTAGGGGCATAAATTAGGACCAGAACATTCGGGAGAGATATTGGGAAGTGTTTCTACACACAAAGGATGGTAGAGGTTTGACACGCTGCCCACAAATGCCAACTGATGCTAGATCTGTTGGTTTTAAAACTGAGATAGACATTTTTGTTATGCAAAGATATTGAGGGATAAGGGCCAACGGCAGGTATATGGAGTTAGGTCACAGATTAGCCAACGTCTCATTGAATGGTGGGACAGGTGTGAGGGGCTGAATGGCCTACTTGTGTTCCTGGAGTTCCCATGTTCCTGGCTGCTGATGGAGGCTCTCACTTTACTGTTTTCATAGAATTTACAGTGCAGAAGGAGGCCATTCGGCCCATCGAGTCTGCACTGGCTCTTGGAAAGAGCACCCTACCCAAGGTCAACACCGCCACCCTATCCCCATAACCCAGTAACCCCACCCAACACTAAGGGCAATTTTGGACACTAAGGGCAATTTATCATGGCCAATCCACCTAACCTGCACATCTTTGGACTGTGGGAGGAAACCGGAGCACCCGGAGGAAACCCACACACACACTGGGAGGATGTGCAGACTCCGCACAGACAGTGACCCAAGCTGGAATCGAACCTGGGACCCTGGAGCTGTGAAGCAATTGTGCTATCCACAAGGCTACCGTGCTGCCCGTAACCCCAAAATCGCTGTGTAGTTTTATTTCTTTGCCTCCTGTAATTGCAACTTGAGACAGAATAGAATCAATTGAGAGCAGCTTCCATTGCTTGTTAATCACCATGCATTTCACATGGAATAGATTCGTGCTACGTTCGGTTAATGATGTGAAATGTATGGAATTTTTTTTTTAACACCACCCTGCATGTTAGTAGGGATTCGAAGATCATTTACATGCCCTTATCCTTTTGGATTCTGATCATTTTGGCCTTGGTGCCAAAGATATTGCATGGGCAGATGCCACTCTTCCCAAGAGTGAAAAAGTCAGCCAAGATCACTCGACATTCAATAACAATTGAACTAAACGTGCCCGAGAAGCTCAATATCTGAGGCCTTGGGTTTTCCAGTTCAAGAACTTCTATTCGATTGTGGGAAGAATGTTGGGAAAGAAAATCCCGCAAGCCTGAAAGAAAACGGACAAGTTCATATTTTAAGTGGAAGTTTTGGAGCCTCTTTTATTGGGCGTATGAGAGCCAAGTGGAAGGGAGAACGGGAAGGTAAAAGCCTGGAATTGAGGCGGCAGTTTGGTTCAATAATCTGGAGACTGCAGCTCACAGTTAATGATCTGGCATGGAGCCATTCAAATGAAAGGTTCCGAGTAGAGGGGGGGGGAAGGGGGAAAGTTCTGTTTCCTCTGCCCTACCCCCACTCTCCCATCGCTGGAAGATATGGAAGTTGTTCAGGGACAGGGCTAGGCTTGGCTGACAAATCGACAGTTGAGTAACCTGGCAGCATTCATTTGTGCGTGAAGGATCATCACTTGCGTGGTGCACAGGAAGACAGCTGGTGTACGTGGAGCTCTCCTCACAAAGATGGAGGTTATGGGAAAGGGAAAGTTCCTGAACAGGCCTATCACACCAATTTCTGCAGTTAGCCTAGCAGCATGACGAAGGTGAAAGCTGAGGACATTTGCTGCCTTGGACGCTCTCCCCGCCACCCCTCCCTTTTTATACGGTCTGAGTGACAGACAATGCACAGTACAGGGAGGAAATGGGTTTCCTTTAGAAGACTAATTTACAAATAGAACTCTTAATGTGGTTCTGAGGTCATGCTAGATTCTGATTTGTGCAGCTGGGTAAAATAAACTCCAGGTAATGCGCAATCCAGATATTTAACAAACTGAAGTCTTGAGTAGCTTAGGGGAAATGGGTAAGAAGCTAAAGAACCCCATCTAGACCCCAAACAGTTGGTGCAACGCTATTGGTTTGTGCCAGCTACCCCGGTCTTCCAATTTTAGGCTGATGCCCTTATTTTGACCACTGCCATCATGGATTATGTTGTCCTTAATATCTGCAAGAACTAGCCAGGTGATACAGGTCAGTTAGGAATAATTCCACTGATTTTCCCCAGGTCGTTGCGAGCACTGGTTAAATCGTGCTTGCTCAATTACCAAATCTTGCTTTGGGCTAAAATAGGGGTCAAAGGCTCCCACAAATTAAAGGTCCGCAGTGGACTCCTCCACACCCTGCTTTAGAAGAGCACTGTCTATTTCGGGACCTACTGCAGAAAGGAAGGAACTTTATTGAAATAAAATTTAACGTGCCCAATTCTTTTATTTTCCAAAGGGTCAATTTTTAGCATGTCCAATTCACCCACCCTGCACATCCTTTGGGTTGTGGGGGTGAGACCCACGCAGACACTGGGAGAATGTGCAAACTCCACACGGACAGTGACCCGGGGCCGACAGCGAACCTGTGAGGCAGCAGTGCTAACCACCGTGCTGCCTTGCTCCGAAGCTTTCAAAAGTTCCTTCACTGTGTCATTCTTTTGAGAACACTGGTGTTATTTTACAATCATGTTTCCACTGTTGTCATGATTTTCTGAGATGGGTCCTTTCACCTTGGGCTCTAGGCGTGGGACTTGGTTGTTAGACAGACTGCAAGCTTACTCTAGTATTTGCCGAACAATGATTTAGAACAAAGAACAAAGAAATGTACAGCACAGGAACAGGCCCTTTGGCCCCCCAAGCCCGTGCCGACCATGCTGCCCGACTAAACTACAATCTTCTAAAAGAACAAAGAAATGTACAGCACAGGAACAGTTAATTCACATTTATTAGTACTACATGTAAACTCAGATTAAATTCATTCATTCTGTGTGCTATGCATGGAAGCAGTCTGTGGAGATGCAGCATGTTCCAATGCTTGTTACATTTGTTACATTTCCCTCTTGGAGTGTTTTGATAGGTCACCAGATTAGTGAACAGCACTTTTTTGAGTTGTAGTCAGCCAGGAAATATCCCAGAGTTGAGGGACAGTAAGAGCTCCCAGTTAAAAAGGTATTCCAAGGGCAGCAGGGTGGTGCAGTGGTTAGCACTGCTGCTTCACGGCGCCGAGGTCACCAGTTCGAATCAGTCACTGTCTGTGTGGAGTTTGCACATTCTCACTGTGTTTGTGTGGGTTTTGCCCCCACAACCCAAAGATGTGCAGGGTAGGTGTATTGGCCACGCTAACTTGCCCATTAATTGGAAAAAATGAATTGGGTACTCTAAATTTTTTTTTTTAAAAGGTACTCAAAGGTTGGTGACTCCCATGATGTGGGCCGCTCGGACAGAGGTTCTCCTTGGGAGCAGTGGTGTTCTGCATGGTGCTGCTGGGGTTAAAATCCAGGGGAACGCCATCTCGCAAGAAGGCGAGATTAAAACCCTGTGACGTGGGTCATCCGGGCTGGAGTGACTTTTTTTTAGAGAGAATTCCGAGGCATGGTCTTTAAAGGTGGAGATATAAAATGCTAATGGAAAAAGATGAAGTTTCAGTTGTGAGAAAGATGAAGTATCAGTTAGATTTGTTTGCACACAATATGACAAACATCTGGGTGGGTTGTGAATAAATCCATGGAATTGTGTTTGGTCACATCTGCCATCCATTGTGTAGTGTGTTTAACCACCAACATATGTCTGTTAATTCACATGTGCCTCATATAAGATGGATATTGGGGTGCAATTGTCCCAAAACTGCAGAGTGTTGGATCAGGCGAGGAAAAACTGAAACTCACTGACTTCACAGATGCCTTTTCTCACCTGATTCAAGAGCATTCTGCAATTGCAAAGAGTGGTGCTAAACCTCCAGCAAACTTGGGATTGCAAAAAGGGCACCCCAATCGCAAAGTTAAATTCAAGGATGCCAAGAGATCTCCACCCCCAATGACAGTGCCAACATTGGGGCAACCCCCCCTTCCTTCCTCTCCATCCCCCTGTCAGGGTACGGCCAGGGAGCAATACCCAGACTTGTCCCTCAACCGCTGCAACCTCCAGGCACCTGTACCCCTGTGTGGCCATCGCGCCTGGTTTTCATTTTTGGAAACCAGTTGTGATTCATGCCAGCATGATGTCGCACCATCGAGAGTGGGGTGGGGGTGTGGGTGTCATGGTCGGATACTATGCAATCGCACCTAAATTTATGAAACTGTATGGAAATCTGGTTCAGACCTTTTTGGGGCGTGGACCCGATCACGTGAATTTGCCGGGTGCAAAATTCCATTAGTCACTAGATTGTGGCTGTTGTGTGTGTGTGTGGGCGGGGGGGGGGGTGAGTTGGGTTGCAAAATTCCATTAGCCGCTAGATTGTGGGGGGGAGGGTTGCAAAATTCTGTTAGCCGCTAGATTGTGGCTGTTGTGGGTGGGGGGGGGGGTTGCAAAATTCCGTTAGCTGCTAGTTTGTGGCTGTTGTAAATTGTTCCATCTCTAGGAACTTGTATAGTTAAGTTTGTTTTTTGCTCTTCCAAACGCTTGGTTTTCTCTCTTCCAAACGCTTGGAATCTTTTGGCTTTTTTCATCCAGTAAATACCGTGAATCTCAAACTGGCCGACTTTAAAGAAAACATTATTGGTCCCCAACCGAATCGCCAACTGGGGTGTTCTCGCTTGTCTAACACAACACTGACTGTCAGTGGTACATCACCTACGTTGGGGTGAAGAATTATCTATTTTTAAGAAGAGTACCCAATTCTTCTTTTGTCCCAATTTAAGGGGCAATTTAGCGTGGCTAATCCACCTACTCTGCACATGTTTTGGGGGTGAGACCCACGCTGACACAGTGAGAACGTGCAATAGGGTGAAGACTTGCACCACAAAAAAAATTATTATTGTGCAATAGATACAAACGTATGTCTTGTATGTTGATTATAAAATATTTCCAAGTTTTGCCCTTTTGTCACTTTAAATGGGAAGGGTGATGTTGGTCTTTTGCTCACAAATTTATTTCGGGCACAGGCATGTGCACGCACACACATGCTCTGGTGCACACACTCCTTTCTCTCACTCCCTCTCGTGTGTGCGCACGCCCTTCTCCCGCAAGCATGCGCACGCCCCTCTCTCTGGTGGTTCTCTCCCTCCCACGCAACCCCATGTGTCACTCTCTCTCTTGCGTGCCCGCCTCTCTCTCACACATGGGAGATGGGAGTACCCCCCCCCCCCCGCTCAAGTTTCTGTGGCCCTGACCGTCCATTCTGCTTTGAGTTCACGTGGAAGTATTTTGAGCAGCTTGTCCGAGGCAGGCTTATCCGTTCATTGGCTGCTGATGGGCTGATTAGTGCCCTATCCAAAAGCCAACAAACTGAAACCATCACCTTGGGTCAAGATGGAAGGACAAATTTTTAATAAAAATTCAAGACAGCCGGAACGACTGCGAAGCCCCCGGGAGAAGTCCCACGAAACCCAATTTGAGGACACAAGTTTACGTCACCCAGATCCAAATCCCATCTGTTCAATCTTCATATTGCAAGAGGCAGCTGGGATTTTTTTTCTCTCCAGAATGATCTAGACCAAGGACTCAACAACCAGACTGTGAACCTGTGAAGATCAGGTCTCTATCCTCCCATTAGAAAATGCGGAGACAACTGGCAATATTTGGGATATCGCAAGATCCAGGGGCCAAGGGGGGTGTCATGATATTCAGGTGAACATCACAGCAGATACATACACACATAATGATGGACAGATCAACGGACCAATCAACACACAAAACACGACAGCCAATCGCAGACAAGAGCATACACCGTACAAAGCAGGGAACACGACACTTCCTGGGCACTCGAGCAGGAGAGGGCTCGGGGCACAGACCTCATTGCCAGCCACTCAGACATTCACCATGTGCTGAATACCAGAGTTTAATATGTTAATAGTTAATTGAAATAAAACTGCGTTGTACCATTCACAACCGTGTTGGTTCGTCTGTGTATCAGAGTACCCAACACTTCAGGGGGAGGGAGGCCGATGTCCTGGCCTTCTCCTCTCTGGTGGCCCGGAGATGGATTCTGCTGTGATGAAGGGACTCGGAGCCCCTGAACACGGGAGTGTGGGTCAGCGATATGGCAGGGTTTCTCCGTCTGGAGAAAATCCAGTTCGCCTTGAGAGGATCAACTCAGGGGTTTGCCCGGAGATGACAGCTGTTCATCGATTTCTTCAAGGAAAACTGAACGTCAGCAGTAAGGGGAGGGGAGGGGGGTGGGGGACGGGACACACAGGAGGCATGGCAATGTTAGATAAAGTCAGGGAACTTAGTTTTTGAGTAATTAAGGAATATGGTGGGGGTAGTAGGGGACAGTTGTTTACTGTTTTTTTTTTTAGGTGTTTTGCGTGTGTTGGCCTGCGCGGTTGTTTAAGAAATTTAATGTGTTAAACTGTGAAAATAACAAATGCTTCAATAAAATATTTTCTAAAAAAAAAGAAAATGCGGAAACTCTGCTCTGATGAATTCTGCGATGAAGTGTAAAGCAGTGCGAAACAGTCTTGTTTCAGGACCTCCATCCTGTGGCATTTCAAACTAACCTGTGGGGGAGCGGCGCCAAAGGTTGTTGACATGTTTCTGGTGGGGGCCACAGGAAGGTGTGAGGTGTATGCTTTTTTTCCCGCGCTGCGCACGTTAATCCGACTGGACTGCCAGACACTGGATTTGGTGTTAGCTTTATTTCCACAGGGCACCCCTGGAGTTTAAGCTTGCTCTTTGTAGCCTCTGAACCAGAGGGAACTGGTTCCAAGAGCAGCTGATTCTGGTTTACAGCCTGTATCGTATGGGATGCATTTATTTTATCCTAAACAGACAAAAACAAGAGGGAAGTACAGCCTCTGTTCAACAAAGCAAAAAGTGCTCATTTTGCAACTGGGTGACGAAACCCAAATTGCAACTTTCTTTTGCATGGGAAAGACTTCCCTAACTCATAGTAAATCACATTGTCATAAAGGGTCATAGATCACTAGAGCGAGTAGGAGAGCATACTGAAAGTGGAAGTTAAAACATTCATGGGAAAGCTAAGTTGATGCAGCACAGCATTTATCAGAATCTGAACACTTCACTGTATTGGATACAGTGTTCGCAGTAAATATTCCAATCTCCAGGTGGTCATACCCCCTACCAAAGGCCTGCTGGGGGACCCCTCGGAGATCCCGACACACTGATTACATGGATATTGCCGGGGAGGTTTTCCAATGGGCCACTCTCCTGCGTATGCAGTACTCCCAAGTCTCTGGTTTGAACTCAGGAGCTTACAGGTGGTTCCGACTCACTAACGGGACGTTACCTAGGAAGAATTATAATAATCTTTATTAATGTCACAAGTAGGCTTACATTAACACTGCAAGAAGTGACTGAAATTCCGGCGCCTGTTCGGGTACACGGAGGGAGAATTCAGAATGTCCAATTCACCTAACCAGTCTTTCGGGACTTGTGGGAGGAAACCGGAGCACCCAGAGGAAACCCACGCAGGCACTTTCCTTCAGTGCCTTTTAAAATTTGAATCATCTCCCCAGGCTCGCTCACCCTTTGAGAGGATCCATTCAGGGGTTCACCTGGAGATGGCAGCCTGTCTGCGTCTGTCGCTCTCCCAAGGTTTTCCCAGTCTTTCCTCCGCTCTCAGTTCTCCGATGCATGAGCCTGTAGCCTCTTGCTTGCACTACTCTCTGGGTCAAAATGTCTCCCGTGGTCTAGTTGATGAGAACTGGATGCAAGGCTCAAATTGCCTTCAGATTGGAATGCGCAGACTGTGTGGCTACTGATGTTGCCATTGTAGTCCAGCAGCCTTGTTGGATCCACAGCCTGACTCATGTCTATTTCTATAACCTCCAGACTTACAATTCCCATCCTCATTCATGGCCTTGCCCCTCCATATCACTCCTTCAGCACTATAACCCTCAAGTTTCTCTGCCTCCTTCAATTGTGGCATATGCCTGGTTTGAATTTCCCCAGCATTGGTGGTGGTGTTTTCAGCAGCCCATCGACTTCTCTCCTCCTTTGCTTCTTAAGATGTGGGTCATTGACCAAGCTTTTGCTCACTTGCCTTGATATCTCCTCCTGTAGCTTGGAGTCCAATTTTGTTTGATAATTCTCGTTTGAAGCACTTTGGCGCTATATGAATGCTCCGCAGTAACTAAACAACATTCTCTAGCACCTTCTGTGTCGGGAAAATACCCAGGGAAGAAAATTAATTCCATCTCGAGTGGTTAAGTGGTTCATGTGGTGTGGTACTAATCTATGCAAGGTGTCCGCCCTTCATTTAACTAATCTTTGCTAGTCGGGATCCCCCTCATTGTGATGTTGCACTCCATCAGGAAACCAAAGAACGCGGTTTGGAGATTGTAACCTGATTTTCTGAGTTCCGCTCCCCATCAGATTGGAACCTGATGCTTGGAACTGTGGAACTGCCCCCGTAGTCACTGCGATTGGCCTTGATGCCCTTCATGGCCAAGGAGTGGGTGGGGGAATGGGCTAAGTTATCATTAAAATATTGGCCCTCTCTTCAAAGGTTTAAGCTTTGGGTTCAGCTTCAAGGCAATAATGTGTGTCCTTTAAAGAAAAAGTTGTTTTTATTTATACAGTTCCCTTTGTAGGGCATCCCAAATCACTTTTTACAACCAGTGGGAGTACATTTTTATTTCTTTTGAAGCCTGTCCATTGGTGTGATGTTGTAATCATAGAATAGTTGCAGTGGTTACTACTGCTACCTCACGGCGCCGAGTTCCCAGGTTCGATCCCGGCCCTGGGTCACTGTCCGTGTGGAGTTTGCACATTCTCCCCGTGTTTGCTTGAATTTCACCCCACACCCCAAAGATGTGCAAAGTAGGTGGATTGGTCACGCTGAATTGCCCCTTAATTGGAAAAATGAATTGGGTACTCTAAATTTAAAAAAAAAAAAAATCCTAGAATTTGCAGTGCACAATAAGGCCATTTGGCCCATCGAGTCTGCACCGATGTTGGAGATGTGGCAGCTACTTTGCAATAATCTTTATTAGTGTCATAAGTAGGCTTACATTAACACTGCAATGAAGTTACTGTGAAAAGCCCCTAGTCGCCACATTCTGGCGCCTGTTCGTGTACACAGAGGGAAAATTCAGAATGTCCAATTCACCTAACAAGCACGTCTTTCGGGACTTGTGGGAGGAAACCGGAGCAAACCGGAAGAAACCCACGCAGACACGGGGAGAACGTGCAGACTCTGCACAGACAGTGACACAAGCCGGGACTTAGGAAGAACCCACAAACATCAATGCCGTTAGTGATCAGATAATCTCTATTCCGTTGGACCATGAACAAACCACCCTTTTCTTCAAAGGATTACAGTGGGATCTTCTATGTCCACACGAGAGGACAACAGACATCTTCTCAATTCCTTCACCAAAGGATATGGTGACTCACCTTCTTAATTTTCCCCACGGCTGTGCAGTAACACGAAACTTGTGAGGGAAAAATTTGGCAGCATTGGACACCACAGCAAATAGTGGAGCATTTGCTCAGTACGGCACTTGAGGGTGTCGGTCTAGATTATGAGCTCGAGACTCTGAAGTGGGGATTGAACATGTGACCGTCTGACTCACTTCAAGTGCCATAGAAGTGTAATATCTCCTGCTGTTGTCTGCACTCTCAAATATAACCTGCAGGCACTCATTCAAAAATCAAAATATGGGTCTGTGACTCAGAAGTTGATTCAAAATTGATGCTCTAGCTTCTGATACACAGCAATGGCTGCGCCTGTATCATGCCATAAAGTAAGTGTGCAAAGCAATGCGCAAGAAGGGTTAGGATAAAATCGTTCTCGCTTGGAATCAAATGACCGTATTCCTTCACGTGGACCATGTCCACAAGACTTTGGGAGAGCTTTTCCATCTGTTAAAGGGGGCATTCGAACCACTGCTGTTGTATCAATCCAAAGCAGTTTCGTTTAATCTCGACACTGTTTCTAATGATATAAGCAGCTTGTGCCCAGAGTCTGCCTGGAATCTGATATTAGACCACAGCAGAGATTCGTTGTAGGAGGGGGAAACATTGATCCTATTTATTCTCGGCTCTGGTTAGACTGTAACTCTGCGTATTTACTCTTGTTGGTTCAACTCAACACTGAACGCGATCGGTGTAAATCCTGAAGACAGCTTAACTAATTTAAGTAAGATAAAAATTCAGAAAAAAGCTGGCTTGTTGGGCTACAGGAAAATGAAGTGGCAGGATACATCTGAGGATCCTGACTGAGATGAGGGCGGAAATAGCTGAGGCCCCAGAGAGTTCCTACTGATGTGGGCTGGAGAATGATCAATGTGGTGCCCATGTTTATAGACGACATGGAGCTAATCGGGCTAATTACAGGCAACTGAGACAGGGGAAATGTGAGAGACTTTTAATACAATGACGTGTATCTCAATTAAAAGAGAAAATAGTTATTCTTGAAAGGCTTCAACGTCATAAAACTCCTGGATGGGATGGTGGACATGGGAGAAAGTTTCCTACACAGGAAGGCCACTTGGTCCAAACTACCTGTCCAGGTTTGTTCCGGTTGAGAAATGAGACACTGGGCCTAATCCCGTTTGCCAGCATTTGGTCTGTAACAGAACTTTAGGTGCATCCCCAGACAAACGTTTTAGTAGTACCCAATTCTTTTTTTCCAATTAAGGGGCAGTTTTTAGAGTGGCCAATCCACCTAACCTGCCCATCTTGCGATTGTAGGGGTGAGACCAACGCAGGCACGGGGAGAATGTGCAAACTCCACATGGACAGTGACCCGGGTCCGGGATCGAACCTGGGTCCTCGGTGCTGTGAGGCAGCAATGCCAACCACATAGAACATAGAACATTACAGCACAGTACAGGCCCTTCAGCCCCCGATGTTGCGCCGACCTGTGAAACCACTCTAAAGCCCATCTACACTATTCCTTTATCGTCCATATGTCTATCCAATGACCATTTGAATGCCCTTCGTGTTGGCGAGTCCACTACTGTTGCAGTCAGGGCATTCCACGCCCTTTCTACTCTGAGTAAAGAACCTACCTCTGACATCTGTCTTATATCTATCTCCCCTCAGTTTAAAGCTATGTCCCCTCGTGCTAGACATCACCATCTGAAGAAAAAGGCTCTCACTGTCCCCCCCCCCCCCCCCCCATCCAATCCTCTGATCATCTTGTATGCCTCAATTAAGTCACCTCTTAATCTTCTCTCTAACGAAAACAGCCTCAAATCCCTCAGCCTTTCCTCATAAGATCTTCCCTCCAAACCAGGCAACATTCTGGTAAATCTCCTCTGCGCCCTTTCCAATGCTTCCACATCCTTCC
Organism: Scyliorhinus torazame; assembly: GCF_047496885.1. Classification (NCBI taxonomy): domain Eukaryota; kingdom Metazoa; phylum Chordata; class Chondrichthyes; order Carcharhiniformes; family Scyliorhinidae; genus Scyliorhinus; species Scyliorhinus torazame. The sequence goes on from NC_092724.1 coordinate 7,929,091, forward strand.
TATAATGCGGCGACCAGAATTGCACGCAATACTCCAAATGCGGCCGCACAGAGTTTTGTACAGCTGCAATATGACCTCATGGCTCCGAAACTCAATCCCTCTGCGAATAAAAGCTAACACACCATACACCTTCTTAACAACCCTCTCAACCTGGATGGCAACTTTCAGGGATCTATGTACATGGATACCAAGCTCTCTGCTCATCCACACTGCCAAGAATCTTACCATTAGCCCAGTACTCAGTCTTCCTGTTATTCCTTCCAAAATGAATCACCTCACACTTTTCTGCATTAAACTCCATTTGCCACCTCTCAGCCCAGCGCTGCAGCTTATCTATGTCCCTCTGTAACTTGTAACATCAGTTTTCCTCTCCATCCGATGCATCCTAAGTCTTGCCTCATCGCATCATCATTGCCTTTCCCCCAGATATAACTCTTGCCCTGCGGTATATACCTATCCCTTTCCATCCTAAAGTAAACGTAATCGAATTGTGGTCACTATCACCAAAGTGCTCACCTACCTCCAAATCGAACACCTGTCCTGGTTCATGAAATGAAAATGAAAATCGCTTATTGTCACAAGTAGGCTTCAAATGAAGTTACTGTGAAAAGCCCCTAGTCGCCACATCCCGGCGCCTGTTCAGGGAGGCTGGTACGGGAATTGAACCGTGCTGCTGGCCTGCCTTGGTCTGCTTTCAAAGCCAGCGATTTAGCCCTGTGCCACATCCAAAATGACCTCGCCTCTCGTTGGCCTATCTACATACTGTGTCAGGAAACCCTCCTGCACACATTGGACAAAAAGGGATCCATCTAAAGTACTCGAACTATTGCGTTTCCAGTCAATATTTGAAAAGTTAAAGTCCCCCAGAACAACTACCCTGTTACTTTCGGTCCTATCCAGAATCATCTTTGCACTGTGTCACTGTGCCGCCCTCGGACAAACCTTTTGACCTGAGTTGAGAGTCTTCGCTTCTCCCACCCTGCTCCGTAAAATTCCACCCATTGTTTCCTCATCTCCCCTCTGATCTTTCTGGTGGATGAAGACAAAAAGGATATGGGAAGAGGACATAATCAGGCCTTTTGGGCCATTGTGCTTTGTGTCAGTTGTTTGGAACAGCTACTCAGTCCACTCCTCTGCCCTGTCCCTGTAATCCTGCAAATGTTTCCTTTTCAAATATTTCTAAATATAAATAACCAGTGAATCTTGCACCCTTTCAGACCTCGTGTTGGATGCCAGACCATAAGTTGTTCCGTTTGGAGAAAGATCCTCCTCCACTCTCTCATTCGCGGGCTCTTTTGCCAGTTGCCTTTTTCCAGTATGATGTCCTGGCTGTAACCTCCTGCTTGTAGAAACCTCCGTCTCCCTATTGAAACATCGTTTCAGTTTTTTCTCTGGATCTACGTTGTCTGCCCACTATTGGGTGGCATGGTAGCACAGTGGTTAGCACTGTTGCTCCACCGTTCCAGGTTCAATTCTCGCCTTGGGTCACTGTCTGTGCGGAGTCTGCACCTTCTCCCCGTGTCTGCGTGGGTTTCCTCCGGCTGCTCCCGTTTCCTCAAACAGTCCAAAGATGTGCAGGTTAGGTGGATTGGCCACGCTAAATTGCCCTTATCATCATAGAATTTACAGTGCAGAAGTGTCCAAAAAGGTTAGGTGGGGTTACCGGGATAGAGTGGAAGTGTGGGGATAGGTAGGGTCCTCTTTCCAAGGGCCGGTGCAGATACGAAAGGCCTCCTTCTGCACTGTAAATTCTGTGATTAAAACTTTGAATCAAAGCTTTATGGTGATCTCTGCCAACATGAACACTTTTTTTTCTCTCAACAGAAGCTTGTTTGTTTAATTTACAGCCTATATTGGTTCTTTTAAATGTTGTTTTCAGTAACACAGCCATTTGCGATGCCACGAGGCATTACATTGCTGCAGCCACCATTTTGACTACTCCCTAATAAACCATATGGTCTCCTATTGTGTAAAAGTAGTGTTCACTGGTTGCTAGGCTTAAGGAGAACGTATGAAACACATTAATGAATATATATGCTCCCTAATCCATACACTTAATCCTGCCTTTTAATAAATAATGATTTGAATAATTTATATATACCAGTCTAATAAAGGAATGGCTGAAGAGGTTAGTGGGGCATGAGATGAGTTTCAAGTGTTCCTCACTGTTAGTTAGCTCCCATTAAACCTGTTTGTACATCAGTTGCGAGCTGGCAGACTTGCCCTTGGAACCAGTTAAATAAAATTTTAATTACAAACCTACTCGAATGGAAACATTTTTAACATTCCGACTGGAATGAAGTTCGATATATAGACCAGGCCAACAAAAACACCAGGTTCTTCACAGGAGTTCAACGCCTGTCTTGTTTGCGAAAAGGGGATGTTGTCAGGCAGGTATTGCTGACCGTTTCCACAGAGGTGGGCAGTTATAGCTGCGGAGAGCGTTTTGTTCCTCCCTAGCTGTTCCACGATCTGGGATTTCAGTGCTGCTTGAGTGCAGGAAACCACTCGGCGAGTGAGAGGGCAGCGAAGGATTTTATCCTTTTCAACTTTGCTCTACTTGGCTTTGCAGCTATGGTGGTTGTGAAATGGCACTAATGAATCTCTTGTGTTTTCCTGTTGTGGGATGTGATGTGCAGCGCATGAAGGAGCTTCCTGCTGTACTGTGCACTTGTGTTCTCCAGGGCAATTAGGGACGGACAACAAATGATGGACTTGCCAGTGAAGCTAACGTTCCATGAACGAATAAACAAAAGAAAAGGTTCTTCCCCCAGCGACCGGCAACAAGGGGGAAGCATAAATCAGCGGCCAACCTTCACTTTACAGGCACCTGATTTGAATGTGGAAACTATTATTAAATTCATCTTCTATTCCGTAAAAAGGTTATGACGTCTGCCAGTCTGTGTAGAAGGATCAACCGAGTGAAACATTTTATAAGGAAAATGAGTTCTATATGCTGGAGTTGCAATTGACTTTCGAACTGGACTTGACTTCGGGGCCACCATTAATGTCTCTCTTCACATCTGGTTTTCCCTCCCTACTTCCCAATGTCTTTAGACCACAGGCACCTCTGCTAAAAGGAAACATTTATTCTGTGTCCCTGGAATTAAACCGTTTCCTTTTTTAACATATGGTAGTGAGTGTGTGGGGTGCGGGGGGAATGATGATGTCCAAAGGAGGGGTATCTGCCTGCTGCTCATTGATGAGTAGAGGCAACTCTTACTTTGGTCGTGCTTAACCCGAGTGGGTTCGGATTTCGCTTTTGCAAAAGAAATCCAGGTTTTGCATGGATCCAAAATACTCCCATCACGTTTAGTGGCAATACCAAACTTTTAACCTGTGCCAAACTTTTAACCTGTCGTTGATGCATGTTGCACCCTGATTTATATGGCTCCTGAGCAAGCGCCATTTTATTCCCCCACCACCAACCTCAACAAGTTTGATGTTTTACATCATCTGTGGAAACTGAAATCATCTCGAGACTTGGGTAGGTTTCGTGTTCAGTCCCAGCTTCATGAAGCAGTCTCGAAGGGACCAAGGTGAAAACTGCCAAATTAATTCAGCTGTGGTTCATAACAGACTTAACTGGCCTTTATCCAGGTAAATCTCAAGTGTAACCGGTGTATTGGTGAAGGAATTTGTCTTTAACTGTCTGTCTGAATGATAGCCAAAATGATGTTGAGTTTATATGGCAGATCTTTAGTGTATAGAATTAAGTGGGCTTATGCCATATTATACAGTTCATTAGTAACTTTACATGGCAATAATAATGATTTCAGTTCATTGTAGTCAGCCTAGGAATATCTTGATGGTGTATTTGCGGCCTTGTGTAGGTTTTATTGGGGGGAGGGTTTGTGTAGATTATCTGGGGGGAGGGGTTTATGCAGAATTTTTTTTGGGGGTGGGTGGTGGTTTGTGTAGACTTTCTGTGGGGGTCGGGGGTTTGTGTAAATTTTCTGTGGGGGTCGGGGGTTTGTGTAAATTTTCTGTGGGGGTCGGGGGCTTGTGTAAATTTTCTGTGGGGGTTGGGGGTTTGTGTAAATTTACTGGGAGGGGCGGGCGGTTTGTGTAGATTTTCTGAAAGGGGTGGGGGGGTTTGTGTAAATTTACTGGGAGGGGCGGGGGGTTTGTGTAAATTTACTGGGGGGGCGGGCGGTTTGTGTAAATTTTCTGGGAGGGGCAGGGGGGGTTTGTGTAGGTGTTCTGGGAGGGGCATGGTTCTATAGGTTTTCTGGGGCTGGGAGTGGTTCTGCAGGTTGTCTTTGGGGGGGGGGGGATGTGGGGGGTTATATGGGGTTTTTTTGGGGGGGGGGTTAATGTGGGTTTTTTGGGGGCGGGGGCTTTGTGCAGGTTTTTGGAGGGGCCAAGGGGTGCTTTGGGTAGGTTTTGGATGGTGTGCGGCGGGGGGGGGGGGGGCTTGTGTAGGTTTTTTAAGGGGGGGGCCCCCAGCACTGGACAATGCCTCGCTGAGGTCTCCCTAGTGAGCCCGATAGATACCGGGTGGTCGTTCAATTCGGCGTTAACGCGGCTACGTGGGTATCTCTACTCACTTAGCCATGCGAGGCTGGGGTCCCACCCATTGTGGGTCGGATCTCATGAGGCATAACGCCCATCGGGAATCCCAGGGTGGCCTCTCCCGGGATCTACCGGCCAAATTTCGCTCAGATTCCAGCGGGACATGGCTGGTAGACCGCGCCCAATAAGTTCACTGCCCGTTGAGGATCATGGGTGCGGAAAATTCTATTTTTTTTTTTTTTTTTTTGCTTCCTGGTGATTTAATTCTCTGGTGGCTCAATGCAGATACGACTGAGGGAAAGGAAGCTCTTTCCATCTGTAGAGCATAAGGATCCCAGATAAAATGTGTTTTGAGTCTTGATCCAGTTCCTGGTGCACATATGAATCCTCCCATCAAACCTGCAGCTGAATTCAACGTCGTTCCATGCACTGACTCGGTAACGTGTGCTCGTTTTGAGATGGTGTCTGAGGCACATTGGGAAGACTGTGTTTGACCGAACTGCACCTCGAGGGTTTTTTAGGCTGACTGGAATGAGGAATTCCATTTCCGAAAATGTCACGTTGCTTACTTTTTGAGAGAATTAAAAATAAAACATGTGTATCCAGTCGGCATGCAGTGCTCTGCATTTAGTCTGTAAAAGGGATGTTCATTCCTGTTTAATAGTTTATTAACTTTTCTAAATGGACTGACTAGTGAACTGGAAACAAAGCGGCAAAACAGCAGAAAGAATCTGTTCAAGCTCAGCCTCTCGCAGTTAATGGAAAAGGGATTAGTTGGATTGCTCCTGTGTGAAAATTGCAGCGTTTTCCAATGGAAACACTCTTGTCATGCCCCAAGACCTGTTTGCCCCCCACCCCCTTGCCAAATCTCCAATCTGTTGCGGATCTATCCGTATTCTTTCACTGTCATTGGTTGAGATTCTTCAGGCATGGCAGCACAGTGGTTAACACTGCTGCCTCTCCGCGCCAGGGACCCAGGTTCGATTCCAGCCTTGGGTGACTGTGTGGAGTTTGCACGTTCTCCCCGAGTCTGCATGGGTTTCCTCCCACGGTCCAAAGATGCGCAGGTTAGGTGGATTGGCCGTGCTAGAAATTGCCCCTTAGTGATCCATGGATGTGCAGGTTAGGTGGGGTTACGAGGAGTGGGCCTAGGTATGGTGCTCTTTCAGAGGATCGGCGCGCACTCGATGGGCCGATTGGCTTTCCCCCCCCAATTTAGGGGCAATTTAGCGTGGCCAATCCACCTACCCTGCACATCTTTGGGTTGTGGGGGTGAGACCCACGCAGACACTGGGCGGATGTGCATACTCCACACGAACAGTGACCCGGGCCCGGTATTGAACCCTGGGTCTTTGGCGCTGACGGGCAGCGGTGCTAACCACTGTGCCACCCTGCTGCACTCAAATGGCCTCCTTCTCCAATTTAGGGATTCCAAGACATGTAATACCCCTATTGGGAGGGAGTAAGAGGTAAACCCAGCAGCACCGCCTCTGGGCAAGTAGGGATGGGCAATAAATTGGGTCAGTGTGCCCCAGAAGGCAATAAGAAATAATTAATTTTTTTTAAAAACTCATTTTATTCAAACTTGTATCAAAGTAGGTTACAGCAAATACACACCCCGGGAACCATTCTTCCCAACAATCAACTATACAGTTTGCACAGATTTTCCTCCTTTTTCACCCCCCCCCCCCCCCCCCCCCTCCCCATCACCCCCCACCCCCCTGCCATGAACAGCTCTTCAAACACGGTCACAAACATCCCCCACCTTTTCTCAAACTCCCCTGCTGAGCCCCTTAACTCACATCTTCTCTAACCGCAGGAAGTTGCACAGGTCACCCAACCATGCAGCTACCCCCGGTGGCGATGCTGACCGACAGTCCAGCAAAATTTGTTGCCGTGCAATCAGAGAGGCGAAGGCCAAGACATTGGCCTTCCTCCTCTCCATGACTCCGGCTTCTCTGAAACCCCAAATATCGCCACCGAAGGGTCCGGGTCCACTCCCTCCTCCACTATCCTGGCTAAGACCGTGAACGCTCCCGCCCAGAATCTTCCCAATTTTTCACAACCCCAAAACATGTGCGCATGATTCGCTGGCCCCCGCCCACACCTCTGACACTCATCTGCTACCCCCTGAAAGAACCCACTCATTCTCGCCCCGAGTCATATGCACCCTGTGCACCACCTTAAACTGTATCAGGCTCATCCGTGCACAAGGGGAGGTCCCGTTTACCCTTCGCAGTGCCTCACTCCATACTCCCCAATTGATCTCAGTTCCCAACACCGCTTTCCATTTCTCCTTGATCTTCACCACCCACTCACCTCCCTGCGCCCCCAGCCACTTGTATATATCCCCAATTCTTCCCTCCCCTTCCACATTCGGAAGCAGCAGCCGCTCCAGCAGGATGTATCCCGGCAATCTCCACCCCCCCCACCCCCCCAGCTCAAACCCATGATTCTCGCACAGCAGCGTTAGCACCGACATCCCTTCCACCCTAAAATGCCTCCTCAGCTGATTCCATATCTTCACCGTGGACTGCACCACTGGGCTCCCTGAATACCTACTCGGAGCTATTGGCAATGCTGCTGTCACTTTGGCCTCAAACTAGACCCCTTACAAGATTCCTCCTCCACCCTAACCCATTCTACCCCTTCTCCTTCCAACTAACGCGCACCTTGTCCACGTTCGCCGCCCAATAATAATGAAGTAAGTTTTCCAACCCCCCGGCTGCTGCCTCTGCCTCTGTAGCAGGGTCCTCCTCACCCTCGGCACCTTCCCCGCCTATACACAGCCAGAGATGATTGTGTCCACTTTCCGAAAAAAGTGGTATAAAGATCGGGAGAGGCTGAAAGATAAACAAGAACCTCGGCAGAATATTCATTTTCACCACATGGACCCTCCCCACCAACATAAAGTGCAGTGTATCCCACTTCTTAAGATCCTCCCTGGCCTCCTCCACCAGCTTAATAAGAAATAATGAATGACCACATACTCCTTTTGTTAAGACTAACATTTGAGCTAAATGTGGGAGACCAATTGGGTCACATTGACAGATATATATGTTGATCAAACAAGTTGTGCTTTTTTTGGGACTTGAAACCTGAAAAGAATCATTGTCTCCTGGTAAATAGTGTAACATGAGGACTCTGTTTACTGTTCTGAAATCAATTTATTTGCAAATGTATTCTGTTATACTATTTCTTCACCCTGTTCCAGCCACCTCCTCCCTCCCCTCTGGTATTAAGAATCTTCCGTATACAGTATAGCCCGCCAGGTTGTGTAAATAATAAGACTGCTTCAATTCAAATGCAAAATTGTTTTCTTCCTCCGAGTTTGCATCATGATAGTGAACCTGAATAGACGGTTGACTTTCTACCCGGGCAAATGTAGTCCTGAAGCAGCATTGCATATTTCTCGGCTGTTTACATTCGAAAGAGATTTGGTTGTCACCTGCTACCACCAGACTTCCTATACACCATATGTTTCCCCAACCTTCCTGTATTTCTCTGGCTCGCTTCCCTCACTTGAGCATAAGTGTGACAACAATGGTGGGGGATTGTACTGACATTTGTCACTTGCTGTGCTCTGAGTTTACTTCGCTTTGGGTCTTGCTGCGATTTGTGCTATCCTGTCATCTTCCCACATTTTGCTTAAAATTTCAAAGGCTTGGGTGAGAACCGGAGTGTGGCAGTCTGTGCATCTCTAGTCTAGATCTCAATCTAGAGACATTTGGCCACTGCCAGTTCAGTTTTTTTTTGTGAAATTTGTTCACAGGCAGCAAGGTGGCGCAGTGGGTTTGCCCTGCTGCCTCACGCCGCCGAGGTCCCAGGTTCGATCCCGGCTCTGGGTCACTGTCCGTGTGGAGTTTGCGTGGGTTTCGCTCCCGCAACCCAAAGATGTGCAGGTTAGGTGGATTGGCCACGCTAAATTGCCCCTTAATTGGAAAATATTCATTGGGTACATTAAGTTTATAGAAAAAAAGAAATTTGTTCATGGGATGCGGGCTTTGCTGGCTGGGCTGGCATTTATTGCCCATCCCTGAGGGCATTAAAGAGTCAACTACATTGCTGTGGGTCTGGAGTCACATGTAGGCCAGACCGGGTGAGCATGACAGATATCATTCGCTAAAGGACATGAGTGAACCAGATGGGTTTTTGCAACAATTGACGATGCTTTCATGGTCGTCATTAGATTTCAATTCCAGATTTTGTTTATTTGAATTAAAATTCCACCAACTGCTCTGGTGGGAATCAGACCTAGGTCCCCAGAGCTTTACCATGGGTCTCGGGATTACAAATCCAGTGACGGGGTCGGCGTGGTGATGCAGTGGTTAGCACTGCTGCCTCACAGTGCCGAGGTCCCAGGTTCAATACCGGTCCAGGGTCACTGTCCGTGTGGAGTTTGCACATTCTCCCCGTGAGTGCGTGGGTCTCACCCCCGCAACCCAAAAGATGTGCAGAGGTAGGTGGCTTGGTCACATTAAATTGCCCCTTAATTGGGGGGAAAAAAATTGGATACTCTAAATTTATTTTAAAAAAAGGAATGTGCGGTGGCCAAAGAGAGCATTCTGGAAGATTGGAATACCGCCTTCTCAGTACAAGTGTTGTATACACCAAAGTTGCGGATGCATTCCCAAACATTGTGATGCTACAATCTATGCCTTTTTGTAAAATGCCCCCACTCACTACTTTCCTCGCTGAAAAGGAGCAAGGCAAGAGCATCTTCAGTCATTTAAAAAAGATAAATAAAACCTGGATTGTGGCGGCTCCCATCTGGTCACGTCCGCACCATCGGGGCTCCCATTTCCACAAATTTGTCTTCGCATGGGATCTGGATCTTGAATGGGAACACCGACCGATGCAGGAGAGGGAAGCAGCGAGAGGGTGAGCCAAGGAACAGGAGGTTATGCAAGGGGGTAGGAGGGTGGATGAGGGAAGCAGGGGAATAGGCGGCACCAAATTGGTGGCAATCGCATCACATGGGAAACGACATTAAAACAAACTTCACGGCGCTCCACGAGATTGCAGGCCCCATTAACTTGCCATTGTTAAAGAAAACCAGATGTAAAGGGTGCTTGCTGAACTTCCAGCATTCCCTGTTAAATAAATAATCGCTTATTGTCACCAGTAGGCTTCAATGAAGTTACTGTGAAAAGCCCTCAGTCGCCACATTCCGGCGCCTGTTCGGGGAGGCCAGTATGGGACTTGAACCCGTGCTGCTGGCCGCTTTCTGCATTACAAGCCAGCTATTTAGCCCACTGTGCTAAACCAGCCCAGTGTTCTTGGTAAATGTGTCACATGGGCAGAGCCTCCAACCCCATTTGAAAATCCTGCACTTGTGCACAGAAACATTCATTATGGCAGCACGGTGGCGCAGTGGGTTAGCACTGCAACCTCACGGCGCCGAGGTCCCAGTTTCGATCCCGGCTGTGGGTCACTGTCCGTGTGCAGTTTGCACATTCTCCCCGTGGTTGCATGGGCTTCGCCACCACAACGCAAAGATGTGCAGGGTAGGTGGATTGACCACACTAAATTGCCTCTTAATTGGAAAAAATTAATTGGGAACTCTAAATTTTTTTTTTTTAACCCACTCGTCATGCCTTCCCACCTAGCTTGTTTCTGAGTCTCCGGTACAGGTACCTCTCCTGCCTCTCGTGTGCTGGGGGAGTTCTATGTGTGTTACAAAACAGAGGTCCTCCTTGTGGCTATTTGCGGGCAGCATGATAGCACACGTGGCTAGCACTGTGGCTTCACAGCGCCAGGGTCCCAGGTTCGATTCCCCGCTGGGTCACTGTCTGTGCGGAGTCTGCACGTTCTCCCCGTGTCTGCACAGTCCAAAGACGTGCAGGTTGGGTGGATTGGCCATGATAAATTGCCCTTCGTGTCCAAAAAGGTTAGGAGGGGTTATTGGGTTACGGGGATAGGGTGGAAGTGAGGGTTTAAGTGAGTCGGTGCAGACTCGATGGGCTGAATGGCCTCCTTCTGCACTGTATGGTCTATTTTAGATTTACTGTACGAAAAATAAAATCTTTGCCACCCATTTTTTACTTTCCGCTTTATAAATGTTTTCGTGGAGTTTTGACTTCAATGAGCTTCCTTTCTGTGCAGCCCTGAAGGGACAAAGTGAAATAAAATGAATCCGATTTTAAAAAAAACACACATTAAAAGTAGCCAAGATGAAGAGTGACATCACCCAATCCGAACATGGGGTAGAAAATGAGTTCCAAAAAGGACATTGTACATCTGCAAAGTTTTTGTAGTTTAATGTTTCCCATCTGTTTAGTGTAGTGAATAGCCATTGTTTTCTCTACTTCTTCGATCGAGCAGGCTGCAAATTCATTCTTGCCGAGTGGGTAGCTCTCGGATGTCCAACTTGTTTTTTTCAATCTAGTTTTGAAGGGTTGCTCTGCCCTCTCCCTGAAGCCACTGACCATCATGCGTGCTGTGATATAGGGCAGCACTGTGGCGTAGTGGGTTAGCCCTGCAGCCTCACGGCGCTGAGGTCCCAAGTTCGATCCCGGCTCTGGGTCACTGTCCGTGTGGAGTTTGCACATTCTCCCTGTGTTTTTGCGTGGGTTTCGGCCCCACAACCCAAAAAGATGTGCAAGGTAGGTGGGTTGACACGCTAAATTGCCCCTTAATTGGAAAAAATGAATTGGGTATTCTAAATTTTTTTTAAAAATGTGTGCTGTGATATAAAATACACGGCCAGAGCTCCGTTTGCGCGTCAGTTTTAAGTAACCAAACCTGGAGAAGCTTTGACTGATTTAGACAGCTCATGAATGATGTCGCGAGATTATCTGCCTGATCCTGTCAGTGTTAATTGGTCGCTAAGGAGCTAACTAGCACCGTGATAGCAAGTGCTTGTTGAACTCTTTCTCTTCCAACCATCCCACGCCACAACCTCTCTGCTCCCCATAGTTGAAATGTGTGCTATGCCTCAATGGTGCAGGTCCCATTCCCCGCACATGGGGTTGCTACCTGTCGGGAAACAGTTTGTGTGCTCACCAAATTTCCATTTCTCTTTTTGTAACTGCGTTGTTGGCATGGTGCTGGTGCCATGTTGGCAGGGAGATGATTAACCCCTTCCTCTTCTCCTAGCCTCCTGCAAATGGTGTAGGTGATGATTCGCTGTTGCAGATTTGTGCAATGTGCCTTTGAAGTCCATTTATTGACGCTAAGGATTCCGCTACAGCCCTCGGCTTGGCTGCAAGTGGAAAATGACATAATTCAGGGTATCTCTTTCCACCCACGCCCCTGGAGGAAGTGGTGACTCTTATAAAAATTGCATAACCTATTTGTTGTTTTAACTAGGTAATTAGAAGTTGCGCTAAATCTTAAAGGCAGTTGTGTCTGTATTTAATCTCGAGACTCTAACCACATTGAGGCTCCCAGTCTGTGTCAGTGATCTTGAGCGTTATTACAGTAAATGAATACTGCGGACACGCACATCTCCCTCAAGCCAGCTGCAGAGTGTGAACAAGCCCAGGGATTGAAGAGCTAAGTGCTTCTGTGTTAGCTGTGGCTGAATCGTGAAAGCATTCACTTCTGAGTCACGCGGTTCTGAGTTTATGTCCCGCCCCCAGGGACCTGAAGGCAAAGAACCTTGACTGACGCTCTAGTGCATCACAGAGCGAGTGCTGCACTGTTGGAGGTGGCACCCTTTTTCAGATGAGAAGTTAAACCCCTCAAGTGGGACGTAAAACATCCCATGACACGACTCCGAAGAAGACCAGTGGAGTTATTCCCCACATCCTGGCCAATATCCCCCCCCCCCCCCCCCCCCCATCAGCATCGTCAAAACTGATTTGTCAGGTCATTATTCACGCTGTATGTGAGAGCTTCTGTGTGCAAATCCCGGCTGCCTTTTCCACAGAACCGCAGTGGCTACATTTCCAAAGTCCTTCATTGTTCTCGATGTGCTTTGGATTGAGAACCGGCCAATGTATTTGTTCATGATGAAGCGCCCACACGATAACAATAGCCCAGCACTGCTGGGAGACCAGCGACGTTATTGCTGTCCCAAAACCAGATACAGCGATGTTGCAAGAATAAGGTGTGTGTTCCGATGGGGTGGAGGGTGAATTTGTTTTGCTTTCGGGATTGGAAAGGAATGGCAGAGTTCAAACTCCTGAAGGTTGATTTGCGATGAATGATCGTGGCCAAAACATTCTGTTCCCTCCCTTTTTTTTTTAAAAAGAGGAAAATATTATTATTTTTTTTGGATCATTTTTATTTTGGCCTTGTGCTTTGAGATTGTGTTAATGCAGAAACCATTTAACTGTCTGCCTGACTGCAAAAATAATAAAGACAAATTAGCTTGCAAATAATCCATTTGTGATATTGTAGAGAATTTTTGATTTCCCTTGGTGAGTGCAAATAGCCTGTAAATGATTGATTAAATGAGTGTAAGTGCAGCAGGAACTGTGGCCCCAAAGTGCTGCTGCCTTACACAGGACAAATGTAGGAAATCCATCATAGTCAGTCCTTGGGGACTGTAAATAACGCCTTGTTAAATGCTGCCAACTCCTGAATTATCTCTTCAGCGAGCGGAAGGTTTAAATTCAGAGGTGTTGGCAAACTATCTTCTTGACAGCATCCCACAGGTATATGCTACTTAACCCTTAACTGTCGCTGGGTTTCCATCGCGGAGAGTTTTACAAAACTGGATCCATCTGCTACAGTGTGAAAAACATTCAAAAGACATCGCATCAACTGCTCTACCTCCTCCTGTCTCTCTGCCCCACACCCTGCCCTCCCCCACTCGGAGAACAGTATTTATCCCTCAATCAGGATATTAACGATTACTGATTGAATGGTGGAAGGCAGATTTTGTGCAGTCGATGATCCGATGCTATAGAAAGTTCCATCCTGAGGCAATTGCAGCAGAGACCCAGGGTGGAAATCAATGGGCCCTCTGGCCGACGGGGTTTTCCCAATCCTGCCAAAGCCGATGGACTTTTGAACAGCTCGCCCCGCCCCCACACCCCGCTGGCACCAATAAAATTCCACCCCCAGTTTTTCCTGTGTTCCATAATCTGTTATACCGGAGAAGGCCGTTCGAGCTCTCGAGTCTTTTCTGTCATTCAGTTAGAGACTGGGTGATGAGTGACGCAGTGGTTAGCAATGTTGCCTCACGGCACCAAGGACCCGGGTTCGATCCCGGGTCACTGCCCGTGTGGGGTTTGCACATTCTCCCCGTGTCTGCGTGGGTCTCACTCCCCACAACCCAAAGATGTGCAGGGTAGGTAATTGGCCACGTTAAATTGGCAGTGCCCAGGTGGCACTGCCAGGGTGCCAGGCTGGCTCTGCCAGAATAACCAGGTGGCGCCAGCAGTGCCAGGGCACCACGCTGCCCAAAGGGCATGCAGCTGGGGGCCTCCGATCCCCTGGGAGACCTCTGAGTGCCGTTCCGTCTGGTCCCCATTTGTAGGGATCAGTGCTGAACTGAGCTCACCCGAGGTCTCCGAGGGGAAGGGGTTGAATCCCAAAGCCTCGGGTACCTCTGGAATCTGCACTAGTGAGGCCAGCAGATTTTCCAAAATGTGATCCCGCCGCAGCGAGCTACTTTTTGGGCGCAGGTTGGCCGTTGGATAATGCCCAAAGAATCGCTTAGGTGCAGAAGGAGGCCATTCGGCCCATCATGTCTGCACTCACTCTCCGAAGAAACACCGCACTCCCTTGCCCCATCCCCATAACCCCACCTAACATTTGGACACTAAGGGGCAATTTAGCCTGGCCAATCCACCTAACCTGCAAATCTTCGGAGTGTGGGAGGAAACTGGAGCACCCGGAGGAAACCCACGCAGACACTGGGAGAACGTGCAAACTCCACACCCGACGCCAGCATCAAACCCAGGTCCCTGGTGCTGTGAGGCAGCAGTGCTAGCTACTGTGCCATCGTGTCACCCCTTGCTGTGTTCAGTTGTAATTTTGTTGCTTTTTGAGCCAACCTGATGCGTGTGTGACAGGAGAAGGTTTACCAGTTGAGCTGTGACAGATAATCATGCATGTGTTGAGCTGCATGGAGATAGTAAATAGGAATTTCTGTCACTGTATGGGTGGGGTTTTTGTAACTCCTAATTTAAGTCCCTGCTTCGAGCAGTGACGCTGGAAGATTGTGAATTGCAGCATCCTCTAACTGTTGTTGATGCTAAACAACTATTTGAGGTGACGTGTTTGGAGGCGGCCTGAATGGGTAAGAGGCCCCGGAATGTTTGCTTGTTGCCTCGTTGCTGGGAGTCTCTCTCCACTGCTCCACTGGGAACTTCGTTGCTGGTTTATTATCGATTCTGCGAGGTGTGCATGGAGGATACTTGTCTGCATTTGAGCCCTGACCAAGTAAACCCAATAACTCTCGAGCTCCGTCAGTACTTGTGAGCAATTTTGCTTTGTTCACTCATGTGCTAAGTGTCACATTGACCTGTCTACCATTGAGGATTTTGTTGTGGTATGAAGCAATTTAAAAACAAAACTCAATTTTTAACAACATCAATTTTATTTTGGTGTAAATTGTTTTAAGTATACTGTGCTGCAGAGTCATTATGTGAAGTGGCATTTACTTCTCTCCTGTCTTTAGGAGCTTAGAAGGTTGGAAATAATTTATTAATTTTTGAACTAAGTTGAATTTATAGACCCCTGAGTTAATTGGCTTTAATAATGAAGTGGCATGATGATATTGTTGGGGTTGCAAGAGTTACATCTTACTCAGAACCAGGCAATGAATTCAGAGATTCATAACTATTAACAGCACACGAGGAGTCTATTTGGCCCATTGTGTGCATGTTGGTCAACAAAGATCTGACTGGAGTCCTAGAAGTCATAGAGTTATCGAAGTTTACAGCATGGAAACAGGTCCTTCGGCCCAACTTGCCCATGCCGCCCAGTTTTTAGCATTTAAGCGAGTCCCAATTGCCCACATTTGGCCCATATCCCTCTATACCCATCTTACCCATAAAACTGTCTAAAAGCTTTTAAGGCAAAATTGTACCCGCCTCTACCACTGCCTCTGGCAGCTTGTTCCAGACACTCACCACCCTGTGTGTGAAAAAAGTGCCCCTCTGGACTCTTTTGTATCTCTCCTCTCTCACCTTGAACCTATGCTCTCTAGTTTTAGACAACCCTACCTTTGGGAAAAGATGTTTACTATCTACCTTATCTATGCCCCTCACTATTCTATAGACCTCTTTAAGATCATCCCTAAGCCTCCTATGCTCCAGGGAAAAAAGTCCCAGACTACACTAATCCCATTTCCCAGCGCTTGGAGGCAGCGCAAGTGAGTATCTGAACACTAAAATGTTATCATAGTTTCTGACCACCACCCTTTTCGGGTGGTGACTTCCAGACTCCCACCATCCTCCAAGAGTGAAAAGGTTTCTCCTCCACTCCAGTCTTGGCCTTCTACCTCTTGCCAATTGGTTATTGACTCCTCTACTAGTGGGCACCATGCCTTCCAGCTACCCTATCAATGCTCCTCATAATCGTATGCACCTCTAACCGTCGCTGAAAAACCGCCTCGGCCTACCCAATCTTTCCTAATAGCTCAGACCCTCCAACTCAAGCAGCATCCTGGTAAATCTCCTCTGTGTCCTCTCCAGTACAATCACATCCTTCCTATAATTGTTACGTCTTATATGGATGATACATTGCAGCCATTTCACACAACGCAATATCCTACAACCAAGGATGAGATAAATTGACAATTGCTCGGCTCTTGAGTCTTGCTGGTTTATGGGAACATTTTGACCAGAAGGAGTGGAAGGACTGCTTGTTGAAGGGCGTTGGGGTTCTTCGTCATTCACGATTATCTAGTGCTGGGCTTAACAGCTCATCAGATCGACAGCACAGCATTCGCTAATGCACTCTGAAGCGGTGGCATTGATGGTGTGGAGCAAAGCCTTCTAAGTTGTCCTTTGAAAGGGAAAGCTTCCGACTGAAGCAAGACCGGAACCTGCTGGGAGTTAAACTTACGGAAGCAGTATAAAGCCTGTCACCATCTTTTCCTGCGTGATTTTCCGTACAGACTCGCTGTGCCATTTGATGGAAAGAATATAGAACTCTGATGAGGCACAATAGTTTTATCTTTTCTCTCCTTTGATGCGTTGAAAAATTGTAGCTGTTTTGGAAACCTGCACGGAATCAGATTCCATCTCCAAGTTTGTAAGAGGAGATACTTAAATATCAAAATCCGAGGGCAGCACGGTGGGGCAGTGGCTAGCATCGCTGTCTCACGGCGCCGAGGTCCCGGGTTCGATCCCGGCCCTGGGTCACTGTCCGTGTGGAGTTTGCGCATTCTACCCGTGTTTGCGTGGGTTTCGTCCCCACAACCCAAAGATGTGCAGGCTAGGTGGATTGGCCACGCTAAATTGCCCCTTAATTGGAAAAAATGAATTGGGTACTCTAAATTCAAAAGAAATATCAAAATCGCAGTCCGCTTCCTCGATAAAGATCAGATTGTGCCAAAACTATTGAGCTAAGGACTGTGCAGTAATCATAGGCAAATCTTCATTTTGTGTCACTGTCCTTGTACATCATGGGCCTGAAGCTTTTGTGTCGACCTCTATGTGCGTGGCGAGCGCAGAAATGACATTTTATTTCAATAAAAATGCAGTGCCCCTGTAGTTGTCGTGAGCGAACATAAAATTACTCGAGTCTAATGAATGTTGTGTGTGTTTTAGTAGTGGCTGAGCACAGTAGGGGTGTAGTTAGCTAGCTGGGCACAGTAGGGGTGCTGTGATAGGCTTCAGTACCTCTGGGATAGGGAATGATGAGGGGGGAGAGAGAGGGATTTGGGCATTGTTGGGGTGCCATCCATGGTTAAGGAGTGCGCTGGCACACTCTACCCAAGCTTGTGAAAGAAGAACATGCCTCTTGGCTGAGGCCGTAGAAACTCTGAACTAGAAGCAGGAATGACGCTGAGCGAAGGGGTTTTGACCTTTTTGTTGTTGCCCTCACTTTAGTTAGGATTACCAAATCCTCTGTAATTACCCTGTTTCCAGCTCTCTCATCCAGCGTGTTCGTTTTTTTAAAAAAAAAAGGTCACTATCTTTTCAAAGTGGATCTATGTTCTGCCCGCCCCTGGAATTCAATAGGTAGCAAGGATTTGATGGAGGTATCTACCTTTTTAAAAAGTTCTGCATGACCAATTACTATGCACTATGGAGGGGCACATTATGTCAGCAATGTGCTTGAGCCTGCTGCTTAATTGCCATTTGCCTTTGCAGACTGCACAGTTAGTGTGAGATTGCTTGACGGGCTTTGGAGTCTGGTAGATACTGGTACAAGGGAGGGCCATCTTTGTGCAGGCCTGCTGCCTGTCTGTTTACAGTACAGTGTGTTTACTGTGTATGTGTGAGGGATTCTTTTCACCGATTGCTTTCTGAAGGTACCTGACACTTTTTCTAATTTATTAAACCTGAGCCCTGTTATTTGATTTCTTGATTTTTTTGATGTGTGTGTGTGCATGATGGGAGCAGACTGGGTGGGGATTTTGTCCTTTTATTTTAGGAGCTTATTTTGGCTGCAGTTGCCTCTAGGATTCCCCCCCCCCCCCCCCTATCGTCTCCCTTCCAGGGCAAGTCACATTAAATAGCGTCACTTTTATCTTCGCTGCTTTGTGTTGTGCTTGATGGGTTTGTCAGCCTGTTCTGCAGCTGAAATATTCTGGAGCGTGTGCACCGTCTCCTAGGCCCGTCTCTGTCTCCTGTACTTTGCATTCACCCGTCAGCACTGAATCCTAATTAAAAGCTAGAGCTTCCAACGTTGTGTGGGTTTGAATCCCCTTTTGTCTGTGTATTATGTTTTAAAAGCAAAAAGCGTGAATCCTAAATACAGATCTACCTTTTTTTCAATGTGAAGGAATTGAAACATTGCTGATAGTTTGGTAGCAGCTCCTCTGCGTTGGTCACTACACAGGAGTTAAAAGCCACCTGCACTACAGTCATGCCCTCAGCTGGAGTCCGCCGAGCGTTTCATGGACTGTGCCAATTCTGGTCTCCAAAAGGGCAGCACGGTGGTGCAGTGGCTAGTACTGCCTCATGGCGCCGAGGTCCCAGGTTCGATCCCAGCTCTGGGTCACTGTCCGTGTGGAGTTTGCACATTCTCCCCGTGTTTGGGTGGGTTTCACCTCCACAACCCAAAGATGTGCAGGCTAGGTGGATTGGCCACGCTAAATTTGCCCCTTAATTGGAGAGAAATGAATTGGGTACTCTAAATTTATAAAACACAGATTTGCGTCTCCAAAGAAGTGTGTTTGAGGGAGGAACGTGGGTCCACAATGAGGACCATGCATCTACAATTCAATTTGTCCTGTAAATCGTTTGGTTAAAGAAAGGGCTGAATGTTGTAGGGGTAGCCAGGTCGCCACACCTGACCGCTCACCCCAAGCAAACGTGCCGTGGAAGTAACTCCTGCCATGGCAGCCACTTCCCGCCACAGGCTAAACCAGGGCCAAGTGGAACTTCTGCCCCCACACAAAGAAGGAGGTCCCATCCTTGGGAGCCAATCCCATTTGCCGACAGCTCCCATCAGTGCCGGCAGTGCCAAGTGCGCATTAGTGGGTGTTGCCGGGGGGTGGAGGAGGAAGGTCCATGGATTCCGGTAATCCCGGGATCTTGGGCGGGGAGGAGGTGAGGGGATATTTAAAATATTTGACTGCCTGCTCCTGCCTGACTGCCCACATCAAACGTTTTACGGTGTGGGCAGCACATTATCAGGATCATTGGCTCGGTAACAAGCCTAATTGACCATTGATTACCTATTTAAATATGGTGGGTGGGTGAGTTGCTAATTTCTTGTAAAGGTGAGGAGCTGGGGGTGGAGTGAGGAAGGACATGGGTGGGTGCTACATGCCGTCTACCCTGTCTTAAACACACCTCGTGCGGGGGGCGGGGGCACGTAAAATGCAACGCAAAGAAAGTGCATTGTCTCTCGACTACCAAGGGAGTTGTCGCAACGGGTTTGCCGTTCCTGCATAGTGGAAGCTGTTGGATCACAGACTGAACTGGTTAACTGACAGCCTTCAAGGTATCTCTCCTGTTGTGCAAGATATATAATATGCAAGTGTGCTTGCTAATCCTTTGGAGCAAAACCAGATGCTGGCAACCCATTTTCTGCATTAACTTTATGAATTCACATTTGCAGCTCCGTTTCTAGAATATTTTTGTTTAAAACCCAATCCTTTTCTTCCTAGACAGAAATTGCGAAGAGACTGAATGTGATCTGTGCCCAGCTCCTTCCTTACTTGTCGCAGGAAGTAAGTGTGACGTTTAACAGATGCGTAATTTATTAATTCCTCTGAAAGTTTCATATCTTAAATGTAATATTTGTTTTTAGAAAGCAGTTTAAGTTCAAGCTCACTTTTTGCTCCGTGTGATAATGACGAGATAAATATTTATGTTTGTGTGGAGATTGAGAAATAACTGTTGGCCAGGAAGTGGGGGGGGGAAACTCCATTGCTTGAGCTAGTGCTATAATGCGAGCACGATAGCACAGTGGTTAGTACTGCTAACCTCACCGCTCCAGGGTCCCAGCTTCAATTCCCAGCTTGGGTCACTGTCTGTGCAGAGTCTGCACGTTCTCCCCTTTGTCTGCGTGGGTTTCCTCCGGGTGCTCCGGTTTCCTCCCACAGTCCAAAGACGTACAGGTTCGGTGGATTGGTCATGCTAAATTACCCTTGGTGTCCAAAACGTTTAGCTGGGGTTACGGGGATGTGGTGGAGGTGTGGGCTTAAGTAGGGTGCTCTTTACGAGGGCCGATGCAGGCTCGATGGGCAGAATGGCCTCATTCGGCACTGTAAATTCTATGATTCTATAAGCTTCTCAAGGATAGGACATGGATGCTGAAAGATTGCTTCTTTGGATTGGGCAGTATTAAAACATGGCGGGGTGGGGAGGAGGGCTTGTGAGTATCAGGATAAGGGACCAATCCTTTAGGACTGAGATGAAGAGAAATGTCTTCTATCTAAAAGGTCATTGCTGTTGAATTCTCTACCCAGAGTGTTGGCGATGCTCCAATGTTGAACACATCGAAAACTGGACGGACAGAGTCTTTTGGTGTCCCGGGGGAATTAAGGGATATGGGGAGTTGGCAGGAAAACCGAGTCAAAGCCCAAGATCAACCACGATTGTATCAAATGGCGCAGCAGACTCAGTGGGCCATTTGGCGGACCCCTCTTATTTCTCGTGTGGCTATACCTACTCGATAGAGAAAACGGTTCGCTGGTTTAACATCTCATCTGGGGGGAAAAAACAGTCAAATTTCCAAAGGGATAAAGGGGACCTCCTGAGGATTTAACCCTCATCGTGATATTTGTGCTCAAGTTTTGGGATTCTCTTAGATGTGTTGACCGTTCTAGATGGGTTGACCGTTCTAGATGGGTTGACCGTTCTAGATGGGTTGACCGTTCTATGTTAGTAATGTACAACACCAGTAAAGAAAGGCAACCGCACTCTTGGGTTTAAAAAAAAAACTTGCATTTATTTGGTGCCTTTCACGATCATGGAACATTGCAAAGTGCTTTACAGCCATTAAAGTGTTTCTGTCATTGTATTGTCAGGTAACTGGCACTAATGTTTAAACAATAAGATGTGGAATTCCCAACAGAATGCTGATTCTTTTTTTCCCAAAGCAAGTTTTGATAAGCTATTATATTGAGGCAAATGCCCACTCTCACTATTGGGTCTTGAAGATGATGTAACCCGGTTACTTGACTTTGAATGCAGGTATTGAATTGGTTTATTCCATCCAACTTTATCAGACTTTCTTTCTCTTTTTTTTGGTATCTTTCCAGCATCAACAACAGGTAATCCAGACCATAGAACGTGCAAAGCAGGTGACCATGGGCGAATTAAATGCTGCCATTGGGGTCAGAGGACTTCCCATTCTACCACCCCCAGTATGTATATTTATTCACAACCTTTTATTCCAAAGGAGTTACTTTTAGTTGGGCACTGTAGACTTTGCGTAACTGGCATTTCTTACATGGCACCTTGCCCCCCCCCCCCCCGACCTCCATCTCCACACAAGAAAAGAAATGATGACCAGTGTTCCCTCAGCCCCAGAAAGGAGTTGATGATGAGACTCTCCCGAGGTAACGGTGAGACTCGATAAACTCATACGGTTGGATTAAAGACCTCCTCAACCACCGGTGGGTTCTGAGGAGGTGGGGGGGGGGAATGCACAGAGGGGATTTCCTCCGGGTTCCCACCTGCCCTGACCTAGTAGCGACTTACACTGTGGCGGACAGGGTCTTGGACGGGAAACCCACCCTTAATTGGCCAATTCATAGCCTCTTAAGGGCCGTTTCCCGCCCAGCCTCCGTTTTTAGGCTGACGGGTGGATGACTGCTCGGGTTCAGTTTTCAAACAAAAAAAAACTGCTCGTGCAGGCAGATCCTCTTTTATCTGAGCAATTTGGGAACACTTTTCTATAAGTTGAGAACAGAATTTACATTCAAAGCTTGTGCTGCGTTTAGTGTCTGTCCAGTACAGAAACTAATGTAGAATGGTGAAAGGCTGATCGAGATGCCCGGGTTATATTGGGTGGGCTAACTGCTTTGGGTCGCTAGATTTTGGTGGTCTGCATGCTCCAGAATGTGCTTTGCAAAGGGTTAATTTACTGCTCTCTAGTCTAAAGGTTATAATTGCTTCTCCACTTGGTTTGGTGGAAATCTCGATGTTTTGTGGCTCCTGTAAATGCAATTTTAACAATATGTAAATTATATGGAAATGCAATTATAGGTAAATAATGAGGCTATAGATTTTCTTTATGTTGAGGTTAATGGGCATGCAGAACGTGTGTTTTTCATGTACAGCTGGCATCAATGTAACCTCACTGGATTTGCTATGAAAGGCTGCTGGGAAGACCAGTTTCTTTGTTTGATATTTTATCAGATCTCCCCCAACATCTGGTCTTGCCGAGTATGACCAAAGGTCATGTCAGTTATGTAGGTTGCGGGGACTTCCACATCTGGAGCTGATGACAACAGCAAAGCAACTATTCCTCGTTACTCGAGGGTGCTTGATAGGCCACGCTGAGCCCGAAAAGCAGCGCGCCACGGCGCAGTGTGGCCGATCGAAGCCGGGAAACCCCGCTCCCGGGATCCACGTAGCTTGCAGTGCCTCGTGAGATCTATCGCAATCTCGTGAGACATTACGATGTAAATCCCACCGATTTGTGGACGGAATCACTTTTTAGTAAATCTGCATATTCGAGCAAGACCGCGAGTCTCACTTTAATGTGCTGATAGGCGTGAGACCTAACTCCTTCACCTCTGGAGAGCGCCGTTCAGCACTAGTTTCCACAAATGGGGGGGCCAGATGGAGCGGCACTCATAGGGGTCTCCCAGGGTATCAGAGGCCCCCAAGTGCATGTCCTTTAGGTCGGGTGGTGCCCTGGCACTGCTGGTGCCACCTGAGTGCCAGCCTGGTTCTGCCAAGGTGCCAAGCTGGCATTTTCTGCGCAATGCTATTCCGGCCGGGGATGCCCTAGGAAGGTTGGGGTGGGGGTGGGGTGGCGGACCCTCCCACAGTGCATTTAGGCTTGGGGGTCACTTCAGGGGCTCCAGTGATCCGTCCCAATCTCTCGCTACACTGACCTACGGCGAGCGGCGCTCCTCCCTGCACAAAACAGGGCTATGTGCGGCCTCGGCCACACGTTCCACGCTGAGGCCCTCTATCTAATGGAGTGCCATTTTGTAGCGTGTGTCCCGCCGCTGTGAGTGTGGGAAACCACGCGGCTAAACGCGCTCTCTACAGGACTTTGCTCCCATTTAGTTACATCCCGCCTCTCACAGGCCAGGGTTTAGAGAACCCCAAAGTGTATCACGGAGTTCACCTTACCCACAACATTTAATAGATTTTGGTTTTGGGGAGCACAAGGGCCCACTCTACAGGTGTGATGCAACAGAGATCTAAAGTACTTTTAAAACAAAACAATGTTTATTATATGAATCCAGTTAACATTTTATAAATGCACAGTAAACATCTTAGCAACTATCAACTCAAATACTTCCCCCAAAGAATACAGTACTCTATAAGTAACCCTTAATCTTTCCTAGCAACATCCATAAAACAACTACCCTCTTTAACAAAGACAGCAGGTTTAAATTCTCTACTGAGAGCAGTTATAACTTTTAAATTAGCAGGTGATCTGAAGACATTCTTTTCATGCAGAGAAAAATCAAAATTACACCTTGTTTGGCTGGATGCAGCTCCAACTCTGAAAACAACACTAAACACACACTGTAGCTGCCAGCTCAAAAACAAAAGTAAAAACAGACAGCCCAGTTCCACCCACACACTAACATCGCTGCAGCTATTTGATAAACACCCATTTCTTAAAGGTACTCTCACATGACACGCCCTTACTCTTGCTTTTGTCACCACACATGCAGTTCAATCTTTCAGTAAAGCCTCCACCGAAATGTCTGGAATCTCCACCTTTTGTGAAGTGATCCCATGTTTCTCCCTACCTCGGTGTGTGCCTGTGATTTGTTCCATGAGGCAGATCTACTGTGTCAATGTGCTGCTCCCGAAGATAGTTCATGGTGAGGCAAATGGAAGTGAAGCTCTGAAATGGCTTTTCTCTCTATGATGTGTTTGTAAGTAAGGCTTTGAGGCACAGCTTATAAGTTACATTGACAAGATGGTAATGCGTGTTAGCTCTTTGGTTGCTGGGCAATAGTGGTAACTTGTATATAACCGTATAGTATAATGCATATAATATATGTAATTTGTAACACTGACAACAGAGAGCGAGGTGGCGGTTGGGGAAATCCTCCTGCAGAGCCCCAAGTGTTTGTGATGTCGGAACCCATCATTTTAAGATGAGGTTATGTAGCTGGAAGCATTGCCAATGCCTTGATGCCTACAAATGCTGGCTAGAGCTTGACTAGCTCTGTTCTGAGGGACTGCAGAAGCCCATGAATAGTTCCTAGCTGGACAATATGATCGGTGTAGTCCCTCTCCGAATAGTGACCTTGCATGAAGTGGGAATGGGAAGGAAAATCCCAATCTTTTCCTCTCTCTACCCAATGATGCAAATAACTGTTGAAACTATTTAACAAACTATCGGAAAGAAAATTATTTTGAAAGATAAATAGTTTCTGCTTAACCATCTATTTTTAAACCTTAAGTTGATGTATTTGAATATATCAAAATTGAATTAAAAATTGAAATACTTGAAAAAGAATATTATAAATTGTTCCTTTTATAAAATAAAAGTTGCGTTTTGGTTTCAGAAAACATATGAATTAGTTGAGCGATGAAATATTAATTACTGCCGTTAATATGTTAGCTGTCTAATTTTGTTCACGTTCCATTATTCATGATGGTGTTACCTGGTTCAGGTGGGGGATTGACTGACTGATCCATTTGTTGTCTCAAAATGGTCTGCTTGAAAATGTCCAAAATTTACATTGGAGGAGTGTACTCCGCTAAACCGTCTCCCCTCAAAAAAACGCCTGATGTGCTTGGATTCCCCTTCAACCTTTCAATATATCTGTGCATTTTTGCCTCTTCCAGCACATCATTAGGAATGTTCTATAAGAAGCTGTAGAGTGGATGAACGAGTGTTTCGGATATAGAGGCTAGAAATTGCAAGATTGGCTTACTGTTCGTTCTTATCTACATTCAAAAACTCTTGAAAAGGAGGGGGCTGGGGTGGAACTGTCCAATTAAATTGGACTGAATCTGTATTCGGAGTCTCCTGTACCCATTAAACTTGCAGCCCATTTCTAGGATTATTCTCTAGCCATTTTGTGCTGCCTCTAATTTGCATGGCAGTTAGCACTTGTGGTTACATTGTATCTCCAAAAAGCATTCTATATTGCTTAATCTCAGTGTTTTGGGGTTTTGCTCTCCAACGTGTCTGAAGGGCAGATGTCTGGTGGGTGAACTTTGTTTCTGATCGTTCAAGCCGTTTATTTTTGCATACTTCCTTTTCATTTTATATTAAATTGTGCCGCTCCCCTGTTTCGCAAATTGAAACTTCTTTGGCGGTCTCTGGAGGCCTGGCTTCTCTGCTCTTCAGTTGGGAGAAAGTGCACCGAAGACTTGTGAATCAGATGAATGTCCTCCCAAGCTGCTGAAGTGCTATTTATGCGTCTGTCGCAGTTATATCCACAGTGGATGTCGGTAGCACTGCTTCTATTTTTGAGTTGAGATGTAGGTGAGGGAAGGAGGTACACAATTGACTAATGGTGGTGGAGCGGGTTTGATGGGACCGCCAGATCCTGACTGATGGTCCCCGTAGCATTAAGACAAGAGAGAATTTTGACTCGATATGACCTTGAGGGCAATTTACTGTTTTCGGTTTCCTACCAATCTCCCTCTTGGCCTCGTTACAGTAATACTGCATTGTTACTTGTATTGTCTTTCCATAGCTAAACTTTCATCAATAAAAATATGAAAAACTAGCAGGGCTTTCCTTCGATCTATTCCTCTATTTGATGTAATGTAATCATATATAGGACTGCTCTTTCCCAATACATCCTCTGGTGTTTCCTGTAGTACTGTGACCTCCTGTGTAATACTTGGTCTTTTAATTACCTCGGTAATCTCAAACCTCAGCAGCCTAACCGGTCAATTTTCTTCATTAATCTCCACTGAACAGCGATGAGGCTTGATTTTTGGCCAGCGTTTTGACTCTGCTAAGGCACCCCTGTGGTGTCCATTGGAGAGAATGACCGCGCTGCCCTTAAGATGGCGGAGGAGGGAGAGGGTGGGAACTGGACCCCCCTTTGCTATTTTGGAAAACGCACTTGCGTGAAATTTCTTGACTCGTTTTAGTTTAGTTTCTGGTAAGCTTCCTTCTCTGCTGAGGCTCTGTGGGTGATGCTTATTAAAGGAGATGGATGGATTGTGAAGAGTGGGAGGCTGTGATTGTGGCCCAAGCACTACTTAGCAAACTGACATTTGTTATGGGCCAAGGTTTAGAGAACCCCAAAGTGTATCATGGAGTTCACCTGACCCACATCTTTTAATAATTTGTTGTATTTCCCCTGTGGTTGTCCCCCTCTTGAACAGGTATACCCCTTTGGATACTGTCGGGGGGATAGCCTATCACGGGAAAACAGCAGCAGCCAGAGCAGTGGCACCACGGCTGGCTCTGATGTTCAGAAGTGAGGGTCAAAGCACAGAAGAGCAATAGTCATAGGGGACTCTATAGTCAGGGGCACAGATAGGCGCATCTGTGGACGTGAAAGAGACTCCAGGATGGTATGTTGCCTCCCTGGTCCCAGGGTCCAGGATGTCTCCGAATGGGTAGCAGGCATCCTGAAGGGGGAGGGCAAACAGGCAGAGGTCGTTGTACATATTGGGACTAACGACATAGGCAGGAAGGGGCATGAGGTCCTGCAGCAGGAGTTCAGGGAGCTAGGCAGAAAGTTAAAGGACAGGATCTCTAGGGTTGTAATCTCGGGATTACTCCCTGTGCCACGTGCCAGTGAGGCTAGGAATTGGAAGATAGAGCAGCTAAACATATGGCTAAACAGCTGGTGTAGGAGGGAGGGTTTCTGTTATCTGGACCACTGGGTGCTCTTCTGGGACAAGTGTGACCTGTATAAGAAGGACGGGTTGCATCTAAACTGGAGAAGCATAAATATCCTGGCCGTGAGGTTTGCTAGTGTTACATGGGAGGGTTTAAACTAGTATGGCAGGGGGGTGCGTACCGGAGCAATAGGTCAGAAGGTGAAAGCATTGAGGGAGAACTAGGGAATAGGGACAGTATGGCTCTGAGGAAGAGCAGACAGGGAGATGTTGTTGAAAACAGCGGGTCTGGTGGCCTGAAGTGCATATGTTTTAATGCAAGAAGTATTATGGGTAAGGCAGATTAATTTAGAGCTTGGATTAGTACTTGGAACTATGATGTTGTTGCCATTACAGAGACCTGGTTGCGGGAAGAACAGGATTGGCAGCTAAACATTCCAGGATTTAGATGTTTCAGGCGGGATAGAGGGGATGTAAAAGGGGTGGCGGAGTTGCGCTACTGGTTAGGGAGAATATCACCGCTGTACTGCGGGAGGACACCTCAGAGGGCAGCGAGGCTATATGGGTAGAGATCTGGAATAAGAAAGGTGCAGTCACAATGTTGGGGGTTTATACAGGCCTCCCAACAGCCAGCGGGAGATAGAGGAGCAGATAGGTAGACAGATTTTGGAAACAAATAAAAACAACAGGTTTGTTGTGATGGGAGACTTCAACTTCCCCAATATTGACTGGGACTCACTTAGTGCTAGGGGCCTAGACGGGGCAGAGTTTGAAAGGAGGATCCAGGAGTGCTTCTTAATATAATATGTAGACAGTCTAACTAGGGAAGGGGCGGTACTGGACCTGGTATTGGGGAATGAGCTTGGCCAGGTGGTAGAAGTTTCAGTAGGGGAGCATTTCGGGAACAGTGACCACAATTCAGTAAGTTTTAAAGTGCTGCTGGACAAGGATAAGAATGGTCCTAGGGTGAATGTGCTAAATTGGGGGAAGGCTAATTCTAACAATATTAGGCGGGAACTGAAGAACCTAGATTGGAGGAGGATTTGACATGTAGGAGGTTTTCAAATGTCAATTGAAAGGAATTCAGGACCGGCATGTTCCTGTGCGGAAGAAGGATAAATACGGCAAATTTCAGGAACCTTGGATATCGAGAGATATTGTAGGCCTCGTCAAAAAGAAAAAGGAGGCATTTGTCGGGGCTAGAAAGCTGGGAACAGACGAAGCCTGTATGGAATATAAGGAAAGTAGGAAGGAACTGAAGCAAGGATTCAGGAAGGATAGAAGAGGTCACAAAAAGTCATTGACAAATAGGGTTAAGGAAAATCCCAAGGCTTATTACACATACATAAAAAGCAAGAGGGTAGCCAGGGAAAGGGTTGGCCCACTGAAGGATAGGGAAGGGAATCTACGTGTGGAGCCAGAGGAAATGAGCGAGGTACTAAATGAATACTTTGCATTAGTATTCACCAAAGAGAAGGAATTGGTGGACGTTGAGTCTGGAGAAGGGTGTGTAGATAGCATGGGTCACATTGAGATCCAAAAAGACGAGGTGCTGGGCGTCTTGAAAAATATTAAGGTAGATAAGTCCCCAGGGCCGGATGGGATCTACCCCAGAATACTGAAGGAGGCTAGAGAGGAAATTGCTGAGGCCTTGACAGAAATCTTTGGATCCTCCCTGTCTTCAGGTGATGTCCCGGAGGACTTCAGAATAGCCAATGTTGTTCCTCTGTTTAAGAAGGTTAGCAAAGATAATCCAGGGAACTACAGGCCGGTGAGCCTTATGTCTTTGGTAGGGAAATTACTGGAGAGAATTCTTCGAGACAGGATCTACTCCCATTTGGAAGCAAATGGACGTATTAGTGAGAGGCAGCATGGTTTTGTGAAGGGGAGGTCGTGTCGCACTAACTAGATAAGAGTTTTTCGAAGAGGTCACAAAGATGATTGATGCAGGTAGGGCAGTGGATGTTGTCTATATGGACTTCAGTAAGGCCTTTGACAAGGTCCCTCATGTTATACTGGTACAAAAGGTGAAGTCACACAGGATCAGGGGTGAGCTGGCAAAGTGGATACAGAACTGGCTAGGTCATAGAAGTGATGTGGAGATGCCGGCGTTGGACTGGGGTGAGCACAGTAAGAAGTCTTACAACACCAGGTTAAAGTCCAACAGGTTTGTTTCGATGTCACTAGCTTTCGGAGCGCTGCTCCTTCCTCAGGTGAATGAAGGGGTATGTTCCAGAAACATATATATATATATATATATATATATAGACAGATTCAAAGATGCCAGACAATGCTTGGAATGCGAGCCTTAGCAGGTAATTAAGTGTTTACAGATCCAGAGATGGGGTAACCCCAGGTTAAAGAGGTGTGAATTGTATCAAGCCAGGACAGTTGGTAGGATTTCGCAGGCCAGATGGTGGGGGATGAATGTAATGCGACATGAATCCCAGGTCCCGGTTGAGGCCGCACTCATGTGTGCGGAACTTGGCTATAAGCTTCTGCTCGGCGATTGTGCGTTGTCGCGCGTCCTGAAGGCCACCTTGGAGAACGCTTACCCGGAGATCAGAGGCTGAATGCCCTTGACTGCTGAAGTTTTCCCCGACTGGAAGGGAACATTCCTGCCTGGTGATTGTCGCGCGATGTCCGTTCATTCGTTGTAGCAGCGTCTGCATGGTCTCGCCAATGTACCACGCTTCGGGACATCCTTTCCTGCAGCGTATGAGGTAGACAATGTTGGCCGAGTCGCATGAGTATGTACCGCGTACCTGGTGGGTGGTGTTCTCACGTGTAATGGTGGTATCCATGTCGATGATCTGGCACGTCTTGCAGAGATTACCATGGCAAGGTTGTGTGGTGTCGTGGTCACTGTTCTGAAGGCTGGGTAGTTTCCTGCAAACAATGGTTTGTTTGAGGTTGCGCAGTTGTTTGAAGGCAAGTAGTGGGGGTGTGGGGATGACCTTAGCAAGATGTTCATCTTCATCGATGACGTGTTGAAGGCTGTGAAGAAGATATCGTAGTTTCTCCGCTCCGGGAAAGTACTGGACGACGAAGGGTAATCTGGCGGCTGTGTCCCATGTTTGTCTTCTGAGGAGGTCGGTGCGGTTTTTTGCTGTGGCGCGTTGGGACTGTCGATCGATGAGTCGAGCGCCATATCCCGTTCGTACGAGGGCATCTTTCAACGTCTGTAGATGTCTGTAATGCTCCTCCTCGTCTGAGCAGATCCTGTGTATACGGAGCGCTTGTCCATAGGGGATGGCTTCTTTAATGTGTTTAGGGTGGAAGCTGGAGAAGTGGAGCATCGTGAGGTTATCCGTGGGTTTGCGGTAAAGTGAAGTGCTGAGGTGACCGTCCTTGATGGAGACGAGTGTGTCCAAGAATGCAACTGATTTTGGCGAATAGTCCATGGTGAGTCTGATGGTCTGATGGTCTCCGATCCTGCGGCTATGCCCGGTGCGGGGCTAGCAGCCGCGCAGCGTAAAGCCCCCACTTTTACTTGCGGATACGGCCACAGAATGGCTGAGTCCGTGGCCACGCATGCGCACGATGGCGGCCTGTGGCGACCACGCCATGCAACATGGCGCCGGTCGCGCGTGGACCCAGCCTGCCGATAACAGCCCCCTCGCTACCCCTGACCACCCCCCCGCCAAAGACACCCCCGACTGTGGCGGCACCGGAGACGGTCCGTAGCTGACCACGCAAGGTCTCTGGCGCGGTATGAGCACACGCGAGCGACGCCGTCGGCAACTCGGCCCACCGGGGGCGGAACATCGGGAGAGGGCCTCATATGATGTCCTGAGGCCTTCCCAACGGCGTGCGGCGTATTCCTTGAGTACGCTGCTTTTGAGGGGGTGGAGCATCGCAAAAACGGCACCACCTCCGATTCTCGTGTAAACGGGGGTTCTCCGGTCGATCACCAAACGTGATTCTGTTGTTGAATTATTGAGCTTCAGCCTAATTTCAGTTCCTGGTGAGTCTGCTTCCTAATACTTCCTAAAAATCCAGCAGCTCCACCTGTTTAGGCTAGGGGAAGGAGAATCACGAGGGAGCGCAATGGAAGGTGATATGTCAGGAGGGGAATGGATTTTTATGGTTGCCTAAAATTCATATGCCCGGTTGGAATGTGTACAATGCATTCTATCCGTCGATGCTGCAAAGATGCTCTTGATCACCTCCGCTGTTTCCAATTTATGTAAATTACTTCGATGAAGGGATAGTTGCCAAATCTGCTGAGGACACAAAGATGGAGAAAGTCAGTTGTGAAGAGGACTTAAGGAGGCTACAAGGGACACAGAAAGGTGAAGTGAGTGGCAAAGATTTGGCAAATGTGAAACTGTCCATTTTGGCACTAAGAATGAAAAAAAAAGTATATTATCTAAATGGTGATAGATTGCAGAGCTCTTGAGGTGCAGAGGGATCTGGGTGTGTTGGTGCATCAATCACAGAATGCTAGTATGCAGGTACAACCAGGAATTAGGGAAGCCAATAGAATGTTGTCACTTGTTGTGAGGGGAATCAATAAAATGTAGCAAGGTTATGCGTCAGTTATACAGGGCACTATAAATAAATAATCTTTATTGTCACAAGTAGGTTTACATTAACACTGCAATGAAGTTACTGTGAAAATCTCCTAGCCGCCACACTCTGGCACCTGTTCAGGTACACAGAGGGAGAATTCAGAATGTCCAAATTACCTAACAGCACGTCTTCCAGGACTTGTGGGAGAAAACTGGAGGAAACCCACGCAGACAGTGACCCAAGCCGGGAATCGAACCTGGGACCCTGGCGTTGTGAAGCCACAGTGCCAACCACTATGCCACCATGCTGTAATGAGGCCACATCTGGAGTACTGTGTACAGTATTGGTCTCCTTATTTAAGGAAGGAAGTTACTGCATTGGAAGCAGTTCAGAGAAGGTTTACCAGACTAATACCTGGAATGGGTGGGGTGTCTTTTGTGGAAAGGCTGGGCTTCTATCCGCTGGAGTTTAGAAGATGACTTGGTTGAAACACAAGATCCTGAGGGATCTTGACAGGTTAGATGTGGAGAGGATGTTTCCTCTCTTGTGGGACTCTAGAACTAGGAGCCATTGTGTAAAAATGGTGGTCGACCATTCAAAGCTGATGAAGGACCATGAGTCTTTGGAACTCTGGGAATGCGGTGGAGTCTTTGAACATTTTTAAGGTCGTGGTGGATAGATTGTTGGTGATAGATTATTGGGGGATAGATGGAGTGCAGATTTGAGGTTACTACCAGATCATCCATTATCTTATTAACCGGTGGGGCAGGCTCGAGGGGCTGAATGGCCTCCTCCTTGTCCGTACAACATCAGATTTAAATTTGCTTTAGCCAATGAGGCTGCCATCTGTTCTTGCCTAGGTCATCTTGTTAGGAAATTGGAGTGGGCCATTCAGCCCATTAAACCTGTTTTGCTGTTCAAGTTGATCATGGCTGACCTGTATTTTCATTCTACTTCGCACCTTGGTTCCATCCTCTTGCCCAATAAAATCTGTCAATCTCCGCTTTGAATTGAGACTCCCGCCCACCTCAGCAGCATTTTGTGGGCGGTAGGCCCAGGCTTTCACTAGCCTCTGAGGCGTGTGTCCTGATCTCCCTCCTGGTCGACCAGTTTTAATTTTAAAGTAATTATCCTGGATTCCCTCACCAGCGGAA
Source organism: Scyliorhinus torazame (assembly GCF_047496885.1). NCBI lineage: Eukaryota > Metazoa > Chordata > Chondrichthyes > Carcharhiniformes > Scyliorhinidae > Scyliorhinus > Scyliorhinus torazame. The sequence goes on from NC_092724.1 coordinate 7,961,759, forward strand.
ATTGTTCCTTTCTATCAACCCCATCAAATTGTTTAATCATTTCATTATATTAGATCATCCTTCAATCTCCTGTACACCTGACAATACAGTTCTGAAAGCCTGAAGATATCTCTGCCATTTACCGTGCCTACATGGTTCGAATCCCACCACGACAGATGATGCAATTTGAATTTTTAAAAAAAGTGTGGAATAAAAGTTTTTTTTTTAATTTAAAGAACCCAATACTTCTTTCCGATTAAGGGACAATTTAGCGTTGCCAATCCACCCACCCTGCACATCTTTTTGGGTTGTGGGGGTAAGACCCACGCAGACACGGGGAGAATGTGCAAACTCCACACGGACAGTGACCCGGGGCCAGGATTGAACCCGGATCCTCGGCGCCGTGCAGCAGTGCTAACCACCGTGCTGCCCTGAAATTAAAAGTCTTAATGATGAGCTAACAACCGATCCTTAGTTTGTTAATATCCTTTAGGGAAATAAATCTGTCGTCCTTACCTGGTCTGGCCTACATGTGACTCCAGCAATGTGGTTGCCTCTTAATTGCCCCCTCCAGGGTAACACATTCTGGCACAGCCTGCAATCCCCACGTCCTGTAAAAATAATTTTAAAAACACCATCTTTCAGGTCTGCTTCCTGAACTCCTTGGGATATTTTACGATGTTAAAGTCACTGTGGAATTATCAGTTGTCACTTCTGACAACTGTGAATATTACATTAGTGGTCTCTTAAAATACAGCCTTTTTAAATGTACTTTGTAAACACTTGGACTAATCATTGCTCATGTTAATGCCTTCCTTGTGATGCTCCATGTAATATTCAAGATATCGGATGGTATTCTCCCATTTTGAGACGAAGGGCACGATCCAATGACCATACTGCACCAGATAAGCAGCTCGCCATGCGTGGCACAGCATGGCCGATAAAAGCCGGGAGATCCCACTCCCGGGATCTACCCGGTTCTCAATGCCTCGCGAGATCTAATGCGATCTTGCGAGACCATGTGCAGATTGCCGAGGTTCCTCAGGCTTTGGGATTGAACCCCTTCACCTCCGAGACCTCGGGCGACACAGTTCAACCCTGGGCCCCACAAACAGGGACTAGGTGGCACGGCACTCCTGGGTGTTTCCCAGGGGATCGGAGGCTCCCAGCTGCATGCCCTTTGGGCAGGGTGGTGCCCTGGCACTGCTGGTGCCACCTGGGAACCCTGGCAGTGCCACCTGGGTCCCAGCCTGGCACTGCTACCCAGCCCAAACGCGCTATGGTAGACGAGATGTCCCCCTCTACTGCGCAGATTTGCCAAAAAGTGATGCCGTCCACTGTGGGCAGGATTTACATCACAACTTCTACGCGAGATCGCATTGGATCTCGCGAGGCGTTGCGAGGCGGGTGACCCCGGAAGGTCTCCCGGCTTTTATCAGCCACACTGCACTATGGCGAGCTTCTTTGGAGCGTGCCTAAAGTATTCATTTAGAACCCTGTCTCCATCCTCTGGCTTCACACACGTTACTACTGTGGTCCGCAATGGGCCCCACTCTTTCCCTAGTTATCCTTTTACCCGAAATATACTTCTAAAACAACTTAGAATTTTCATTTATTTTACCTGCCAGTATACTTTCAAGTCCTCTTTTTGCTCTCCTAATTTTCTTTTTAAGTTCCCTCTTGCACAATCTGTATGCCTGTCAGGGCTTCTGCCGCTTTGCACCCTCTATTTTCCATAGGCCTCCCTTTTTCTCTTTATCCACTGCTGTAAAACCCTCTACCCAGGGTTTACTGGATTTGTTGGCCCCACCAGTTTTCCTTATTGGAACAGGTTGGCCCTTTTCTGGGGCTTCCTGCCATATCTCTTCTCTCTTTCCCCCCCCCCCCCCCCCGCCCCCCCATTCCCTCCATTGAACCACCAACAGCAGTTTGGGAGAATTCCACCCACCTTGTAGGTTTTGAAAATTGATTCTCACTTTGGGAAGAAAAAAAGAAATCTGTTCACCTTCAGATTTCCCCCATGGCATTCGAAGTGGGCAATGCTTGAATTAGGGGCCAAGTTTCTGATATTCGCAGATGAGAAAGGCTTTTTCCAACTTGCTCCATGCCAGGCAAGTCAAAGGAAGCAGTGTTGTCGATGTTTTCTTCTTCCAGTCTTAATCAAAGTTTGTTTTGCTTTTTAAAAAAAAAGTGTAGCTTTTGGTGGTCTGTTTCTTCTTTTCTGACTGACCCTTGACCCGTTGTTCAGACCCGCTGATGGCAATGTCAGAAGTTCCACTTCGACTTCCTTCCTGTGTTTACTGCTAGTTTGGCCTTTGCTGGTGAACAACTAGGGCTTAAATCAAAATCGTTTGCTAATCTTGCCTAGAAACTGCGATGGATTTCGTTTTGTGAAGTGATTTTATTTGAACTGTGCCAGCTTGTCACATGCTACACCGGGAGCTCAGGACGACCAAACTCCTGCGGCAAGACGATGATCAAGAAAAACATAGTCAGATGGTTATTCCTTATTTCTTTGTGGACAGATGCCGATATTTGGCAGGAAAAGCATTTCCTTTTGTGAATGTGGTAGTAATTGGTAAGCGCTTAGTTTGAGGCCACAGGACTTGACCCAAAAATGGCTTTGTTATGCGTTTTCCCATCGCCGCTCCAATTCAGCCGAGTTGCCACTCTAATTATTTTCTGGCCTACCAAATGTGGTTGGATTTCTCGCCCCTGCCCTTTTCTGAAGCTTGTTTCCACTTTTTTTTTTTTTTGTGTGGTTTCAAACATCTGGATCGCATCCATCATCTGCAGGGAGGGTTGGTGATAGCAGCTTCATCACCACGGCTGCTATAAGGGGACTGTATATCAGAGAAGAATGGCATCTTAATGCCTCAGGATAACGAGGTCTCATTTTAAATGGGCTTCCTAAAAATAATTAAGAACAGACTTTAGCCCACTAGGGACTGACATGGGTCAAAATAACAAAAGTTGAAATCCATTGAACTATGAATCCACGTGTAACCCAAGCAGAGGTTTCATGTACCAACCAAATCATTTCCTTTCCCACCATCTTTCTCTCTCGCGCGCTCTCTCTCTCTCTACTCTATTCTCGATTTTTATTCTCTCTCTCTCTCTCTCTCCCTCTCCCTCGCGCTCGGTCCCCCCCTCGCGCTCTGGTCCCCCCCCTCGCGCTCTGGTGCCCCCCCTCGCGCTCTGGTCCCCCCCCTCGCGCTCTGGTCCCCCCCCTCGCGCTCTGGCCCCCCCCCCTCGCGCTCTGGCCCCCCCCCCCTCGCGCTCTGGCCCCCCCCCCCCTCGCGCTCTGGCCCCCCCCCCCCTCGCGCTCTGGCCCCCCCCCCCCTCGCGCTCTGGTCCCCCCCCCCTCGCGCTCTGGTCCCCCCCCCCTCGCGCTCTGGTCCCCCCCCCTCGCGCTCTGGTCCCCCCCCCTCGCGCTCTGGTCCCCCCCCCTCGCGCTCTGGTCCCCCCCCCCTCGCGCTCTGGTCCCCCCCCCCCCTCGCGCTCTGGTCCCCCCCCCCCCCTCGCGCTCTGGTCCCCCCCCCCCCTCGCGCTCTGGTCCCCCCCCCCCCTCGCGCTCTGGTCCCCCCCCCCTCGCGCTCTGGTCCCCCCCCCCTCGCGCTCTGGTCCCCCCCTCGCGCTCTGGTCCCCCCCCCTCGCGCTCTGGTCCCCCCCCCCCTCGCGCTCTGGTCCCCCCCCCCCCTCGCGCTCTGGTCCCCCCCCCCTCGCGCTCTGGTCCCCCCCCCCCTCGCGCTCTGGTCCCCCCCCCCTCGCGCTCTGGTCCCCCCCCCCCCCTCGCGCTCTGGTCCCCCCCCCCCTCGCGCTCTGGTCCCCCCCCCCTCGCGCTCTGGTCCCCCCCCCCTCGCGCTCTGGTCCCCCCCCCCCTCGCGCTCTGGTCCCCCCCCCCTCGCGCTCTGGTCCCCCCCCCCTCGCGCTCTGGTCCCCCCCCCCTCGCGCTCTGGTCCCCCCCCCCCTCGCGCTCTGGTCCCCCCCCCTCGCGCTCTGGTCCCCCCCCCCTCGCGCTCTGGTCCCCTCACCTAAAAGTGACCAGATGTGTTCCAAATTCTTGAGGGACCATATTAAGAAAACAGACTGAAAATGTCTGCCTAAAGTGTGAAGAATGGCCTTTTTGAACAAGGCATTAATGCTGGGCGTGCAGAAGCCAGCTGGATTTGTGCTCTGGGTAGTACAAGAACATTGGAAGGCCCTAACTGAAGCTGTCTGCGGTTTATTGGTTCATGTTGCATTCCTGAGTTTAAAGTTTGGGAGTTTAAATCTGGTGACGGAATGTCAGGGGAGGTCGTGCATCAGGGAGCTCCCGCCGGCTACTTGTTTTTTAGCCCTTTATGCCCTCTTCCCGAGGTTTCATAGAATCATAGAATTTACAGTGCAGAAGGAGGCCATTCGGCCCATCGAGTCTGCACCAGCCCTTGGAAAGGGCGCCCTACCTAAGCCCACATCTCCACCGTATCCCCATAACCCAGTAACCCCACCTAACCTTTTCTTTGGACACTAGGGGACAATTTATCATGGACAATCCACCTAACCTGCACATCTTTGGACTGTGGGAGGAAACCGGAGCACCCGGAGGAAAGCCACACACACACCGTGTTAACAGAGGATTACTAATCCAGTGATAAAATCCTCTGCCTTCCCTCCACTTTCCCCAACTAATTGGGCTATAGGGATCCCCTCGTTGAGAGGGATGTTTTATTATTTTATGTCTCCATTGGTAAAATGCTGCCCTTGTTCAGATAAGGAAATAATGATCATTTAAGACTGCAGTGTTGGATTTATATGATATAAATTCCGAGCGTTCTTGAGAGCATATTTTATGGGGTGTTAGTGGTTAGATCCAAGTGTGCGGAGGAATTTAATTTCTAATCATTTTTTTCTCTCTTAATTTTCCTGCTTCCTTTGTTTTGGAACAGCACCACTTCCAACCCCAACAACTGTCCCATCATGCTTCTCCATTCCCTCTCGCCCTTCACCCATCGGGACTGCAGCTTCCGGCCATGTCTTCAATCGGTGCCAGCTCGGGTCTCCTGGCGCTCTCCAACGCACTTGCAGCTCATCCCCCGTTCGCCCTGAAAGAAGACAAGAATCACCAAGATCCGGAGCATCGACGAGGTAAAGTACCCCGCTTAACCTGCTGCCTAACTGCTGGGAGCATTTCAAACTACTTGACTTGCCAGGTGAGGGTTTTGACGTGATACTTGCACTTTGCTCCTTGCAAACCACATCCATGGGAAATTCCCTCCCATTGTCGCTGTAATTTCAAAAAACTTTTTTTTTATTTTAAAAGAGTACCCAATTACTTTTGTTTTCCAGTTAAGGGGCAATTTAGCATGACCAATCCACCTATCCGGCACACCTTTGGGTTGTGGGGGGTGAAACCCACGCAGACACAGGGAGAATGTGTGCAAACTCCACACCGACAGTGACCCGGGGCTGGGATCGAACCCGGGTCCTCAGCGCCATAGGCAGCGGTGCTAACCACTGTGCCACCGTCGCTGTAATTATGTCGGGCGGTCAGTTGTCGCGCCGAATAAACTGCAGTGACCTTGGGTTTACACTAATCCTCTGCTAAAGATAGTACAGATGATTGTGAGAATGGCCCAAGGAAAATCTAAGCCTGGAGCTTCCCTGACCTTTAGGAGTATAGAGTTGAAAATAGATTTGAGCTCTCTGGTGTCTGTGGGTTTGCACAAGTGCGTAGCTGATAATTAGCAAAAATTCTCTCAATAAAGTGAAAGTGTTCTCATCTGTACTCCCAAACCATTTAAACAGTAACTTGGTATCTCCGAGATACACATCCCTCATAATAAAGTGAAAGTCACCCCATCTGTGCACTTAAATCTGATTAAAACGTTTGTCGGTATTAAGGTCTGAGAGATTAAGGTAAAAGTAATCCCTTTAAAGTGGTGGAAACCTTTTGAAATGCTCTTTTAAATTTAGAGGTCCGTGTGTATGCCAAGAAGGCTGAAAGCTTTAATCTGCATTGTTTACATTTAATTTCATGTCCCATTGCTAAAAGTTTACTAATTGACAGGTCGAGGTGGGGGGGGGGGGGGTGAAGAGCATCACGGGCAAGAGATGGATTGGTCTTCCTGCCCATTAATCGCATTCATATGAATGCTCATTCGTGCTTTGCATGTTCCCGTTGGCGCTGCACGGGAATCCCATTGTGTCTGGTTGGACAGGCCTGGAGACTAGTGAAGGGCCTGATGCTTGGCGCGACTCCCGATTTTCCGACACGCTATTCTGCGCCGATTGCGAACCCCACGTTTAGCAGGCAGATCCGGAGAATCCCGGCCCAAATTGAATGATGAGAGTCAAGGCTGAATATTATTTTATTTTTAAATTGGGAGATCGGCTTTGGTGGGCATTAGTTAAATTATGAAAAAGCTTCCTTAGTTGAAAAGGACGATTCGAGCTTTAGAACAATTTGTGAGAGGTGATGGTGGATTAAGAATGCTGCAGACAGTGAGGGGGTTGATGAGGGCATTATGTTGATGAGGGCATTGAACCAGCTTTGAAATTGGCAGGTTGATGCATTCATTGAGAGGGCAAGCAGTGATGTTTTGTGGTTGTGTGCTGCCATCACAAGGCATAATATTCCCTCAAGAATGTTTTTATTTAAAAAGAAAAATCAACTGGATGTTGCAGTGGGAAATGGCATACACGAAAGGTTGACCCTTTGAAGGTCTGAATTGGACTGGTTCAGTGTTTGACATTTCATCTGTTGTAGTCTTGAAGCAAAGTGAACGGATTGTGTTTTGTATGACACATGCTGAAGGGCAAATGACTAACTTGGCTTTTGTTTCTCTTGTTCCTTATGGTCTGGTGTACTTCCAACCGAGTCAGACAGAGACCAAGGCTCGGTAAGTAGTGACATTTTGTTCCTATCCATTTTGTGAAGAAAACATGGGAGGTCAAGCAAAACGATTGTTTCCAGAAATGCATAGTAAGGGAGTTAGTGACTCCGCTTGCTAAGCTGGAGCTCTGCCAGGGTATGATGCTTGGAAAAATACTCTGTTCGGTGTGTTGAGTGCACGTACCTGTGGGTGTGACAAATATGGGAAATCTATCAATTATTTTCAGCTGTCATCTTCTGGAGGGCAAATGTGCTCTCTGTTTGTCAAATGGCCTGGAGGGCTTATGAAAGCTGAATCAAATGTTCAGCTAATGCCTTCCGTCCAATTCCTGTTGGCGCACAAGGTGGTTGTTGGGTATTTGTTCAGATCACCACAAATGCCACCCTGCAATATGATCCTAGTACATAGCGGTTTATACACTCTGTTTTCTGTATTGCCCTTTCTCCTGAGGCTCGATCTTTTTTCACTCGTGTTCCCCTGATATATGAGGCAAGCGGATGGTTTCCCAAACAATAGACAATCTTTTAAAGGGCACAAGAGGCTGGATGACCTTTTGCAGTGAATTAGTGAGAACAATTCAGGTGAGGGCCATAAAGCCGGGCTCTCCAAGCGTTCGCTCTTCAGGGGTCGCAAGTCCATATTGCGGAGTTCTGGGGCTCACATGACATTTGAATGCATGTTCCCATCAACTTGTGCTTCATTTCTAGAGCTGGACCAGCTGGAATTATCTTCCATAAAGGTTGCTATGCTGACTACATACAGTAGGTTACCACCACTAATGTCATAGGGCTGACGTTGAGCACGTTCATTCTGCAAAGTTGAGGTGGGTGAAAGGCCACTTGTACCTTGCTCTCTGGGGAATGCAGTTCCCTGCTTTAATGGGAATCTAACACATCCTTATTTCTCCAATGGATGTCCCCTCTTGACATGTAAATCCTTCAACCAAGTGAGCTTCTATCAAGGTTTGGATAAGGTTTGCTGTCGGGCCCCCGAGCAATAGATGTACAGGCCCCCGAGCAATAGTCAGGATGTGGGGCAGAACATGAATCAGGAAATAGAAAAGGGATACAAGAAAGGCAACATTACAAATATTCATGGGGGACTTTAATATGCAGGTGGACTGGGAAAATCACGCATAGTGGTATTGTCGCTGGGCTAGTAATCCAGAGACCCAGGATAATGATCTGGGGACCTGGGTTCAAATCCCACCATGGCAGGTGATGGAATTTAACTCTAAAATATCTGGAAGAGTCTAACGATGACCATTGTCGATTGTCATAAAAAAACATCTGGTTCACTAATGTCCATTTAGGGAAGGAAATCTATCATCCTTACCCGTTCTGACCTATATGCGACTCCAGTCCCACAGCAATGTGGTTGACTCTTATCTGCGCATCTTCAAGGGCAATTAGGGATGGACAATAAATGCTGGCTCAGCCTGCAGCGCTGAACGAATAAAAAGAAAGTAGTAATCAGGAAAAAGAAATGGCAGAGGAACTAAGTAGGTACTTTGCGTCAGTCTTTACAGTGGAAGATACAGTGGCATACCAGAACTTCAGGGGGCAGAGGTGAGTGTAGTGTCATGGCTGTGACTAAGGAGAAGGTGCTGGGGAAACTGAAAGGTCTGAAGGAGGATATATCACCCGGATCGGATGGACTACACCTCAGGATTCTGTGATGTTAAAGGAGATTGTGGAGGTACTGTTGGTGATATTTCAGGAATCAGTGGGGACGGGGAGGGTTCCAGTGGATGGAAAATGGCTAATGTAACACTCCTATTTAAGAATGGAGGGACATGGGTGAAAGGCCACTTGTACCTTGCTCGCTGGGGAATGCAACAGACAGTTTCCTGCTTTAATGGGAATCTAACACGTCCTTATTTCTCCAGTGGATGTTGCTTCTTGACATGTAAATCCTTCAATCAAGTGAACTTCTATCAAGGTTTGGATAGCGTTCGTTGTCGGACCTGTCGTTGCAAAGGGAAAAAGATCCTGATGGGAGTTATGTACAGGCCCCAGAAGACGGGAAATTATAGGCCAGTTGGCCTGACTTTGGTTGTTGGTAAGATTCTAGAGCCTGTTATTAAGGATGAGATTGTGGTGTACTTGGAAGTGCATGGTAAAATAGGACTCCGTTAACAACGATTCATCAAGGATGGCAGCTGGTGACTAGTGATGTTCCGCAGGGGTCAGTGTTGGGAACACAACTATTCCTGATATACATTAACGATCTGGAAGGAGCGGAGGGCATTGTTGCCAGGTTTGCAGATGATACAAAGATATGTAGAGGGACAGGTAGTGTTGAGGAAGCAGGGAAGCTGAAGAAGGGACCTCCTGTCGGCCATAGAGACCGCTCTGGCCCCCATCCAAGAGATGTTGGAAAGAACGGTGGGGAGACTGGAGAGCCAGGAAGTGACGCTGTGAGACCTGGAGAAAGTGGCGACCGATCTGAGCAATTGGATCACCTCTCTCACGGCCGAGGTGGCATGGTTGGTAACTGCCCAGAGAGCACTCGACGGGAAGGTGGAAGAACAGGAGAACAGGTCCCTCCGCCAGAACCTAAGGATTGTCGGGCTACCCGAGGTCACTGGGCAGAAGCCCGACCGAGTATATCGCGAAGATGTCCGGGAAGCTGGTCGGAGGGGAAGGCTTCGGCAAACCCCCAGAGGTAGATCTGGCCCGAATCAGGAAAACCACGGGCAATTATAGGCAGAAGTTTCAGAATCCAAGGAAACGACCAGGACTGACCGATGTTGAATTTGAAAGGGGCCACGCTCGTTCAACATGTTGGGAGTTGCGAAGAAAGCCCATGGAACTTGTTGGGAGTTCTTTCAAAGTATTTTTTATTCGCCTCCTTTTACACATTTTCTCCCAAATTTACACCCAACAATAATCAGTAACGAATGTAATGTCAATCCCCATATCAATAACAACGATCCCATCCTCCCACCAAACCCCAGACATAAATAAATGACAAAAAGGAATCCGGAATCGGCCATAGTCACCATTAACACATAAAGCCCCCCAACCCCCCCAATGTTCGATGTGATCCAATTCTCGAAAGTGCATAATGCATAACGCCCATGAATTGTTGAACCCCTCCATCCGTCCCCTCAGTTCAAATTTGACAGCCTCCCCCCCCACCCCCCGCCACGCCAGGCCAAGGGTGGAGAGGTTGATCTCCACCCTAACAGGACCTGCCTTCGGGCCAACACGGCGAAGGCTACAAAATCTGCGCCCGTTTCAAACCCCGGCCGGTCCGTGGAACTTGTTGGAGTTCATAAGGAGGATTCTGAAAAGGGACGAAATGTCGTGAATACTCGAAGGCAGACTGTAGGTCTGATTTGAACGAGGAGATCCAAGGGGAATACTGCTGCTTGGGGGCAGGTGCGGTGAATCACGTAGATGAGATGTTTTATTCTAAGGGGAAGATCACCCCATTTTCATCAATTGAAAGGGACATAGGTGTGAAGAAAACTCTTACTGGAGAGAGATTTGGATTTCCCCCTGGAGAGTTCATTGGAAGTTAAAGCTGTTATTGAATGGGATAAGTGGAGATTATATCCCAGCTCCTTTGTATAAAGTACAATTGGAGTGTAATTTAATATCAGTTGTCAGAGTGGTTAAAGAGATCCCAGCTCTGGGTCACTGTCCATGTGGAGTTTGCACATTCTTCCCGTGTCTGCGTGGGTCTCACCCCCACAACCCAAAGATGTGCAGGGTAGGTGGATTGGCCACGCTAAATTGCCCTTTAATTGAGAAAAAAAGAATGGGGTATTTTAAATTTAAGAAAAATCTATTCTACTGGTTAGATCCTCAAAGAATACCTAACAAGTTTTAAAACCCTGATTTCCCTTTCACGAATCCATGTTGACTCTGCCTAAGCCTGTCATTAATTTCGAAGTATCCTGTTAACCCATCCCATGGCCTGTTTTCTCTCTCCCTCCTTCATTAAGTAGTGGGGTTACATTTGCTGCCTTCCAATATTCCAGAACCTTTCCAGAGCCCATAGTATTTTGAAAGATGACCGGGCGGCGCAGTGGTTAGCACTGGGACTGCGGCGCTGAGGACCCGGGTTCAAACCCCGGCCCTGGCTCACTGTCCGTGTGGAGTTTGCACATTCTCCCCGTGTCTGTGTGGGTTTCACCCCCACAAACCCAAAGATGTGCTTGTTAGGTGGATTGAACACGCTAAATTGTCCCTTAATTGGAAAAAAGATAATTGGGTACTCTAAATTTATATTTAAAAAAAAGAAAGATGACCACTATTTATCTGTTGCCACCTCGTTCAACACTCTGGGATATAGAGCATGCCCAGGCGATTATCTGCTTTTAAGTCCCATTTATTTCTCTCTTTTTTTAACGAATGTTAATATCTTGCAGTTTACTCAAGTCCCTTGACTCTCCGTTATTTCTGGGAGGTTGTTAGTATTTTCCTCTGTGAATACCGACACAAAGTATTTGTTTTGTTTCTCTGGCATTTCCTTATTCCCCATCATAAATTCTCTTGATGCCCCTTGTAATGGACCCATATTTATTTGAATTAATCTCTTTCTTTTTACCTACCCATAAGGGCTTTTACTGACTGTGTTTCCATTCTTTCCAGCCAGTTTACTCTTCCATTCTATTTTTCCATTCTTAAACTGTTCTTGGTCCTCCTTTGCAGAATTCTAAAATGCTTCCAATCCTCCGGTTCACCTCTTTTTTTTGTTTTTTGTCGCAGCTTGATTTCTTGTGCTGAGCTATGTTTGGAACATTTTCTTTAACCGTGTTTTTGTAAATGACGTTTAACATTTCTTTTCCAATTTAAGGGGAAATTTATAGAGTGACCAATTCACCTAATGTGCACATCTTTGGGTTGTTGGGGTGAGACCCACGCAGACACTGGAGAATGTGCAAACTCCACATGGACAGTGACCCGCTCGAACAGCACTGTTACTAATTTTTTTTCTGTTCCTATTCTGTTTATTGTAGTTGAAATGCATATTTGTGCCGGCAAACATTGGGCTTTCGCACTCTAGATATCTTTGAATCAGTGAAGGCTGGTTTAAAAACAAGAGCTATCTGTATTTGTGGAATCTTTGAGATGTGTGGCCATTTGCAATTGATGGAGGTCTAAACCAGAGCCCCTTCGCATAGTTTATGAGCAATGCATTCACTTTGAAAACCACAACTGAGTAATCTTTCGAGAATCACTTCCATTATTCATGCAGAATTCTATGGGCAATGGTGATGGAATTCTCATCGCAGGCCAAGAAGCCGCTAAGGAATGTAATCATAAAAGTAGCCAATGGAATGCAGCGTTGCAAAGTGCTTCACGTCCAATGATTTATTTTTGTGGCAGCCAGTTTATGCACAGCAGGAATCTACAGACCAGGGACGAGACGATAGACGATTTGTTTTTTCTTTTGTTGTGTCAGGTGTTGCAAGGTGACACCAGGTAAACAGAGCAGCTAGGATGGGGGAATAAATCGAATAGCTCATCCAAAGAGCTAGCAGAGGCATGGTGGCTTGAATGACCTGCTGCGTCATAAGACTCCATGATTATGGCTAGTTGGGGCATTGGAAGAATGGGACCGACTGGATGTTGTACCGAGAGCCGCCATTGATTCGATGGGCCTAATTCCAACTGTGATGCGCCTAAGATCCCGGGGTCTAAATGGTACCTCAGCATCATTTACATCCACACACACACACAGGGAGCCAGTTTAAATTCTAAGCCAAAAGTTATGCTTTTTTATCTTTCAGCCGCTTGCCAATGGGATTTCAAATTGTAGCTCCCACACTCCGCCGGGAGACCTGCAGGCAGGGGTGCACTACCAGCAGGAAAAGTGAACTGCGGCGATTGGCGAATTCTGGCCACTGTTTTAAAGCTATTACTGCAGATAGCAAACGTGGCCTGTGCAACATCGAAATTCAGGAAATTGGGTGCTCACTTACATGGAGTTTTCTTTTCTTTTAAAAAAAAAAAACATTTCAGACTGGCAGCTAAACTGTAAATGCTCCCTAAAAATTTATTATAGGCCTGGATATTGCTGAGTCCTTCATGTACCATCGGTTTTCCAGGTTGGCGCAGAATCCGTGGGTGGTGAGTTCCAACACTGGCAGTCCCCCATTCCTTGACTCAGTTGGGACCGAATGTCTACTCGGTTGCTTCATTTTGAATTACCCAATTACGTTTATTTGTGTGTTCATTTTGTAAGGGGGACACACTTACCAGAAATATTCATCGAATCATCGAATCATAGAATCGCTACAGTGCAGATGGAGGCCATTCTGTCCATCGAGTCTGTACCGGCCCTCTGAAAGAGCACCCTATCCCCGTTACCCCACCTAACCAGTACTCTGGGATGCATTTATCAGGTCCTGGGATTTACCAGTCGTCAATCCCATCAATTTCTCTAACTTAATTTCCCTCTTCATAGAATTTACAGTGCAGAAGGAGGCCATTCGGCCCATCGAGTCTGCACCGGCTCTTTGAAAGAACAACCTACCCAAGGTCAACACCCCACCCTAGCCCCATAACCCAGTAACCCCACCCAACACTAAGGGCAATTTTGGACACTAAGGGCAATTTATCATGGCCAATCCACCTAACCTGCACATCTTTGGACTGTGGGAGGAAACCGGAGCACCTGGAGGAGACCCACGCACACACGGGGAGAACGTGCAGACTCCGCACAGACGGTGACCCAAGACGGGAATCGAACCTGGGACCCTGGAGCTGTGAAGCAATTGTGCTAGCTACCGTGCTGCCCTATTGATCCTAATGTTGCTCCCTCTCATTAAACCTGCTGTTCCCCAGTCCAAAGATGTGCAGGCTAGGTGGATTGGACACTTTAAAACTGCCCCCTAGTGTCTAGGGATGTACAGGGCAAATGCATGGCCGATGCAATATAATGTGGCTCAAGTGAGGTTATTCACTTTGGCCGTAAAAGCAGGAAGGAAGATTATTATCCGAGTGGTGATTGAGAGTGGGGGACTGTGCAACAAGACCCGAATGCCTTTGTACACCAGTTGCTGAAAGAAGGCATGGCAGGTGCAGCAGGCGGTAAAGAAGGCAACGTCATCGAGAGGATTTGAGTACAGAAGCAGTAATGTGTTGCTGCAATTATACAGGGCCTTGGTGAGCCCACACCTGGAATATTGTGTGCAATTTTGGTCTCGATCTGCGAAAGGATGTTCTTGCCATGAGGGAGTGCAGTGAGAGCAACAGTTTGATTTCTGGGGCTGATGTACGCGGATAGATTCCGTCGGTTAGGATTGCATTTGCTGGAGTTTAGAAGAATGAGGGGGGAATCTCATAGGAACCGATAAAATTCCAACAGGACTGGACAAGGCAGATGCAGGAAGGATGTTCCTGATGGCGGGGAGTCCAGAACAAGGGACCATAGTCTAAGGACCTTATTCAGGACTGAGATGAGCAATTTCTCACCCAGAGAATCGTGAGCCTGTGGAATTCACAAAAAGCAATTAAGGCCAAAACATTGTATTTTTTCAAGAAGTAGTTAGTTCTAGCTCTTGGGTCTAAGGGATCAAAGGATACAGGGGTGAAAGCGAGGTCAGGTCACGGAGTTTACATAGATTAACATAGAATTTACAGTGCAGAAGGAGGCCATTCGGCCCATCAAGACTGCACCGGCTCTTGGAAAGAGCACCCTACCCAAGGTCAACACCTCCACCCGATCCCCATAACCCAGTAACCCCACCCAACACTAAGGGCAATTTTGGACACTAAGGGCAATTTATCATGGCCAATCCACCTAACCAGCACATAGAACATAGAACGATACAGCGCAGTACAGGCCCTTCGGCCCACGATGTTGCACCGAAACAAAAGCCATCTAACCTACACTGTGCCATTATCATCCATATGTTTATCCAATAAACTTTAAAATGCCCTCAATGTTGGCGAGTTCACTACTGTAGCAGGTAGGGCATTCCACGGCCTCACTACTCTTTGCGTAAAGAACCTACCTCTGACCCCTGTCCTATATCTATTACCCCTCAGTTTAAAGCTATGTCCCCTCGTGCCAGCCATTTCCATCCGCGGGAGAAGGCTCTCACTGTCCACCCTATCTAACCCCCTGATCATTTTGTATGCCTCTAACAAGTCTCCTTAACCTTCTTCTCTCCAACGAAAACAACCTCAAGTCCATCAGCCTTTCCTCATAAGATTTTCCCTCCATACCAGGCAACATCCTGGTAAATCTCCTCTGCACCCGCTCCAAAGCCTCCACGTCCTTCCTATAATGCGGTGACCAGAACTGTACGCAATACTCCAAATGCGGCCGTACCAGAGTTCTGTACAGCTGCAACATGACCTCCTGACTCCGGAACTCAATCCCTCTACCAATAAAGGCCAACACTCCATAGGGACATCTTTGGACTGTGGGAAACCCACGCACACACTGGGAGGATGTGCAGACTCTGCACAGACAGTGACCCAAGCCGGAATCGAACCTGGGACCCTGGAGCTGTGAAGCAATTGTGCTATCCACAATGCTACCGTGCTGCCCCTTGGGTTGGATGATCAGCCATGATCACAATGAATGGCGGAGCAGGCTCGAAGGGCCGAATCTCCTCCTCCTCCTATTTTCTATGTTTCTATTGAATTTTCATGTGCTTTACAAATATTGCTAGGTCATTGACATTTCTCTAATAATTTAAACAGAGCAGCATATTTTTCAGCATAAACGTTTTAACATTGTTCAATGTTTGTTGATTGCACTTAAGATAGTTTAATTTGCCGGAATGGGTTAGTGGTAGAATTTTAGTCGGTGTTACTGCCAGCAAATCAATGCTTTAGCAAACTTATTATTCAATGCTCTCCACCCACCCAACTTTCTTTTGATCTTTGCAAGCTTTTTGTGACATTTTGTTGACCAGCTTCTTGTATTAAAGCTGATTCTTAACAGGACACAAACTATTCAATACCGAGCCCACATCAGCTTCGAATCCTGGAATCTTACAGCCCAGCAGGAGGCCGCTTAACCCACCATGCCAATGCTGGCTCCACCAACAAGCTATCCAATTAGTCCCAGTGCCCTGCTCATTCCCCATAGACCTGCAATTCTTTTCTCTGGAGTAGGTACCAGAGTCTCTATTTAAAAAAAAAAATATATATTTTTTTTTTATTCAAGGCTTTTCAACGAGAATATAAATATACAGAATATCAAAAGAACATCAAATCAATCCAGCAAACAGCCACCCCCCTGACACTAACCCCCAGCCAAGTGCCCCCTCTCACCCTGCTGACCCTCAACCCTCCTTGACGAAATCAGTAAACGGTTTGCACCTGTGGACGAGATTCGCCAGTGCACTGCCCACGCCTATCTTCCATCCCCTCAAAAAACCTGCTCATCCTCACCACCTGGTTTAGGGGCTGGTTTAGCACAGTGGGCTAAATAGCTGGCTTTTAAAGCAGACCCAGGTAGGCCAGCAGCGCGAGTTCAATTCCCGTACCAGACTCCCCGAACAGGCGCCGGAATGTGGCGACTAGGGGCTTTTCACGGTAACTTCATTTGAAGCCTACTTGTGACAATAAGCGATTTGCATTCTCATTTCATTTTACCATCATGTGGGCCCTATGTACCACTTTAAACTGGATGAGGCTCACCCTTGCACACGACTAGGACGCGTTCACCCTCTGCAAGGGCTCTGCACCCCACCTGCTCTCTCCGCTCCTCCCACCAAGGCACCCTCCCGCTCCATCAATTCATTGTAGATATTCGGCACCTTCCTGGTGGCACAGTGGTTAGCACTGCTGGCCCGCAGCTCCGGGGTCCTGGGTTCAATCCCGGCCTCGGGTCACTGTCTGTGCGGAGTCTACACGTTCTCCCCGTGTCTGCGTGGGTTTCCTCCGGGTGCTCTGTTTTCCTCCCACAGTCCAAAGATGTGCAGGTTAGGTGGATTGGCCACGCTATATTGGCCCATGGTGTCCAGAAGGTTTGGTGGGGTACTGGGTTATGGGGATAGGGTGGAGGCGTTGGGTTCAAGTAGCGTGCTCTTTCTAAGGGCTGGTACTCAATCCGGTGCCCACATGACATACCCTCTAACCACAAGTACCTGGACACCATAGTTTCTAAATCTCATCCCCACCACCATGAACAGCAACTCCCCTAACCTCCTTTCCTGCCCTCGAGCATTGATTGAGAACACCTCACTCTTTGCCACCTTCAATTAATATCCTGAAAACCTGCTGCCCAATGGGTCCGAAAATTATAACGGGTCATCCACGTATAATGAGACCTGATGCTTGGCACCCCCACCTGCTCAATCCCTCGACTCCCGAAGCGACATTGCCTATGGCTCTATCGACAAGGTGAAAAGCAACGGGGAGGGTGAACACCCCTGTCTCGGCCGCAGTGTAGCCCAAACTCACTCTGTTCGTCCGCGCACTTACCACTGGCACCTCGTACAGCAGCCGGGCCCAATCCACAAACCCCTGTCCGGACCCGAACCACCCCAGCACCTCAAACAAATACGTCCACTCCCCCCGATCAAATGCCTTCTCCGTGTCCATCCCCACCACTACCTCAACATCCTTTTCCCCCGAGTGCACCGTAATTATACCCCGCACATCCGCCGGTAACTGTCTTCCATTCACAAATCCCGTCCGGTCCTCCCCTATCACCCCCGGCACACAGTCCTTAGTCCGTGATGCGAGCAGGCACCTTGGCCAAAAGCTTGGCATTGACATTCAATAATGAAATCCAGCAATACAACCCACATTGTTCCTTGTCTTTTTTTGGAAATGGGTTATGAAAACCTGCAATAGGGCGGAGTCCCCCCCCCCCCCCCCCTCCCGTTTCCGTCGCCTCAAATACCCCCTTCTCCCCGTAATCGTAAACTGCCCCCAAGCCCTCCGCAACTGCCCCACTGCGTTCCCCGTAGACACTAACCCAAACTCCATCTGGAGCCTCTGTCTCTCCTTCAGGAACCCCTCCTCCGTTGCCACCATGTACCTCCTATCCACCCTCAAGATCCGATTGACCAGCCTTGCAGTCTCCTCCTGCTGCACCCTCTCCCTGTGCGTCTGAATCAAAATAAACTCCCCTCGAAGTACAGCCTTGAGTGCCTTCCACAACATGGCAGCTGCAACCTCCCCGTAGCCCCATCTGGCAGCCCTCACCCTCATCTGACCTCCACTGCGGCCGTGGAGCCTCCCCCTGAAACACCCGCAAATCCACCCAATGCAACGTGTGGTCGGAGACCATGGTCACCAACCACCCCGAGTCGGATACCCCTGCCAACAGCGCCTTGTCCATTACAAAAAAGTTAGTCCGGGAATACACCCGGTGCACATAGGAGGAGTATGTAAAATTCAAAGCCCCCCCCCCCCCCCCCCAAATCAATTCGCTCTATGAACCCCCTCAGCTCCCTAGCCACCGCTGGCACCCTCGATGACTTTGGGCTCGACTGGTCCAGGTTCAGGTCCACGACTGTATTAGGATCCACCCATAATCAACTGGTGCGGACCTAAATCCAGAATCCTCCCCAACACCTGCCTCATAAAAACCACAACATCCCAGTTCGGGGCATAAACATTTACCAGGACAACTGGGATCGCCTCCAGCTTCCACTAACCGCCACATACCTATCCTATCCCTGGACCAGCCACAATGCTCCCCACCTCCGAAGCCACCCCCTTATTCATCAACACCTTCACTCCCCTCGTCTTCATGTTCAGCCCTGAGTGGAGCACTGCCCCACTCACCCTCTCCTCCGCCTCGCCTGATCCCCCAACTTCAGGTGTGTCTCCTATAAAAACGCCACATCCGCCTTCAGACTCCTCGGGTGCGTGAACACGCGCGATCGGTTGACTGGCGCGTTCAACCCTTGCATGTTCCACGTGATCAGCCTGGTCGGGGTGTCCCCGCCCACCTCCCCAGCTGATCAGTCATACCCCTGCTTGGGCAGCCCCCTGCCCGTGTCACGTGCCCCTTCCAGGCCGGCCATCTGAGGTATACTGCCATCTCTCCATTGCCAACTGCACCACACCAATCACACCCAAGTCAGCACCCATTCTTCCCCACCCCCCACACTCCTTTCTACTAACGGCCCCCCCATTTCACTTCCGTTTACTAGCCCGGCCAGCTCATGGTGACGCCTGACAAAGCCTCTAACTTCCCTTCCAGCCCCCTCCTCCCCTCCCAACCACCAACAAATAAAGAAAGGTGCACTCACCATCGCTGTTGCCCTGTCGAAACCCACCCCAAACATTATTTTTCAAAAATTTAATTTAGAGTACCCAATTATTTTTTCCCCAATGAAGGGGAAATTTAGCGTGGCCAATCCACCTATCCCGTTGATCTTTGGCGGGGAAGGGTCAACAAAATCCACCTTGGGCGGGAGCTACCAAATGTGTGACCACTCACTCCATGACAGCCACCGGAAATCACACAATTCCCTATTGAATTGCTTTCCAGCACCAATTTGCGGGTTGTGCATTCCCAATGATCATAACATGCGGAGTACAATAAATATGTCCCGTTACACTTTCTGGCTCTTTTGCTAATTGCTTAAACCAAATTGCCAAACGAGACTTGGGTGTTTATGTCACAATGCAAAGTATATATGAGATGCGCGTGTCCCGTGCGTGCGCGTGTCCCATGCGTGTGCATGCATGTTCCTGCTGATCCAAAATGCAGGGTCAAAGTGTATTGAAGCTTCATTTTCTTGAACGTCAGGTTGGGAAGTGAATTCCAGCATAGGTTGAAAGTCTCCACTGACTCAGAGCCTTGGTGTCGAGGATGCAAATTCATGTGAGCGCACCTCCTACCCCAGGCTGCAGTTATTCGCAAAAAAAGGGTTTAATGCGAAAAGTTGGAAAGTGGAATTCATCAAAGTGTGGGGGTTGTCTTCAAAAGATTCTTGGTGACCTGTGATTGCTTGTTGATGCTACCACCAAGTATAGAAGTTCAAGGAGGCCTAAATACTCCAGCGCTGGAACACTTCTACCTAATTGAGAGTATGTTTTGTTTAAAACGAAAATGGAAGGTGTGGACTGAATGATGCAAACTGACTGGATTGATTTGAACCCCCTGGAATTGCAATAAAGTTGAAAATTGCCCCTGACTCGATGCCAATTTGGGAATTGTTAAACTAGGTGGCTGCCTACTCTTGTTTATTTCACGTTCCTCTGTCCTTGCATTAGGACCCTGGACTGAAGGTAGAATGATCTCCTTTGTATGTAATCAAATGACTGGAGATCCATCATGTTTGACCTGACAATTGCTACAACAGCCAGAACGGTGTCTTTCTTTGTCCACGGGGAATGTGTTGACAAAGATGTAGTGCATCTGTCACGCTTGCCTGCCTGCCTTATTAATAATTAGCTGCCTCAATGTACACCATGATCATGGAACCAGAAAAGGGGAAAAATGAATTTTCAGCTACTGCTGTACCGGCTTAAATGGCCCCCAAACCCTAATGTTGCAGAAAGAATTTTAACCCTCCTCTGTCCAGGCAGGCTAACGCCATTAGCTCTCGAGTTAAGGGAATGTTGGTCTTCCTCCATGGGGCACTTCCCAAAACTTGCAACTGTCTGCCTTAGAGTTGACATTGCATTATCATTTTTTAACTTAATCTTTATTATTGTCACAAGTAGGCTTACATTAACACTGCAATGAAGTTACTGTGAAAAGCCCCAAAATCGCCACATTCTGGCACCTGTTCGGGTACACGGAGGGAGAATTCAAGAATGTCCAATTCACCTAACAAGCACGTCTTTCAGGACTTGTGGGAGGAAACCGGAGCACCCGGAGGAAATGCACGCAGACACGGGGAGAACGTGCAGACTCCGCACAGGCAGTGTCCCAAGGCAGGAATCGAACCCGGGACCCTGCCGCTGTGGAGCAACAGTGCTAACCACTGTGCTACCGTGCTGCTTTTGCAAACTGCTGTCCTATGTTCTCTTTATCGGGTCGTAGCATGATGGAATCCTGTAGCACAGAACAAGGCCATTCGGTCCATCATCCCGACATGCCTGTGCCAGCACTTTGAGTGTATTTAGTTAGTCCCACTCCCTCCCGCTTTCCCTACAGCTCTGCAAATTGAAATTGGCATTAAACCTGTTCCCAGCACCCATTCAGGCAGTGCATTCGGTGAATTCTCCACTCTTGTCCTTCGGTAATTATCTTCAATCTGTACCCTCTGTTTATCAATGCTTGTTTCAGTGGAAACCATTTTCTCCCATTCTTCTGTCGAAGCTCTTCACAATTTTGGACATTTCAGTAAATTCCCTCTCAACCCTAAGGAGAGCAATGCCAACTTCTCTAGTCTCCCAGTGTGAATAGTCGCTCATCTCTCTTGTGATCTGCAATGGACACCAAGCAGAAAATTGACATTGAAGACTTAAAGGTGCTTGTAAGTACAGTGGAGAATCATAGAATCACGTGCCGAAGGAGGCCTTACAGTCCCATCGGGCCTGCACGGACTGAACTTGAGCAATCGGGTCATAGTGACTGAAGGAACAACCACATCGGCGGAGTCAGGAATGAGAAGTAGGCCAATGTACGAAAGCAGGGCGGTCATGTTGGAGTTGTGTAGAGCGTTGGTGAGGTCACAGCTGGAGTACTGTGTGCAATTCTGGTCGCCACATTATAGGAAGGATGTGATTGCGCTGGAGGTAGTGCAGAGGGCGTTTCATCAGGATGTTGCCTGGGATGGAACATTTAAGTTATGAAGAGGTGGATAGACTTGGGATTGTTTTCGCTGGAGCAGAGAAGACGGAGAGGTGACCCGATCGAGGTCTACAGGATTATGAGGGGCATGGGAAGGGGTGGATAGGGAGCTGCTGTTCCCCTCAGATGAAGGGTCAGTTGCAAGGGGACACAAGTTCAAGGTGAGGGGGCAGGAGGTTTGGGGGGAGGGAATAAAAAACCCTTTTTACCCAGTTGGTGGTGACGGTCTGGAATGCGCTGCCTGGGAGGGTGGTAGAGACTGGTTGCCCCAAATCCTTTAAAAAGCACCTGGATGAGCGCTTGGAACATCATCACATTCAAGGCTATGGGCCAAGTGCTGGCAAATGGGATTAGGTAGACAGGTCAGGTGGTTAGCACTGTTGCTTCACAGCTCCAGGGTCCCAGGTTCGATTCCCGGCTGGGTCACTGCGGAGTCTGCACGTTCTCCCCGTGTCTGCGTGGGTTTCCTCCGGGTGCTCCGGTTTTCTCCCACAAGTCCCGAAAGACGTGCTGTTGGATAATTTGGGACATTCTGAATTCTCCCTCCGTGTACCCGAACAGGCGCCGGAGTGTGGTGACTAGGGGCTTTTCACAGTAACATCATTGCAGTGTTGATGTCAGCCTACTTGTGACAATAATATATTATTATAATTTTCAGTGTCGGCTGAAAGGCATCTTCTGTGCTGCATTATTCTGTGATTCTGCATGTCTGAGGATCGAGGGGGAGGGGAGGGGTGGGAGAGAGGGGGAGGGGAGGGAGGGGAGAGGGAGGGGGGGGGGAGGGGAGGGATGGGAGAGGGGGGAGGGGAGGGATGGGAGAGGGGGAGGAGGGGAGGGATGGGAAGGGGGAGGGATGGGAGAGGGGGGAGGGGGGGGGATGGGGGAGGGGGAGGGATGGGAGAGGGGGGGGGGGGGGGAGGGGAGAGGGGGAGGGGGAGGGGAGGGGAGGAGGGGGAGAGGGGGGGAGAGGGATGGGAGAGGGGGATGGGGGAGGGGAGGGATGGGAGAGTGGGGGGGGGGAGAGGGGGAGGGGGAGGGGGAGGGATGGGAGAGGGGGGGGGAGAGGGGAGGGGAGGGATGGGAGAGGGGGGGAGGGGGTGGGAGGGGGAGGGGAGGGATGGGAGAGGGGGAGGGGGGGGGTGGGAGGGGGGAGGGGATGGGAGAGGGGGTGAGGGGGGTGGGAGGGGGAGGGGAGGAGAGGGGGGTGGGGAAGGGGAGGGGGTGGTTGACTAACAGCTGGCAGCAATCTAAACATGGGAGAGCTACCACCATGGAGTGATTTGAAGCTG